>NC_045448.1:84537083-84640420 GCF_002776525.5 Piliocolobus tephrosceles | reverse complement strand
ATATATATATATATATATAATACTTTAAGTTCTAGGGTACATGTGCACAACATGTAGGTTTGTTGCATATGTATACATGTGCCATGTTGGTGTGCTGCATGCATTAACTCATCATTTACATTAGGTATATTTCCTAATGCTATCCCTCCCCCCTCCCCCCACCGCATGACAGGCCCCAATGTGTGATGTTCCCCATCCTGTGTGCAAGTGTTCTTATTGTTCAGTTCCCACTTATGAGTGAGAACATGCATTGTTTGGTTTTCTGTCCTTGCAATAGTTTGCTCAGGATGATGGTTTCCAGCTTCATCCATATCCCTACAAAGGACATGGACTCATCCTTTTTTATGGCTGCATAGTATTCCATGGTGTATATGTGCCGCATTTTCTTAATCCAGTCTGTCATTGATGGACATTTGTGTTGGTTCCAAGTCTTTGCTATTGTGAATAGTGCTGCAGTAATCATATGTGTGCTTGTGTCTTTGTAGCAGTATGATTTATAATCCTTTGGGTATATACCCAGTAATGGGATGGCTGGGTCAAATGGTATTTCTAGTTCTGGATCCTTGAGGAATCGCCACACTGTCTTCCACAATGGTTGAACTAGTTTACAGTCCCTCCAACAGTGTAAAAGCGTTCCTATTTCTCCACATCCTTTCTAGCACCTGTTGTTTCCTGACTTTTTAATGATCGCCATTCTAACCAGTGGGAGATGGTATCTCATTGTTGTTTTGATTTGCATTTCTCTGATGGTGAGTGATGATGAGCATTTTTTCATGTGTCTGTTGGCTGCATAAATGTCTTCTTTTGAGAAATGTCTGTTCATATCCTTTGCCCACTTTTTGATGGGGTTGTTCAATTTTTTCTTGTATATTTGTTTAAGTTCTTTGTAGATTCTGGATATTAGCCCTTTGTCAGATGAGTAGATTGCAAAAATTTTCTCCCATTTTGTAGGTTGCCTGTTCACTCTGATGGTAGTTTCTTTTGCTGTGCAGAAGCTCTTTAGTTTAGTTAGATCCCATTTGTCAATTTTGGCTTTTGTTACCATTGCTTTTGGTGTTTTAGACATGAAGTCCTTGCCCATGCCTATGTCCTGAATGGTATTGCCTAGATTTTCTTCTAGGGTTTTTATGGTTTTAGGTCTAACATTTAAGTCTCTAATCCATGTTGAATTAATTTGTGTATAAGGTGTAAGGAAGGGATCCAGTTTCAGCTTTCTACATATGGCTAACTAGTTTTCCCAGCACCATTTATTAAATAGGGAATCCTTTCCCCATTTCTTGTATTTGCCAGGTTTGTCAAAGATCAGATGGTTGTAGATGTGTGATATTATTTCTGAGGGCTCTGTTCTGTTCCATTGGTCTAAATCTCTGTTTTGGTACCAGTACCATGCTGTTTTGGTTGCTGTAGCCTTGTAGTATAGTTTGAAGTCAGGTAGCGTGATGCCTCCAGCTTTGTTCTTTTGGCTTAGGATTGTCTTGGCAATGTGGGATCCTTTTTGGTTCCGTATGAACTTTAAAGCAGTTTTTTCCAATTCTGTGAAGAAAGTCATTAGTAGCTTGATGGGGATGGCATTGAATCTATAAATTACTTTGGGCAGGATGATCATTTTTACAATATTGATTCTTCCTATCCAGGAGCATGGAATGTTCTTCCATTTGTTTGTGTCCTCTTTTATTTAGTTTAGTAGTGGTTTGTAGTACTCCTTGAAGAAGTCCTTCACATCCCTTGTAAGTTGGATTCCTAGGTATTTTATTCTCTTTGAAGCAATTGTGAATGGGAGTTCACTCATGATTTGGCTTTCTGTTTGTCTGTTATTGGTGTGTAGGAATGCTTGTGATTTTTGCACATTGCTTTTGTATTGTGAGACTTTGCTGAAGTTGCTTATCAACTTAAGTAGATTTTGGGCTGAGACGATGGGGTTTTCTGAATATACAATCATGTCATCTGCAAACAGTAACAATTTGACTTCCTCTTTTCATAATTGAATACCCTTTATTTCTTTCTCCTGCCTGATGTCCTGGCCAAAAATTCCAACACTGTGTTGAATAGGAGTGGTGAGAGAGGGCATCCCTGTCTTGTGCCAGTTTTCAGAGGGTATGCTTCTAGGTTTTGCCCATTCAGTATGATATTGGCTGTGGGTTTGTCGTAAATAGCTCTTATTATTTTGAGAATACGTACCATGAATACCTAGTTTATTGAGAGATTTTAGCATGAAGACTGTGGAATTTTGTCAAAGGCCTTTTCTGCATCTGTTGAGATAATCATGTGATTTTTGTCTTTGGTTCTGTTTATATGCTGGATTACGTTTATTGATTTGCGCATGTTGAACCAGCCTTGCATCCCAGGGATGAAGCCCACTTGATCATGGTGGATAAGCTTTTTGATGTGCTACTGGATTTGGTTTTCCCAGTATTTTATTGAGGATTTTTGCATCGATATTCATCAGGAATGTTGGTCTAAAGATCTCTTTTTTTGATGTGTCTCTGCCAGGCTTTCGTATCAGGAAGATCCTGGCCTCATAAAATGAGTGAGGGAGAATTCCTCTTTTTCTGTTGATTGGAATAGTTTCAGAAGGAATGGTACCAGCTCCTCTTTGTACCTCTGCTAGAATTCGGCTGTGAATTTGTCTGATCCTGGACTTTTTTTTGGTTGGTAGGCTATTAATTATTGTCTCCATTTCAGAGCCTGTTATTGGTATATTCAGGGATTCAACTTCTTCCTGGTTTAGTCTTGGGAGGGTGTATGTGTCCAGGAATTTATCCATTTCTTCTAGATTTTCTAGTTTATTTACGTAGAGGTGTTTATAGCATTCCCTGATGGTAGTTTGTATTTCTGTAGGATCAGTAGTGATATCCCCTTTATCATTTTTTATTGCATCTATTTGATACAAGGGTATATTTCATGATGCTTATGTTTTGCATAGAGTTGAATCTATCACCCAGATAGTGAGCATAGTCCCCAAAAGGTAATTTTCAACTCCGGCCCTTCTCCCACCCTCCTTCCTCTTGTAGTACCCAGTGTCTATTGTTCCTGTCTTTATTTCCAGGTGTACCCGATGTTTAACTCCCAGTTATAAGTGATAATATGTGGTATTTGGTTTGCTGTTTCTGCATTGATTTGCTTAGAATAATAGACTCCAGCTGCACCTATATTGTTCCAAAGGATATGGTTTTGTTCTTTTCTATGCCTGCATAGTATTCTATGGTATATGTGTAACATAGTTTTACATCTAGTCTGCTCTTGATGGGCACCTAGGTTGATTGTATTTCTTTGCTATTGTGAATAGTGCTGTGATGCATTCAGGTGCATATGTTTTTATGGTAGAACAATGTATTTCCCTTTGGGTGTATACCCGGTAATGAGATTATTGAGTCAAATGTTAGTTCTCTTTTTAGTTCTTTGGCGAATCTTCAAACTGCTTTCCACAGTGGCTGAACTGGTTTACATTCCTACCAATGTTATATAAGCATTCCATTTTCTCCACAGCCTCGCCAACATCTGATATTTTCTGACTTTTTAGTAATAGTCATTCTGACTGGTGTGAGATGGTATCTCATTGTGGTTTTGATTTGCATGTCTCTAATGGCTTGTGATGTTGAGTATTTTTTCATGTATTTGTTGGTCACTTGTATGTCTTCTTTGAAAAGTGTCTGTATTCTTTGCTCACTTTTTAATGTGGTTTTTGATTTTTGCTTGTTGATTTGTTTAAGCTTCTTGTAGATTAGGGATATAAGACCTTTGTAAGATGCATACTTAGCAAATACTTTCATTCTGTAGACTGGCTGTTTACTCTGTTGATTATTTCTTATGCTGGGCAGAAGCTCTTTAGTTTAATTAGGTCCCACTTGTCAATTTTTCTTCTTCTTTTTTTTTTTTTTTTTTTCACTTTCTTTTTTGAACTTAGTCATAAATTATTTGCTAAGGCCAATGTTAAGAAACATATTTTCTAAGTTTTCTACGAGGATTTTTATAGTTTGCGGTCTTACACTTAAGTCCTTAATTAATCTTGAGTTGATTTTATTCTTCTACCTATGAAAAGCCAGTTATCCCAGCATCATTTATTGAATAAGGAGTCCTTTAACTATTGCTTGTTTCTGTTGATTTTGTTGAAGATCAGATGACTGTCAATGTGGGGCTTTATTTGTTGGTTCTCTGTTCTATTCCACTGGTCTCTGTGTCTGCTTCTGTACCAGCATCATACTGTTTTGTCTACTGTGGTCTTGTAGTATTTTTTGAAGTTGGATAATATGATGCCTCTGGCTTTGTCCTTTTTGTTTAGGATTGCTTTGAATATTCTGACTTCTTTTTGTTTCATATAAATTTCAGAATAGTTTTTTTGTAATTCCGTGAAAAATGACCTTGGTAGTTGTTATATGTATCGAAGTACAAAAATGGCAAGCAAAAATGGCAGCACAGCATACCAAAATTTACGAGATGTAACAAAAGCAGTTGTAAGAGGAAATTTTACAGCAACATAGACCTATGTCAAAAAAGAAGAAAGATCTCAAATAAACAAGTTTACATTCCTAGGAGATAGGAAAAGAACAAACTAAGCCCAATATCAACATGCACAGAAAACATTTTAAGGATCAAAGCAGAAATAAATGACAGAGACAAAAAAATGCAAAAGTGCAACAAAACTAAGAGTAGATTTAAAAAACAGAAAATGCTGTAGTTACACTAAGAAAAAAAGAAAGAAAACTCAAATAAAATCAAAAAAGGAAAAGGATACAACTGACACCACAAAAATACCAAGGACCTTAAGAGATTTTGACAAAAATTATATACCAAAAAAATGGATAACCTAGATTAAATGGATAAATTCTTAAACACAATTCAACTATAAAGATAAATCAAGAAGAAATAGAAGAGTTGAAGATAACAGTAATGACTAATGTAACTGAACCAGTAATAAAATGTTCCCTGTCAAGGAAAAGTCTATGACCTGGTCTCTCAGTGCTGAATTCTACAAAATACTTAAAGAAGAACTAATACAGTCTTTCACAAACTCTTTCAAAAAAAATGGAAGAGAAAAGACTGCTTCCAAACTCATTTTATAAGGCCAACATTGCCCTTATGCCAAAGTGATATAGTTTGGTTGTGTCCCTAACCAAATTTCTTGAATTGTAGCTGCCATAATCCCCACATATCATGGGAGGAACCCAGTGGAAGGTAATTGAATCATGGGGCGGGTTTTATTCCATGCTGTTCTTGTGATAGTCAGTAAGTCTCATGAGATCTGATGGTTTTATAAAGAGCAGTTCACTTGGCCATGCTGTTTTGTCTACCAGCATGTAAGACATGCCTTTGCTTCTCCTTCACCTTCCACCATGATTGTGAGGCCTCCTCAGCTATGTGCAACTGATTCCATTAGCCTTTTTTTCTTTATAAATTACCCAGTCTCCAGTGATTCTTCATAGAAGTATGAAAATGGACTAATACACAAAACCAGACAAGGACTTTAAAGAAAAGTATAAGCCAATATCCTTGATGTACATGGAGGCAAAAGCATTCAACAAAATACTAGTAAACCAAATTTAATAAAGCATTCAAACTGTCATTCACCATGATCAAGTGAGATTATTCTTTGAGGTGCAAGGATGGTTCAAAATATGAAATTAATCATTGTGATACATCACATTAAGATAATAAGACAATAATATGATCATCTTGTTAGATTAAAACAAGAATTTGACAAAATTAAACATTTTTATGATAAAAAATACTGAATAAATTAGGTATAGAAGGAATATACCTCAAAACAATAAAGGCCATATATGAGAAAACCACAGCTACCATAATACTCAACGATGCAACACTGAAACCTTTTCATTTAAGGTCCAGAACAAGACAAGGATGCTCACTGTCCCCACTTCTCTTGTACATAGCATTGGAAGTCCTATTCAGACCAGTTAGGCATGGGAACAAATAAAGCATCCAAATAGTAAAGAAAGAAGTAAATGTGTTGCTGTTTGTTGATGACATGATCTTGAATATAGAAAACTCTAAAGATTTTATCAAGACTGTTAGAACCAATGAATGCATACAAAAAGTTGCAGAGTAAGAGATCAATACAAAAATTAGTACCATTTCCACATATCAACAACAAACTATTCAAAAAGAAATCAAGAAAACAACCCCATTTACAGTAGCTACAAAATATTAAAGTATTTAGGAATAAGTTTAAGCAAGGAGGTGAAATGTATGTACAATGAAAACTAAAACAGTGAAATAAATTGAAGAAGACACAAATAAGTGGAAAGTTATCCCATTAGTATGAATTAATATTGGTACAATTCCCATGCTATCTTAAACAAAGCAGATTCAAAGCAATGCCTATAAAAATTCCAATTTCCTGTTATATAAATAGGAACAATAAGCCTAAAATTCACATGGAAGCACACACACACACACACACACACACACACACACACACACACACAAGCAAACAAGGCAATTATAAACAAAAAGAACAAAACTTAAGGATTATTTTATTTTCTTCCTATAGAGTTGAAACAAAACAAAATCACACTAACTGATTTCAAATACTGCTACAAATCAGTAGTAATTAAAACAGCATGGTACTGGCAAAAACAAACAAACAAACAAACAAACAAAACACTCATTGACCAATGAAGCAGAATAGAGAGCCCAGTCATGAATTCATGCATGTACAGTCAATTGATTTTCAACAAAGGTGTCTAACATACATGCTAAGAAAAGGAGAGTTTCTTCAATAAATGATATTAGGAACATTGAATATGTCTATACAAAAACATGAAAGTTGATCATTGTTTTACAACCCATACAAAAATCAACTAAAAATGGATTCAAGACTTAAACATAAGACCTGCCCTTTGGGAGGCCGAGACGGGTGGATCACGAAGTCAGGAGATCGAGACCATCCTGGCTAACATGGTGAAACCCCGTCTCTACTAAAAATACAAAAAAAACAAAAAAAAAAATTAGGCGGGCGTGGTGGCGGGTGCCTGTAGTCCCAGCTACTAGGGAGGCTGAGGCAGGAGAATGGCATAAACCCGGGAGGCGGAGCTTGCAGTGAGTTGAGATCCCATCACTGCACTCCATCCTGGGTGACAGAGCAAGACTCCATCTAAAAAAAAAAAAAAAAAAAAAAGTAAAAAAGACCTGAAACTATAAACTGTAAGGAGTAAACATAGTGAAAACCTACACCACATTGGTCTGAGCAATAATTTTTTAAATTTGACTCCACAAGTGCAGGCAATTAAAAAAAACAGACAAATGGGATTACATTGAAAGAAAAAGATTCTGCATAACAAAAGAAAACACTAACAGAGTGAAAGATAACCTATGAATTGGGAGAAAATATTTGCAAGCCTTATATCTGATAATAGGTTAACATCCAAAATATGTAAGGAACTCAACTCTACAGAAAGAAAATAAATAATCCAACTTAAAAAGTAAGTAAAGGACTTGAGTAGACATTTCTCAAATGTAGATATAAAAATGGACAACAGATATATGAGAAAATGTTCAACATTCCTAATGATTAGGGAAATGAAAAGCAAAACCCCAAAAGTAAAGTCTCACAGCCAAATGAGATTTCATCTCATGTCTGTGAGAATGGCTATTTTTAAAAAAGTCAAAAGATAAGTCCTGGCAAGACTGTGGAGAAAAGGGAACAATTGTACAATGTTTATGGGAATGTACATTAGTACAACCATGCTGGAAAACTTTATAGAGGTCCCTCAAGAAACTAAGAATAGAATTACCATATTATCTAGCAATTTCACTTCTGGGTATTTATCCAAAATATTTAAAAATGGCAAAGAGAAGTCTACACTCCCATGTTCATTGCAGCACTATTCACAATAGTCCAGTTAAATAAAAGAACCTCTTTCCACTGGAAACAACATGGATAGAATTGGAGAAAATTATGCTAAGTGAACTAAGCCAGATACAGAAGGACAAATATCTCATGTTCTCATGTCTATGTGGAATCTAAACAGCCAAACTCAAAGAAACAGAGTAGAGAGGTAGTTGCCAGAGGCTGGGGGATTGCGGGGAATGGAAAGATAATGGACAAAGGGATCAAAGCCTTAATTAGACAGAAATAAAGTTTTTGTTATTGTTTACTTTGAGATATATTTCAGTGTGGTGAATACAGTAAATAATAATGTATTGCACATTTCAAAATCACTGAGAGTGTACAGTTTAAAATTTCTCATGACAGAAAATAAATGTTTGAGGTAATGGGTTTGCTAATTAACTTGGTTCCATTATTCCACATTATATTCATAGATTATAAAATTATTTTGAACCCCATAAATATATACAATGATAATTTGTCAATTTACAATTATCAAATTGAAATTATTTTTGAAAATGCACAGGACATAGTATTTATTTCAAAAAATTGTATGCTCTGGCTGACGTGGTGGCTCTCGTTTGTAATCCCAGAACTTTGGGAGGCTGAGGCCGGCAGATTACCATAGGTCAGGAGTTCAAGAACAGCCTGGCCAATATGGTGAAACCCAGTCTGTATTAAAAATATAAAAATGAGCCAGGCGTTGTGGTGGGTGCCTGTAATCCCAGCTATTCAGGAAGCTGGAGCAAAAGAATCACTTGAACCCAGGAGGTGGAGGTTGTAGTGAGCTGGTATCATGCCAGTGCATACCAGCCTGGGCAACAGAGTAAGACTCTGTCTAAAAAAAAAAAAAAAAGTCTCAATTTTTATAGAAAGACAAATACCTAACAATTACATGCATAAGACATTGCTTTATATGCATGCTTTTGAGTGACACTATAGAAGTCATTTAATACAATGATGAGAATATTTGACGTAGAATCACAATATCAGTGTTTCAATTTCAGGCTTTATAGCAGTTAGCAAAGTCATATTTAAAATAAATATATTCAACTAGAAAACTTTATGATGGGACTTTTCCATTTCCTTTGTTCCCTGTCATGATGGTAAATTATCAGTGTATACCAATTTACCTTTTAAGAGAATTGAGTGTAAATTATTACTGTTTACCAATTTACCTTTTTTTTAAAAAAAATAGAAACCTGAGACTTTAAGCAAAAGTTTAAGTCAAAGTTTTAGAATGAGTAGATGTAGACTAATTGTAAACACAGTAATGACTCTCATGTTGGTAAGAATGGCTGGAAAACTTCATAACCAACCCTCTCATCATCGTAAACATAAGTAATTTCAAGTAATTATAATCTATTTGCTGCCCCATGTTAATTATTCATTAGATTACTTTTCTAATTAAAAAATAAAACTTTTTTAAAACTTAGTGTAGTCTTTTTTTTCTTTTCTTCATTCAGATATTTTGAATAGATCAGAATTTGGAATTATGAGTTAACATATCAAAAGATCTCAATCGTAAAAGACAGAAGCAGCATAAACAGACATACATATATGTCTGCAACTATAGCAAAGCTGGGATGGCTTGAATCTGCAATGTTTTCCTTACATATTTGGAGTTCCTTACATATGAGTTCCTTACATATTTTGAATGTTAACCCATTATCAGATATAAGGCTTGCAAATATTTTCTCCCAATTCATAGGTTATTTTTCACTCTGTTAGTTTTTTCTTTTGTTGTGCAGAATCTTTTTATTTCAATGTTATATGTATATATATATTTATTTATTTAAATTATTCTAGCATCTTTGCTGAGCCTACCATTTGTATGCCATATATTGATTTAATAAATACACGCTCACATCCTTTGTCAAAAGAAACCAACTTAGATGTTTATTTTAGAAGTCAGTATAATTATATAAATAATTATAAAACCCATGCTATAATCACTAGAACCTTGCCCATTGGCAAGAAAAAAACTTGCAAGGAAAATGAGAGTCATTTCTACAGAGAGAAAAAAAACTGGCCTGGCATGGTGGCTCACGCCTCTAATCCCAGCACTTTGGGAGGCCAAAGCAGGAGGATCTCTTGAGCTCAGAAGTTCAAGACCAGCCTGGGCAACATGGCGAAACCCTGTCTCTACAAAAACCACAAAAATTAGCCAGGCATGGTGGCCCGCACCTGTAGTCCCAGCTACTTGGGGTGCTGAGGTGGGAGGATTTCTTGCGTCTGGGCTGTGGAGGCTGAAGTGGGCCATGACTGTGCCACTGTAGATTGTGCCTCTGCCTGGATGACAGAATGAAACATTGTCTCAGAAATAAAACAACACAAAACAAAACAAAACAAAAAAAAATAAAATAAAATAAAGTGAAACAAAAAGTAATCAGATTTAAAAGTTAAAAAGGACCCATTGAAGTATAAAATGTACCTTGCATGCAAGGTGCAGAAATTTATGATGCATTTCTAATGCTTCTTTGCAAGAGCTGGGGAGTGGAGTAAAAAAAAAATTATCTGTCTATCTATCTATCTATCTATCTATCTATCTATCTATCTATCTATCTGTCATCTATCTATCTATTTCTCAAAACAAACTCTGTACTCAAACAGCTTCTGATCCACAGGCATAAATAAGCCATGTATCTGTGAACTGTCTACCCAATACACATCTGTAGCACAAGTAAAAAATTTCCGGGGGTTAGAGGAGGGAGGAGGCAAAGTTCCCTGATTCCTTAGATTTAGAGGGGGAATAACTGAACTGACTATAAGAAGCAGATTCTACTCCGTGAATTTCTGTTATAAAAATTATCAGTTTCCATCATCTAAAGATGCATTTTCTATCAAAAGAAGATACTGTAATGCCCCCTACATGCCTCACAATAATTTAAGGATTCAGGGATATTTTTCACAAAACATGCATTAACATTTTATAAGAAAGATGCAAATAAAATAATATTTCTTTATATTTTAGATTTGAAACTTATTTCTACTTCTACCTCTGTTTCAACAGCTCTTCAGGCCTATTAGAATTGATAATTCATGGATCTCACAGCATTTGTGGTGTTTCTTGTGAAAGTCAATAATGTCCTCTCCTTGTTTAATGGTCAGGATCCAGTCTTCCTCTGACTTCATTTTTCTGATGCATTAGATGCAATTAATTACTACTTGCTCCTTGAAAGGTATTTTCCCTTGGCTTCCAAATGCTCCTGACTTTTCTCCTACTTAATTGGTTGTTTCTTTTCAGCCTTCTTTCTGGTTGCTTCTGATCTTCTCTAAACATAGATATGCTTCAGAGATCAGGTACGATGTCCCATGGATTCTTTTTTGTCTGTCTATTCTCAGTCATTTGCTGATTTTATCCATTCTCATGCCTCTAAACATTATCTTTATGATAAAATTTCTCAAACTTATATCTCCAAGCAGATGATTTTTCCTAAATTTTGGCTTTATATATGTAGTTGATGACTCATTATATCCACTTGGATGTCTAATTGGCATCTCTAATTTAATTTATGTAAAACTTGACTCCAGCTATCTCTTTTCACATCAGATCAACTTTACCCATAATCTTCCTCAACCCAGTAATTGTAACTCTACTTTCCGTAACCTCAGTACAGAAATTTTAGTGCCATCCTTTATATCTTTTTTATCTTGTCTTCCACATATAGTCTGTCTTGTTGATACTTTATTCAAAATGTATTCAGAGTCCTTCAGTGTTTTCCACCTTCATATAAACCACTATCATCTCTTTACTTGTGACAAAGCCCTCTAACTAATACTTGTGATTTTATTATTTTCCCTTAACAGAATTCTCCATCAAGTGCTGGATGACTCTATAAACAGGTAAGTTGTAGACCTGCTATATATGACTGTGCAGACTGCGCAGGATGGAATTGTGGAGAACACCATTCACATATCACTCATTGTGCAATTATGGCAATGCTATGGCATATGGTTAGTATAGAGTGTTGAGAAAGTAGTGTCTTTTTAAGGATTGACAGAAAGGCACCATGTGTGCCAGCAGTGACCTGAGATTATTTACTGTTCAGCTAACTGTCACACAATGGATATCAATCACCCAGAATGAAAGTCAAGGTACATTTTGAGTCCAAAAAAGTTTTATGTAACCTAGCTCCTAGCTACATCTTTTCACGCATCTCCTATTCCTTTTCATCTAGTTCAATGCTTCTGAAAATTTTACTTACTTAAGAATCACCTAGGAATTTTGTCAAAATGCAGAATTGATTTGGTACATATGGATAGGTCCTTGGTTTCTGCATTTTTAACCAACTCCTGGGTCATGACAGTGGATGGTTCTGGTCAGGGATCACTGTTTCCATCAATCTGTCTCTTTGCTCATGCTGTGCTTTCTCATGATTAAAAACATTTGTACTTGTGATTTGTTCTACATGAAATACTGTTTCTGTAGACACCCTCAAGATTCTTTCTCTCACCTTCTTCTGGTAATTGCTTTTTTAGTTCTTTCCTTAAGCAAAACTTTCCCTGCCCATTTTGTTTCAGTTACAAGCCTTTCCCTCTCCACTGGACTTCCCTGTTTTCTTTCATTATATCTGTAGCATTTACCAGTCTACATACTATATTTGTAAATATTTTAATCTGTAACTAATATAGAATGTAAGGACTATAAGGTCAGGATTTTGTTATTTTAAATATTTTTTCATAGCTATATCTCTGGAATCTAGATATTGACATATAGGAGATACACAAATAAATGTTTGTTAATGAATGCTTTTTTCTAATCCTTTTCCTCTTACTTGAGACTGTACTGAGAGTGAGGAAAGTGATTCATATCCTACAGCCAGTTTCCCTACTGGCATATTTCACCATATAATTAATTAATGCTGCAATCATCTTTGCCTGCTACCTGTTTTAAGTACATCATGCAACGTTTACACATAGGATTTAAGTGAATCATTGAACTCTATAAATATAACTTAGAGCACTTCAGTACAAACATTATTAGACCAATAGATATGACTTTTCTGAGTAATTTTGATGCTAATAACACCTTTCAGAAAAATAGTCATAAAAGATATTTAGAGTTTACATGGCAGAATTGGTATATTACTGTAGAGAGATTTTTTTTTTTGCTTTTCATCCAATAAATCTTTTATATATAAATAAGAAAAATACCTACATATAATAACTATCTGTGCAATGTGCATATAATTTTAAAAATAAAAAAATTAACACTCCTGTATTTCTAGATGCAAGGGTACTTCATTTAATTGTGCCTTGCTTAATGGCACTTCCCAGATAGTACATGTTTTAGAAACTGAAGGTTTGTGGCAATTTTGCTGCAGCAAGTCTGTTGGTGCTATATTTCCAATAGAATGCATACCTTCTCATCCCTGTGTAAGAGTTTTGGTAATTCTTCTAAGATTTCCAACTTTTTTATTGTTATTGTATTTCTTATGGTGATCTGTGATCAGTGATCTTTGATAATAATATTGTAATTGTCTTGGTGCTCAACAAACTGTGCCTATAAAAAGACAAACTTACTTAATAAATGTTGTGTCTGCTCTGACCATCCATTCCCTGTGCCCTTCTTTCTACTTGGAATTCTCTCTTCCCTGAGAAACAGCAATATTGAAATTAGGCCAATTAATAACCCTACAGTTTCCTCTAAGTGTTCAAGTAAAACTAAAAGTTGCACATCTTTCACTTTAAGTCAAAACTTAGAAATGATTAAATTTAGTGACAAGGGCATGCCTAAGGAAAGACAGGCAAAAAGCCAGGCTTCTTGAGCCAAACAGTCAAGTTGTTAATCCAAAAAAGCAACAAAAAATTCTTAAAGGAAATTAAAGGTGCTACTCCAGTGAATACATGAATGATTTTTGGAAAAAGGAAACAGACTTATTAAGGATATGGAGAAGGTTTTTGTGGTCTGGATAGATGATCAAACCAGCTCCAACATTCCCTTAAACCAAAATCTAATCTAGTGTATGGTCCTAACACTCTTTTATTCCACAAATGTTGATAGATGTGAGAAAGCTGATAGACGTGAGAAAGAAAAGTTTGAAGCTAGCAGAGGTTGGTTCATAAAGTTTAAGGAAAGAAGCCGTTTCCATAACATTAAAATGTAAGGTGCAGCAGCAAGTGCTGATATAGAAACTGCGGTAAGTTATCCAGATCTAGCTAAGATCACTGATAAAGGTGGCTACATTAAACAACAGATTTTCTATGTAGACAAAATAGTCTTCCATTGGAAGAAGATGCCATCTTGAATTTTCAGGACAAGGAAGGAGAGGTTAATGCTTGGCTTCAAATCTTCAAAGAACAGGCTGACCTCTAGTTAGGGGCTAATGCAACTAGTCACTTTAAAGTTGAAACCAATGCTCATTTACGATTCTGAAAATCATAGGGCCCTTAAGAATTATGTTGTATCTAGTATGATTGTTCTTTTATATATGAAATAACAAAGCCTGGATGGCAGCATATCTGTTTATGGCACAGTTTAGGGAATCCTTTAAGTCTACTATTGAGTCCTACTGCTCAAAAAAAAGATTCCTTTCAAAATATCACTGCTTGTTGACAATGCACCTAGTTACCTAAAAGTTCTGATAGAGATGTACAAAAAGATTAGTGTTGTTTTAAGGTCTGCAAACACAACATACATTGTTTAGTCCATAAATCGAGGCTTAATTTTGACTTACAGAACTCTTAATATTTAAAAAACCTATTTCATAGGGTTTTAACTGAATAGATAAAAATTCCTGATAGTTTTGGGCAAAGTAAATTGAAAACCTTCTGGAAAGGATTCATCATTTCAGATGCAATTAAAAACATTAATAATTCATGGTAGGAGGCCACAATATCAACATTAATGGAAGTTTGGAAGAATGTGATTCCAGTTTTCATAGATGATTTAGAGGGGTTCAAGACTTCAGTGAATGAAGTAAAGGTAGATGTGGTGGAAATAGAAAGATAAGTGAATTAGAAGTGAAGCCTGAAGACGTGACTAAATTGTTACGATCTCATGCTAAAACTCGAACAAATGAGGTGTTGCTTCTTTTGGATGAGCAAAGAAAGTGGTTTCTTGAGATGGAATCTACTGCTGAAGATGCTGTGAAAAGTGTTGAAATGGCAACAAAGGAATTAGAATACAGGCATACCTTGGAGCTATTGGGAATTTAGTTTCAAACCACCTTTGTAAAGGTGAATATTGCAATCAAGTGAGTTACACAATATTTTTTGGTTTCCCAGTGCATATGAAAGTTATACTTATACATGCACACGTATGTTTATTGCGGCACTATTCACAATAGCAAAGACTTGGAATCAACCCAAATGTCCATCAGTGACACACTGGATTAAGAAAATGTGGCACATATACACCATGGAATACTATGCAGCCATAAAAAAGGATGAGTTTGCGTCCTTTGTAGAGACATGGATGCAGCTGGAAACCATCATTCTTAGCAAATTATCACAAGAAGAGAAAACCAAACACCGCATGTTCTCACTCATAGGTGGGAACTGAACAATGAGCTCACTTGGACTCGGGAAGGGGAACATCACACACTGGGGCCTATCATGGGGAGGGGGGAGGGGGGAGGGATTGCATTGGGGAGTTATACCTGATATAAATGATGAATTGATGGGTGCTGACGAGTTGATGGGTGCAGCACACCAACATGGCACATGTATACATATGTAACCTGCACGTTATGCACATGTACCCTAGAACTTAAAGTATAATAAAAAAAAAAAAAAAAAAGAAAGTTATACTTATACTACACTGTAGTTTATTAAGTGTACAATAACTATGTCTCAAACAATGTACATATTTTAATTGAAAATACTTTATTGCTAAGAAATATTAATGATTATCTGAGTCTTCAGTGTGTCATAATCTTTTTGGTGGTGCAACATTTTGCCTCAATGTCAATGGCTGCTGACTAATCAGGGTGGTGGTGGTTGAGGATTGGAGTGAATGATGCAATTTCCTGAAATAAGACAGCAATAACGTTTTGTGCATTGATTGACTCTTCCTCACACAAAAAAATGACTCAGCAGCATGTGATGCTATTTGGTAGCATTTTGCTCATGGTAAAATTTCTTTGGAAGTTGGTGTCAGTCCTTCAAACCCTGAAGCTGCCTTATTAGCCAAGTTTGTGTAATATTCTAAGTCCTTTATTTTTATACTATTTCAGAACAGTTTTTCAAAATTCATTTTTGAATTTACTTTTATTTATTAAATTTAAGAGATGCAAGTGCAATGTAGTTGCATACATAAATACATAAATTGTGTAGTGGTGAAGTCTTGACTTTTAGAGTATAATAGCTATCACCCAAATAGTGTGTATCGTACCTAAGTAATTTCTCATTACCTTCCTACTTATGCCCTTCCATCCCTCCCAGTATCCAATGTCTATCATTGCACACTCTATGTACATGTGTTGATATTATTTAGCTCCCACTTATAAGTAAGTTTTTCAAGACTTAAAACATTTTTCTAAAATATTTACTAACACGACTATTAAGAAATGTGAAATATATTAGTTATAATTGTATCTGAGAATTTTTATATCTTCAAATTTTGTATGTACTTTTTTGCAGATAATTGTTGTAGTGACTAACTCATGAGAGTTTTTTTCTTCAGATGTTCCATTATTAGTTTTTAGTATGAGATTTTATTTTATAAAAAAAAAATTATTCCTAATTTTTTAGCCACTTGTGTGAACGTTTCCCAAGGGAATATTTGCGTTTGCTCATTCCTGGTCCTTAGAGAACTAACAAATACCACTAATTTTGGCTTTGATGATGATGACAACAATGAAGATGATGATGATGATTTTATAATATAGAAGTAATGTAAACTCTGGACTCAAAACATTTTTTTATAACTTGTGCTAAGTTCCAACATTAAGGCTTCGATTTAGAACCAGAGAACAAAAATAAAAATTACGGTATTCTGTTGTATTAGTTCATGTTTATGACCCATTAGATATGCACAATAACCCTCTGAGGTAGGAATTTTAGGTCAATATTATAGTTGAGAAAAATTAAGGATGAGATATACAAATTAAATTACCAAAGAATTACCAACCAAAATAATAGGACACAACTGTATGTTTTCTAAATTAAAGTTAACTGAACTTTCACCTGCATACCTATATTATAGTGTTATATTTTAGATATTAAAAATTAATCCATTACTATGTAATAAAAATTAGTTGAATATTACCAAAATATTTTGCTTTAAATGAAGTATGATAGTTATAAAATTCTATTTAAACTATTTGTCCACAGAATGTCTTATGATAATAGCATGATTATAAAAATACCTAGGTGTATCATTTCATTACACATAAATTTACATTTCTAACTATAATCAAAATTATAACTAAATTAGGAAAAATATGGATGAATTTTATGAAGGCATGAATAAACCTTAATCATCTGTCAGTGAGTTCAGAGACATGTGTTTTCCTTTGAGCCCTTAAGAACAACTTTAAATAGAAAGCAGCAGGAAGTTTTTACTGACACAAAAGATGGAGTGCTCAGCCAAGTTGGGCGCAGTGTTCTAGGAAATGTGAGAAGAAAAATTAAAATTTCCGACCTCTGTACTGCTAGTTTTGAGTCAGAAATCACAAAGGTCATATGACAACAAGGTGTTGTTATGATTGGATAGAGCAGGGAGTCAAAAGAATTCAGTTCAAGATTCAAATTGATATGCAAAATTGGGTAGTAATTTTTTTTTTTTTAAGATTTTTCTCCATTTGTCGTATGGGGACAACCATTTCTATCCTCATGACTAGATTATCTAGGTTTTTACTATATGCCATATATAAATCTAATCACTTGACCTGTATATTATACTAATTATCACATTGAAAGTATGAGGCAAGTAGGCATCATTGTTATTTACACTTGTAAATTAAGGACTGAGGCATAGGCAGTTTGATTCAGTGACTGATTCACCAATAATAATAATTATCTCAGAGTGACATTGTGAGAATGCACATACAGTATTTAGGAAAGCAATCGGTTCTGGCACAGGGTTGATGTTTGATGAACAAAAGACGGTTGATTCTGAGACTGAACTTTCGAAATAGAGAAGAAAACCAATTCTAAGTCAAGTGAGGAGCGATGAAAGACCATTGGCCCAGATGGAATCAACCTGCTCCACCTGTTAGATAATATACCTGACACCTACCTGCTCTGCCTTATTTGAAGATTTGTCAGAGTTTAGAAATATTTCTCTACTTTCATTTTCAATTGCAGCTTTCACTGTGTTGGGAATATAGTAAATGTGAAATAAATCTTTGTTACATGAACATGACATTGAGTGCCTTCCTCATCTTCAAGTATGTTAAGCATGGCTTAAATACTGCAGTATCATTGCCTTCATCTGGCAACCGTGTGTTTATGAATGCAAGCAAGCAGAGTTCCACTTCCATGAAGTGTTTATTGAGTTACTACAAGGAGATTTTGAACCATAAATATGCCATCTGTCCTCTTTGTACAGTTAATGTTAGAGTATGTTTTTCACTTGCAGTATTTTATTTGTCCCTCAGAGCAGTCCCAGAGTAGTCATTATAAGTTCACTCGTTTTATTGATAAAGAAATTCAGATCTCACTAAGGCATATAACTTGCCTCATTGAAGTGGAGATTTAAACCCAGATCCCCTGCTTTTAAGGACATTTTGTCATTTAATAAGTATCACTTCCAAGGGCATTTTTGTGCTCATGTCTTGCAGTGTTGTCCAATGTTAGAGAAAAAAAAAAAAGCTCTTTTTTTCTTCTTTCAAAGTTGCAATGTATCTCCAAGACAGAGACCAATAAAGAGGTTCTGACAACTTCAAAGAGCAGAACCGGAAAAATAATAGTAGTAAAAACCTGCCATAATGCCATAAATAGGATCTAATACATTTAATTAGGTGCTAGGCAAAGTGCCATTGTAGTAGGCGTCAAGAAGTAACTGGGCAAGTCTGCTCAGCTAGCCACCCTGGAACTCTAGGGTCCCATGTGGATCCCATCATGACTTCATTTGCATTAGCAAAGGACACAGTATTGTGCCTCTTAATTTTGAACACTTTGAAGACATATTTTTACGTCTTGTTCATCTGTTTTCTCAAAATCTGGCTTACCTCTTGGTGCCTGGAAATTAGATAAATATATTTGTGTTTTTAATTGTATCTCAATAATTTAAACACATGGTGTATTAACTTCTTAAGTGGTTCTATATGTGGCTGAAATATGAATTATTTCTTATCCAGTTACCTTCTTTTTTTATTCTGCTAAGCCACATCACTACCTGAAATTTTTTTTATTAGGCACTTTCCCTCTACATCTTTCAACACAAAGCATATTTTAAATGAGCAGAATCTTGTCTATTTTGTTCACTATTAAGTCTCAACTTATGAAGCAACACCTACCACATTTTTAGAGTTAAATATTACTGGACAAGAAAATGAATGAATTACCTAATACTGCTATGAAAAAGCAGAGTGTGATGCTCTCAGTGAACGAAAGAATGAATTAAGGGTGCAGACACAGAAAAAAAATTTGCTCTTCTCAGTTAAAAAATATATAATCATGTATAAAAATAATCTAGAAAGTCTCTAAAGAATCAAAATATGAAACCTGACTAATTCATTAAATCACAGAATATTATATCTGGGAATAAGCCTGCTTGGAGTTTAAAGTTACATTTAATAGTAATGTCTGGTAATTACTTTGTAAAGCTTAGTTTTTTCAGAGGAACTAACTGGCTGAAAATATGGAAAGATACAAAACAAGTTGCATCTGTACCCTGGAGGATTGCTTCTCAGTGACACTTTTCTTTTTACTTCAGTTACTTTTAATTTGCATATATGAAGGAATAAGAATTACATTTTTAATGTGTTCTAAAATCTATGGACTCAAATTAGCACAAAGAATGCTTCTCTCATAACTACAGTTTTTGCATAATTTGGTCCCTATTCATCTCATATAGACCAAGTTACATTTTTAACTGTCATACATGCAGACTTCAACCACTGTCTCTCTATATTTAAAAATAAAGGAGTAGTTTATTAAAATTAATTAAAGGACAGAGTAGAACATGAATCTCCTGAGTATCAACTATAGGAAGATAACAATGCAGGCCTTATAACCCTCTCTCGCTCTCTCTCTGTCTCTGTTTATTTTACTGCATTGTCTTTTTGGAATCCAACATTTGCCAGCCAGAGCACAACTAGGGGTATAATCAATGATAGAACATTTGGTAGCTAATCATACAAGTCCAGTTTTCTACTTCTTTCTAGCTAAGGTCTTCATCACAGCATTGGCAGAAATGGGAGTGACATGGTTTGGCTCTGTGTCTCCCAAATCTCAAATTGAGTTGTAATTCCCAGTGTTTTAGAAGGGACCAGGTGGACAGAGATTGAATCATGGAGGTGGACTTCCTCCTCACTGTTCTTCTGATAAAGTTCTCATGAGATCAGGTGGTTTCAACGTGTGTCACCCCTCCCCCCTTTACTCTGTCTCTCTCCATCTGGCCATGTGAATATGTGCCTGCTTCCCTTTTGCCTTCTGTCATGTCTGTAACTTTCTCAGTGCCTCTCCACAGGCAGAAACCTGTACAGCCTGCAGAACCATGAGCTGATCAAAGCCCTTTTCTTTATAAATGACCCAGCCTTAGTTATGTCTTCATAGCAGTGTGAGAACAGACTAGTACACAAAATTGCACTGAGAGTGAGGTATTGCCATAAAGATACCTAAAAATGTAGAAATAGCTTTGGAACTAGGTAATGGGCAGATGTTGGAAGAGTTTGGTGGTCTCAGAAGAAGACAGGAAGATAAAGGAAGGTTTGGAACTTCCTGGAGACTTGTTGAATGGTTTTGGCCAAAATGCTGATAGTGATATAGACAGAGATGACTAGGCTGATGAGATATCAGATGGAGATGAGGAACTTACTAGAAACTGAAGTAAAGTTTGCTCTTGGTATACTTTAGCAAAGAGACTGGTGACATTGTGCCCCTGCTGTAGGGATCTGTAGAACTTTGAAATTGAGAAAGATGATTTAAGGTGTCTGGCAGAAGAAATTTGTAAGCAGCAAAGTCTTCAAGGTATAGCCCAGCTGCTTCTAAAAGTGCATGCTCATATCCATTTACAAAGAGATGGTCTGAAACTGGAACTTATATTTAAAAGGAAAGCAAAACATAAAAGTTTGAAAATTTTGCAGCCTGACCATGTGGCAAAAAGGAAAAACTCATTTTCTGAAGAGAAATTTAAGTCAGCTGCATAAATTTGTGTAAGTAAACAGGAGCCAAATATTAATAGTCAAGACAATGGGGAAAATGCCTCCAAAGCATTTCAGAGACCTTTGTGGCAGCACCTCCCATCACAGGCCTGGAAGCCTACAAGGGAAAAATCATCTCATGGGCCAGGACCAGTGCCCCACTACTCCATGCAGCCTCAGTACATGGCAGCCTGCATTGTGGTGACTTCAGCTCCAGCTGTGACTAAAAGGGGGCCAAGGTACAGCTCAGGCTGTCACATCAGATGGTGCAATCCCCAAGCCTTGGTAGTTTCCATGTGTTGTTATGCCTCAGAGGGCATAACAACATAACAACATGTGTTGTTATGTACTCAGAGAGCAAGAGTTGAGGCTTGGGAGCCTCTTCCTAGATTTCAGAGGATGTATGAAAATGCCTGGACGTCCAGGAAAAAGTCTGCTGCAAGGCGAGAGCCCCAATGGGGAACCTCTACTAGGGAAATGCAAAGGGAAAATGATGGGTTGGAGCCCCCAAACAGAGTCTTCCACTGGGGCACAGCCTAGTGGAGCTATGAGAAGAAGGTCACCATCCTACAGAATGGTAGGGCCACCAACAACTTGTGTTGTGCACCTAGAAAAGCCATAGGCACTAAACCCCAGCCTGTGAAAATAGCGGTGAGGGGCTGTGCCTCGCAGAACCATGAGGTGGAGCTTCCGATGGCCTTGGGAGCCCAGCCCTTGAATCAGTATGGCAGAAATGTGAGACATGAAATCAAAGGAGTTTATTTTAGAGCTTTGGAGCTTTAAGATTTGATGACTTTCTTGCTGTGTTTCAGACTTCCATGGGGCCTGTAGTCCCTTTGTTTTGACCAATTTATCCCTTTTGGATTGGGAGTATTTACTCAATGCATGTACCCCCATTGTATCTTAGAAGTAACTAACTTCCTTCTGATTTTATAGGCTCATAGGTGGAAGGGACTTGCCTTGTCTCAGATAAGACTTTGGACTTTGACTCTTGACTTAATGCTGCGATGAATTAATACTTTGGGCACTGTTGGGAAGGCATGATTGTGTTTTGAAATATGAGAAGGATGTGAGATTTGGGAGGGGCTGGGGCAGAATAATATGATTTGACTCTGTGTCCCAACCCAAATCTCATGTCTGATTGTAATTCCCAGTGTTATAGGTCTCGTGCAAGGTGACTGAATCATTGGATAGGACTTTCCTCTTGCTGTTCTCCTGGTAGACTTCTCATGAGATCTGGTTATTTCAAAGTGTGTAGCACTTCCCCCTTTGCTCTCTTTCTCTCTCCTGTCAGTTATGTGAATATGTGCTTGCTTCCTTTTGCCTTCCATCATGACAGAGTTTCCTGATGCCTTCCCAGAAGCAGAAATCTGTACAACCTGCAGAGCAGTGAGCTGATTAAACCTCTTTATAAATTAACCAATCTCAGATATGTCTTTATAGCAGTGTGAGAATGAACAAATATAGAGAGAAAACTCTGGGACTGTAGGCAGCAAGACCTTGGTTGCACCAGGAGTACAGAAAATATAAAAGAGAGTGAACAAAATATGATTATGGACTTCTGATAGCCATGCTGCACCTGAAAGCAGATATTTGAGAAGATGAACCTATAAAGTGTAAGCATACATGTCAAGAGATGAGAATTTCTTAGGGGATCATAAAATGTATCATCACAACTGAGACAATTCTCTGAGTGAAAAGGGGTGCTATTATTAAGATCTTTGGAAAGACAAAAACTCACTTCTATGCCTACTGAGCTATTAACTCATCTCTTAAAGTAAAGGAAACTATGCAAAGCTAGGGCAGGAGTGAAAAGGACTAGAAGTGAAAAAAACATTAAACTACTGTAGATATGATTATTTTAGCAAGTATTTATCTGATCTTTATGTCAGATCATTGTTTTTATAGGAATACACACACACACACACACACACACACACACACACACACACACACACACCGGGATTAGAATGAGGCTTTCAGTTTCTTCTGGCCTAGACCATGTGTCTGAAGCATGACCAAATCTACAGCTTTTATTTCACTGGGTCACTGGAAAAGAGAAAATCTTGAATATTCAGTAAGCCCAATTCCAGCATCTAAACTATTTTCAGATGGAAGTGATATTCACTTATTTTATAAAATATACAAATAAAATACCCCTGAAAAGAAATTAGTATTATATAAGAGACAATTCTACTCAAGATTAAAGAAGACTTCATATGACTTAATAGATACATTATACTGTCCTTGGCATTCCTATAAAGAAAATTCTGAGACTGGGTAACGTATACAGGAAGAGAAAGCCAAACAATTCATGTTCTCACTCATAAATGGGAGTTGAACAATGAGAACACACAGACACAGGGAGAGGAATATCACACATGGGGCCTGTCTGGGGATGGGGGACAAGGGGAGGGAGAGCATTAGGCCAAATACCTAATACGTGCGGGGCTTAAAACTTAGATGACAGGTTGACAGGTGCAGCAAACCACTATGGCACATGTATACCTATTAGCAAACCTACATGTTCTGCACTTGTATCCCAGAACTCAAAGTAAAATTAAAAAAAAAAAAAAAGAGATTTCATTGGCTTATGGTTTTGCAGGCTTTACAGGAATCATGGAGCTGGCATCTTTTTCTGGTGAGATTCTCAGGAAACTTGTACCTGTGATGGAAGGTGAAATGGGAACAGGCATATCACATGTTGAGAGTGGGAGTAAGAGAGAGGAGGGAGGTGCGATGCACTGTTGAACAACCAAATCTCTCCCAGGTGAGCTCACTCATCACCAAGGGGATAACACTAAACTACTCATCAGGGATCCACCCCCATGATCCAAACACCTCACTCCAGGCCCCTCTTTCAACACTGCCATCACATTTCTACATGAGATTTTGAGAGGACAAATACACAAACCATATCAATAGATATTCCTGTCTTTTGCAGTATAACTCACATTCCATTTTCTCCACACAAATCACATTTAAATTGTATACACGACCTGAAAAACATGTAGAGCTGTTTTTTCCAAATCTATATCATGTATTAGTTCCTAGGTGTCTTGATGTATGTTACTAGAGAGTGTTATGACACGTAGAAATTCCACATAGGGAGAATAAGTGAGGATAGTCAAATTGCCAAGTTACAGCATTAACTCTCAATTTCTGGTTTGCCTTTGACATTAGTAGGGTAGAAGTATAAACTTTTGAAATATGAAAGATGGTAAAATATGAAGATAACTTTATACAGAGAGCAGTGTGAGAAGATGTCATGTACCACATAAGTCAGGTTACAGGGAGGGACATTCTACCATGAACAAGGAGATGTGAGATTGGTGATTGCACCGTCTGAAGCAATGGCCTAAGCCGTACCTTGACACCTTTTAGCCACAGCTGGAGTTGGAGCAGTCACGATGCAGGGCGCCATGTCCTATGGCTGCACAGAACAGCAGGGCCCTGGGCTGGTCCATTAAACCATTTATTCCCTCCTAGGCTTCCAGGTCTATGGTGGGAGGGGCTTTCTTTTCTTTCCTTTTACTCTTAAATTTTAAAAAATATTTTTATAATACAATTAAATATGTGTAAAATGCTTTATGGAATTGTGAAGCTGGACAGGGTTATTATCTTTTAAGAAAGGTGAGGGGCTAGGAGGAGTAGCAGAAACTAGGGTAACGGGTGCAACCAGAAGAGACTGACTTTGACAGGGATTTTTTATAAAGTTTTGGACAGCTATGTTTCAACCCTGAGGAAATGGTCTTCTGAGACTAGGGGAAGGTTTTAGAACAATGAGAGAGAGAGAGTTAAAGAACGTAAGCCAGGGTCACAAAATAGGGAGGGCTTGCACAAGCCAAATGCTTTACCTAAAGTATTTATTTGTATTCTCTAACTGTGATAATATTAAATCTATTTTGCAGCTAATAAAAATTATTTAAGCAAAGAAGTAAACCCTCAAAATAACACAGTGGTAAGTAACGGAAGTAATATTCAAGCCCAACTCTGACCCTCTGCTTTGTTCAACTTGCAGCCAATGCTGCTCAAGTTCAACATGATGGATACAGGGGCTCCCTGGTACTTAAATCATTTGATGTATCTGTGCTTTGGCTCACCAATTCTTCAACATATGGTGATATACACATCTGTGTTCTCTCAGTTATGTCTACTCTCTACAAAACTAGAAGTCTGTCTAGTAGTCACAGTAAAAGAGTGAACAATACACAGGACTTGGCATATTTAAGCCCTGACTTCAGCACTACATCCTTGGATATCTTTGATATAATACGAGAATAGTATTTCACCCCTGATTAGGATCTCTCAACTCTTAATCATCCTTCAATTCTCAGATGATGTCTCTTTTGGTGAACATTTTACTTATATGATCTATCTTTTCTAATCCTGATGGAGTTGATTAAATCTCTTATGAGCTACATCTGTATTCTGGTATATATGTATTGTTGAATGCATTGTTCTTCTTGTGCATCTGTCTTTTCTTATAGATTGGACACTCTTTAGGAAAATATCTGTCTTTCCACAAGAGTCCTCAAATTACATGGACATGGAGTAACACCACTGTTATTCTTAGGAGAGGTATTCACTGGGTATTGGAGAATGTCAGAATGAAGGTATCAACTGTCCTACTACCAAAAGACTGTCTTTCATTATTAAATCATGGTAAAATGAAAGATAATTGCACTTATCTTATGTTTTATTTAGCAACATTATTTAAAAGTTACCACATTTATGACTGTATTTTATGTTGTAAGTTTTATTTTAATCTATGACATCAAACTGCTTAGTGACATCAGTGGATTAGAAGCTACTTGGGTTTAAATCCTACTCCTCCTCCTCACAGCATCTTATTTTGTGTCTTTGAGTAAAGCATTAATTCATCTAAACTTTAGTTTTCTTGCATAAATAATACTATTGTTAAAATAAGAAACATAAGATCTGATAGCATGTGGAAGAAAATAATTTATAAGTAAATTACCTATTATTTTTTCATACTTCTAGAACCAAATATTAGTGTCTGATACATGATAAAGTAAAATAGAAATGTTTGAATTGTGTTTACATTCTGTGAGAATAAAGTGAGAGAAGATAGATTTGTTGTGGTGAAATATGCAGTGTTAAGAAACTAACATACTTTACAGCACACTCAGCTTTTCTTTTCTCTTATAGTCTGGATGTTTATGATATATGTCCAATCCATATTCAGGCTCCTCTACATTCAGAGCCTATGAGCAAAAATGACAAGTTGATAAACTCATTGAAATTTTGCAAGATTATTTTATAAAGCAATGAAGTGTCTAATTTAAGAAACAGACAAGCAGTTAGACCACAGGACGATGTGGCAAATGGATTTTATGTTTAAAGCAAAAATTCAGAGGGCCTTTCTCATGTTTTCAATCAGTAGTCTGATAGAATTCACTCTCAACTATCACATTTGTTCTATCTTTTTAACATAAGTTGAGGAAAACATATAAAGTAAAAAGTAACAAAACTGCTGGAGTCATCTTGAGTACACCTCAGACCCTCATCAATTAATAAAAGATGTGTGAGAGAAATTTTGAGTGGTCAGTAAGCAAATGAACAGATGGAGCAATGAACCTAATTGAAATCAAGGTTTTATTTATTGATGGCCCCTTGGGTTGGTAGTAGAAGCAAATCAAGTCTTTCTGCAAAGAATGATCTCATCCAGCAAGTTACTGATGTGCTATCTATATTTGGTAGCAGGTTGAGTTTTCTAATAATCCTAAAATTAAAGAAAAAAGTGAGTTGCTGATAATCTATATAATAGATAATAATTAGGAATATATCATTGTAGCAAAGTTTATAGCTCCGGCTCTTTCTTCCTACAAATATTTGGATAAAATAGGCTTGGAGAAGTACCTAAAGTTAACGTAAGTCCAGAAAAAAAGAAGAAGCTACTCATATAACACGTGGT
This sequence comes from Piliocolobus tephrosceles, assembly GCF_002776525.5. NCBI lineage: Eukaryota > Metazoa > Chordata > Mammalia > Primates > Cercopithecidae > Piliocolobus > Piliocolobus tephrosceles. Next base: position 84,613,380 of record NC_045448.1, on the reverse strand, counting down.
CATTCATTATCTTCTGAAATGTTAATACATGCACATAATATTATTACATTAATAGCATCAAAGCAGGCAAAAACGTATGTAACAAACATCAGACTGTCATCCACAACAATATTATGAGGTTACATAATAAATTTCTTCACAAAATATTATTTATATGTATTATATACATATATGCATATGTACAGATGTGTTGTTTTTAAATTTAATGATTTTAAATGTAAAATTTGGCTTTTGTCTACTCAGCATCCTACATTCCATGAATATTTCAAAATCTACTTGAGTTCACAACTGGTATACATATAGGTGATTTACTTGCTTTTCTCTTCTTAAATTATATTGGTTTCTCTTTAACTCTGATCATCCAATCCTTATTGTTCTCTAAATAAAATGAATATATAATATTTTCTAGATGGTTATTCATGTTTTAGAAACTAGTGATTGATAAAACCTACGTAATGTCAGAGTTAATTTGAAGTTTGGTTTTGGAGAGGTTTGTATCTGTGTAATTTGCAGACTTCCATTGTTTGAATTTTAAAACATGAACAATACTTCTGCCTTAAAACTCTGCCCCCATAAATCAGAGTCTCTGTATATCTGTTGTACATTACATAGTTAACCAACTATTGATCATAGTCTCTCGATGTCATTCTCATAGGGGATTTTGATTCCTCTAATATTTTCACCAATGAATTATCCTGTCACCAAAAGTATAACAGAAATATCAAATAAGCTGCAATTCGTGTGTGTTTTTTTTTTCTTTAGGACAGGCATAAAGAAACAATGATAGAAAAATATTTGTTCTTTGATATCAAACAACTTGTAATGTTTGGAGAATGATTCGTTCTCTTGACATAGATTTGATATTAAATGGAATTAGGCAATATGTAGCTGTCTAGTATCAAAAAAGCAGCCATCATCTCAGTGGTCTCTATTGTTGGCTCAGTTCATCTTGTAGTGTAGATTTTTATTTGTTTCATTTTGGTTCTACTTAAGTGATCTCTATCCTGACAGATAAACAAATACCTTTTAATTTTATTGGGCTCAGTGTTGTATAAGAAGTAAAGGAGCACAAAAACTTTCATAATTAACTGATAAATAGTGTAAAAATTAAAATAGTCAAAACTGTTTAACTGGAGAAAGTGAGATTAGAGTGGAAGTGTGAATAATGAGAACTGTGTACACAGTAATATTTAGAAGATGAAGGGTTTCCCTTCTTCCTTTCCCTGCCCACATTTGGGGAAAAAAGTTAATTTGATTTATGACTCCAGTTTACAGATTTCAGGAACACATGTAGGCTATATTTATTGATTTGTATGTTGAGGAGGTGGCACCAGAGGATCCATTTGTCTCTATGAAATAGCAACAATAAGCTGAACAAAGGTTCCTTTGGGACTGAGAATTTATGTATGTCCTTTGGTGTTTATTTGTTTCTTACTCTTTTTGTTTTGAACCACATTTATCCAAATGTGTGTGTGTATGTATCTTCATCTCTGTTTAATGTTCTTATGCACTTGAGTCAGACAGAGGAAGATGACGCCTCAATATCTGTAATTCACTGAGAGAAAAAGAGAAGCCCTATTAACCTTTTCAAAATTTATTTTTTAATGGACAAATAATAATTTCGTACATCTACGAGATACAGTGTGTGTTTTGATCTATGTTTATGTTGTAGAAATATTCAGTCAAGATAATTAACCTATCTATTGCCTTACAAATTTATTTTTTTATAGTGGGAATGTTAAAATCTATTATTTTAGCAATTTTGAAATATACATTAGGTACCATGCTTAGTAGCTGAGTGACAGGATCATCCGTACCCAAAACCTCAGCATCACACAGTATACCCAGATGACAAATCTGCATGTATACCCCCCTGAATTTAAAATAAAAGTTGAACAGAAAAATAAATAAATATACAATACGTTATTATCAACTGCGGTCACCATGCAGTGCAATAGATCACTAACAATTTTTCCTCTAGTCTAAGTGAAACTTTGTACTTTTTGATCAATATCTCTTCTTTTCCCATCCCTTTCCCCACCCCAGTCTCTGGTAATATGCTTTCTATTTCTTTTTTCTTTTCTTTTTTTTATACTTTAAGTACTGGGATATATATGCAGAATGTGCAGGTTTATTACATGGGTATACGTGTGCCAAAGTGGTTGGCTGCACCCATCAACCCATCATCTACATTAGGTATTTCTCCTAATGCAGTTCCTCTCCTTGCCCTCCACCCCAGGCTCTGGTATGTGATGTTCCCTTCCCTGTGCCCGTATGTTCTCATTGTTAAACTCCCACTTAAGAGTGAGAACATGCAGTGTTTGGTTTTCTGTTCTTGTTTTAGTTTGCTGAGAATGATGGTTTCCAGCTTCACCCATGTCTGGCAGAGGATATGAACTCATTCTTTTTTATGTCTGCATAGTATTTCATAGTGTATATGTGCTGCATTTTTTTTTTTTTATCCAGTCTGTCATTGATGGGCATTTGGGTTGCTTCCAAGTCTTTGCTATTGTGAATAGTGCTGCAATAAACATACATGTACGTGTGTTTTTATAGTAGAATGATTTATAATCCTTTGAGTATATACCCAGTAATGGGATTGCTTGGTCAAATGATATTTCTAGTTCTAGATCCTTGAGGAATGGCCACACTATCTTCCACAATGGTTGAACTAATTTACACTTCCACCATAGTGTAAAAGCGTTCCTATTTCTCCACATCCTTTCCAGCATCTGTTGTTTCCCAACGTTTTAATGATTGCCATTTTAACTGGCATGAGACGGTATCTCATTGTGGTTTTGATTTGCATTTCTCTAATGACCAGTGATGATGAGCTTTTTTTTTCATATGTTTGTTGTCCACATAAATGTCTTATTTTGAGAAGTGTCTGTTCATATCCTTTGTCAACTTTTCAATGAGATTTTTATTTTCTTGTAAAATTTTTAAATTATACTTTATGTTCTAGGGTACATGTACACAACGTGCAGGTTTGTTACATATGTATACATGTGCCATGTTGGTGTGATGCACCCATTAACTCATCATTTACATTAGGTATATCTCTAAATGCTATCCCTCCCCCCTCCTCCCACCCCACGACAGGCCCTGGTGTGTGATATCCCCCTTCCTGTGTCCAAGTGTTGCCATTGTTCATTTCCCACCTGTGAGTGAGAACATGTGGTGTTTGGTTGTCTGTTCTTGCGATAGTTTGCTAAGAATGATGATTTCTAGCTTCATCCATGTCCCTACAAGGACATTAACTCATCACTTTTTATGGCTGCATAGTATTCCATGGTGTATATGTACCACATTTTCTTAATCCAGTCTGTCATTGGTGGACATTTGTGTTGGTTCCAAGTCTTTGTTATTGTGAATAGTGCCCCAATAAACATACATGTGCATGTGTCTTTATAACAGCATGATTTATAATCCTTTGGATATATACCCAGTAATGGGATGGCTGGGTCAAATGGTATTTCTAGTTATGGATCCTTGAGGAATTGCCACACTGTCTTCCACAATGGTTGAACTAGTTTACAGTCCCACCAACAGTGTAAAAGCGTTCCTATTTCTCCACATCCTCTCCAGCACCTGTTATTTCCTGACTTTTCAATGATTGCCATTCTAACTGGTGTGAGATGGTATCACATTGTAGCTTTGACTTGCATTTTCTGATGACCAGTGATGATGAGCATTTTTTCATGGGTCTGTTGGCTGCATAAATGTCTTCTTTTGAGAAGTGTCTGTTCATATCCTTTGCCCACTTTTTGATGGGGTTGTTTTTTTCTTGTAAATTTGTTTCAGTTACTTGTAGGTTCTGGATATTAGCCCTTTGTCAGATGAGTAGATTGCAAAAATTTTCTCCCATTTTGTAGGTTGCCTTTTCACTCTGATGGTAGTTTCTTTTGCTATGCAGAAGCTCTTTAATTAGATCCCATTTGTCAATTTTGGCTTTTGTTACCATTGCTTTTGGTGTTTTACACATGAAGTCCTTGCCCATGCCTATGTCCTGAATAGTATTGCCTAGGTTTTCTTCTAGGGTTTTTATGGTTTTAGGTTTAACACTTAAGTCGGTAATCCATCTTGAGTTAATTTGTGTCCAAGGTGTAAGGAAGGGATCCAGCTTCAGCCTTCTACATATGGCTAGCCAGTTTTCCCAGCACCATTTATTAAATAGGGAATCCTTTCCCCATTTCTTGTTTTTGTCAGGTTTGTCAAAGATCAGATGATCGTAGATGTGTGGTATTATTTCTGAGGGCTCTGTTCTGTTCCATTGGTCTAAATCTCTGTTTTGGTACCAGTACCATGCTGTTTTGGTTACTGTAGCCTTGTAGTATAGCTTGAAGTCAGGTAGCATGATGCCTCCAGCTTTGTTCTTTTGGCTTAGGATTGTTTTGGCAAAGCGGGCTCTTTTTTGGTTTCATATGAACTTTAAAGTAGTTTTTTCCAATTCTGTGAGGAAAGTCATTGGTAGCTTAATGGGGATGGCATTGAATCTATAAATTACCTTGAGCAGTATGGCTATTTTCACAATATTGATTCTTCCTATTCATGAGCATGGAATGTTCTTCCATTTGTTTGTGTCCTCTTTTATTTCATTGAGCAGTGGTTTGCAATTCTCCCTGAAGAGGTCCTTCACATCCCTTATAAGTTGGATTCCTAGGTATTTTATTCTCTTTGAAGCTATTGTGAATGGGAGTTCACTCATGATTTGGCTTTCTGGCTGTTATTGGTGTATAAGAATGCTTGTGATTTTTGCACATTGACTTTGTATCGTGAGACTTTGCTGAAGTTGCTTATCAGCTTACAGAGATTTTGGGCTGAGATGATGGAGTTTTCTAAACATACAATCATGTCATCTGCAAACGGACAATTTGACTTTGTCTTTTCCTAATTGAATACCCTTTATTTCTTTCTCTTGCCTGATTGCCCTAGCCAGAACTTCCAACACTGTGTTGAATAGGAGTGGTGAGAGAGGGCACCCCTGTCTTGTGCCAGTTTTCAAGGGGAATGCTTCCAGTATTTTTCCCATTCAGTTTGATATTGGCTGTGGGTTTGTCATAAATAGCTCTTATTATTTTGAGAATACATCCCATGAATACCTAGTTTATTGAGAGTTTTTAGCATGAAGGGCTATTCAAAGGCCTTTTCTGCATCTGTTGAGATAATCATGTGGTTTTTGTCTTTGGTTCTGTTTATATTCTGGATTATGTTTATTGATTTGTGTATATTGAACCAGCCTTGCATCCCAGGGATGAAGCCCACTTGATCATGGTGGATAAGCTTTTTGATGTGCTGCTGGATTCAGTTTGCCAGTATTTTATTGAGGATTTTTCATCGATGTTTATCAGGGATATTGGTCTAAAATTCTCTTTTTTTTGTTGTGTCTCTGCCAGGTTTTGGCATCAGGATGATGTTGGCCTCATAAAATGAGTTAGGAAGGATTCCCTATTTTTCTATTAATTGTAATAGTTTCAGAAGGAATGGTACCAGCTCCTTCTTGTACCTCTGGTAGAATTCGGCTGTGAATCCGTCTGGTCTTGGATTTTTTTGGTTGGTAGGCTATTAATTATTGCTTCAATTTCAGAGCCTGTTATTGGTCTATTCAGTGATTCAACTTCTTCCTGGTTTAGTCTTGGGAGAGTGTATGTGTCCAGAAATTTATCCATTTCTTCTAGGTTTTCTAGTTTATTTGCGTAGAGGTGTTTATAGTATTCTCTGATGGTAGTTTGTATTTCTGTGGGGTCGGTGGTGATATCCCCTTTATTGTTTTTTATTGCATCTATTTGATTCTTCTTTCTTTTCTTCTTTATTAGTCTTGCTAGTGGTCTATCAATTTTGTTGATCTTTTCAAAAAACCAGCTCCTGAATTCATTGATTTTTTGGAGGGTTTTTTGTGTCTCTGTCTCCTTCAGTTCTGCTCTGATCTTAGTTATTTCTTGCCATCTGCTGAGTTTGAATGTGTTTGCTCTTGCTTCTCTAGTTCTTTTAATTGTGATATTAGGGTGTCAATTTTAGATCTTTCCTGCTTTCTCTTGTGGGCATTTAGTGCTATAAATTTCTGTCTACACACTGAGTTAAATGTGTCCAAGAGATTCTGATATGTTGTATCTTTGTTCTCATTGGATTCAAAGAACATCTTTATTTCTGCCTTCATTTTGTTATGTACCCAGTAGTCATTCAGGAGCAGGTTCTTCAGTTTCCATGTAGTTGAACAGTTTTGAATGAGTTTCTTAATCCTGAGTTTTAGTTTGATTTTACTGTGGTCTGAGAGGCAGTTTGTTATAGCTGTTCTTTTACATTTGCTGTGGAGTGCTTTACTTCCAACTATGTGGTCAATTTTGGAATAAGTGTTTTGTGGTATTTACAAGATTGTATATTCTGTTGATTTGGGGTTCAGAGTTCTGTCGATGTCTATTAGGTCCGCTTGGTGCAGAGCTGAGTTCAATTCCTTGATATCCTTGTTAACTTTCTGTCTTGTTGATCTGTCTAAGGTTGACAGTGGGGTGTTAAAGTCTCTCATTATTATTGTGTGGGAGTCTAAGTCTCTTTGTAAGTTTCTAAGGACTTGCTTTATGAATCTGGGTGCTCCTGTATTGGGTTCATATATATTTAGGATAGTTAGCTCTTCTTGTTGAATTGATGCCTTTACCATTATGTAATGGCCTTCTTTGTCTCTCTTGATCTTTGTTGGTTTAATGTCTGTTTTATCAGAGACTAGGATTGCAACCTCTGCCTTTTTTTGTTTTCCATTTGCTTGGTAGATCTTCCTCCATCCCTTTATTTCGAGCCTATGTGTCTCTGCACGTGAGATGGGTCTCCTGAATACAACACACTGATGGGTCTTGATTCTTTATCCAATTTGCCAGTCTGTGTCTTTTAATTGGAGCATTTAGCCCGTTTACACTTAAGGTTAATATCGTTATGTGGGAAATTGATCCTGTCATTATGATGTTAGCTGGTTATTTTACTCGGTAGTTGATGCAGTTTCTTCCTAGCATCAGTGGTTTTTACATTTTGGCATGTTTTTGCAGTGGCTGGTACCAGTTGTTCCTTTCCATGTTTAGTGCTTCCTTCAGGAGCTCTTGTAGGGCAGGCCTGGTGGTGACAATATCCCCCAACATTTGCTTGTCTGTTGGATTTTATTTCTCCTTCACTTGTGAAGCTTAGTTTGGCTGGATATGAAATTCTGGGTTGAAAATTCTTTTCTTTAAGAATGTTGAATATTGGCCCCCACTCCTTTCTGGCTTGTAGAGTTTCTGCCAGAGATCTGCTGTTAGTCTGATGGGCTTCCCTTTGTGGGTAACCGGACCTTTCTCTCTGGCTGTGCCTAATATTTTTTCCTTCATTTCAACTTTGGTGAATCTGACACTTATGTGTCTTGGAGTTGCTCTTCTCAAAGAGTATCTTTGTGGCATTCTCTGTATTTCCTGAATTTGAATGTTGGCCTGCCTTACTAGGTTGGGGAAGTTCTTCTGGATAATATTCTGCAGAGTGTTTTCTAACTTAGTTCCATTGTCTCCGTCACTTTCAGGTACACCAATGAGACGTAGATTTGGTCTTTTCACATAGTCCTATATTTCTTGGAGGCTTTGTTCATATCTTTTTACTATTTTTTTCTCTGAACTTCTCTTCTCACTTCATTTCATGCATTTTATCTTCAATCACTGATACAGTTTCTTCCAGTTGATCAAATCGTTTACTGAAGCTTCTGCATTTGTCACATAGTTCTCATTTCATGGTTTTCAGCTCTATCAGGTCATTTAAGGACTTCTCTATGTTAGTCATTCTAGTTAGCCATTCGTCAAATCTTCTTTCAAGGTTTTTAGCTTCTTTGTGATGGGTTCGAACTTCCTCCTTTAGCTTGGAGAAGTTTGATCATCTGAAGCCTTCTTCTCTCAACTGGTCAAAGTCGTTCTCTGTTAAGCTTTGTTCCATTGCTGGCGAGGAGCTGCATTCCTTTGGAGGGGGAGAGGTGCTGTATTTTTTAGAATTTTCAGCTTTTCTGCACTGCTTTTTCCCCATTTCTGTGGTTTTATCTACCTTTGTTCTTTGATGATGATGACGTACAGATGGGATTTTGGTGTAATGTCCTTTCTGTTTGTTAGTTTTCCTTCTTACAATCAGGACCCTCAGCTGCAGGTCTGTTGGAGTTTACTCGAAGTCCACTCCAGGCCCTGTTTGCCTGGGTATCAGCAGCAGAGTCTGCAGAAGAGCGAATATTGCTGAACAGCAAATGTTTTTGCCTGGTCATTCCTCTGGAAGCTTCGTCTCAGAGGGGTACCCAACCGTGTGAGGTATGAGGTGTCAGTCTGCCCCTAGTGGGGGGTTTCTCCCACTTAGGCTACCTGGGGGTCAGGGACCCACTTGAGCAGGCAGTTTGTCTGTTCTCAGATCTCAAACTCCATGCTGGGAGAACCACTACCCTCTTCAAAGCTGTCAAACAGTGACATTTAAATCTGCAGAGGTTTCTGTTGCCTTTTGTTTGGCTATGCCCTGTCCCCGGAGATGTAGTCTACAGAGGCACACAGGCCTCCTTGAGCTGTGGTGGGCTCCACCCAGTTTGAGCTTCCTGGCCGCTTTGTTTACCTACTCAAGCCTCAGCAATGGCGGGCGCCCCTCCCCCAGCCTCACTGCCACCTTGCAGTTAGATCTCACTCAGACTGCTATGCTAGCAATAAGGGAGGATCCGTGGGCATGGGACCCTCCGAGCCAGGCACGGGATATAATCTCCTGGTGTGCCATTTGCTAAGACCCTTGGTAAAGTGCAGTATTAGGGTGGGAGTGACCTGATTTTCCAGGTGTTGTGTGTCACAGTTTCCCTTGGCTAAGAAATGGAATTCCCTTCCTCCTTGTGCTTCCTGGGTGAGGCGATGCCTCCTCCTGCTTCAGCTCTCGCTCGTTGGGCTACACCCACTGTCCTGCACCCACTATCCAACACACCCCAGTGAGATGAACCCCGTCCGTCATCTGGAAATGCAGAAATCACCCATCCTCTGTGTCGCTCACACTGGGAGCTGGAGGCTGGAGCTGTTCCTATTCGGCCACCTTGGAACCACCCCCTCAAAAACACACCTCAGAAATTTTTTTAAGTTCCTTGTAAATTCGGGATATTAGCCCTTTGTCAGATGGGTAGCTTGCAAAAATTTTACCCGATTCTGTAGGTTGCTTGTTCACTCTGATAATAGTTTCTTTTGCTGTGCAGAAGCTCTTTAGTTTAATTAGATACCATTTGTTAATTTTGGCTTTTGTTGCAATTTATAGATTGAATTGTATTCTCATCAAGCTGTCGTTGATTTTCTTCACAGAACTAGACAAAACTAACTTAAGTTTCAAATGGAACCAGAAAGAGTCCATATAGCCAAGACAATCCTAAGCAAAAAGAACAAAGCTGGAGGCATTATGCTACCTGACTTCAAACTATACTGCAAGCCTACAGTAAGCAAAACAGCATGGTACTTGTACCAAAACAGATATATAAACCAATGGAACAGAACAGAGGCCTCAGAAATAATACCACACGTCTACAACCATCTGATCTTTCACAAACCTGACAAAAACAAGCAACAGGGAAAGGATTCCCTATTTAATAGATGGTGTTGATGCAGGAAACTGAAACTGGACCCCTTCCTTACACCTTATACGAAAATTAACTCAAGATGGATTAAAGATTTAAATGTAAGGCCTAAAACCATAAAAACCCTAGCAGAAAACCGTTTTGTTTCTTTTTTAAAAATTGTTTTGATACATGTATGAGGAGCAAGTGTAGTTGCACTACATGGATATACTGCACAGTGGTGAAGTCTGTGCTTTTAGTGCACCCATCACTTGAATAGTGTACATTGTAACCAGTAGGTAGTATTTCAACTCTCACTCCCTCCTATCCTCCCACATCTTAGATTCTTTTATGTCTTTGGTATGATTTTGATCTGTGTCCCCACACAACTCTCATGTTGAATTGTAGTCTCCAGTGTTGAAAGTGGGGCCTGGTGCTGGTAATTGGATCATGGGGACATATTTCTCATGCATGGTTTAGCACCATCCCCCTTGGTACTATAGTGAGTGAGTTCTCATGAGATCTGGTTGTTTGAAAGTGTGCAACACCTACCTGCTTACTCTCTCAATCCTGCTTTCATCATGTGACCTGCCTCTTCCTGCTTCGGCTTCCACTGTAATTTTAAGCTTCCTGAGTTCTCCCCAGAAGCAGATACCACTAGGCTTCCTGTACAGGCTGCAGAACTGTGAGCCAGTTAAACCTCTTTTCTTTATCAGTTATGCAATCTCAATTATGGCAATATGAGAATGGCCTAATACAGGCTTTATTTCACTCTGTATTTCTATGTTTAGCCATAGTTCTTATATGTGAGAACATATAATTTTTGATATTCTATTTCTGACTCCTTTCACTTATTGCCTCCATTTCCATCCATGTTACTGCAAAAGACATATTTCATTCATTGTATGCCTGAGTTGTATCTGTAGTATGTATATAAAAACACATTTTCTTTATCCAGTCATCCATTGATGGCCACTAAGGTTAATTCCATGACTTTGCTATTGTGCATAGTGCTGTGATAAACATACAATTTCAGGGTCTTTTTAATATTAATATAATGATTTCTTTCAGGTGGATACCTAGTAGTGGATTACTGGATTGAATGATAGTTCTATTTCTAGCTGTTTGAGAAATCTACACAGTTTTCCGTGGATATTGTACTAATTTACATTCTCACCAACCATGTATCTGTTCCCTTTTCTCCGCATTCTTACCAATATCAGTTGTTTTTTCTTTTTAGTAATAGTTATTCTGACTGGTGTAAAATATTATCTGCTTTTTGTTTAAGTTTGAATTTTTCTGATGATTGTGGATGTTGAGCATTTTTCAAATTTTTGTTGGCTGCTCATATGTCTTATTTTGAAAAATGTCTGTTCATGTCCTTTGCCCACTTTTTAATGGAATTGTTTTTCTCTTGTTGAGCGTTTTGAGGTTCCTATAAATTCTGGATATTATTTCTTTGTCAGATGCATTATTTGAAAATATTTTCTCCCATTATATAGGTTGTCTATGTCTAGGTACTCCATTGTTCATTTCTTTTGCTGTGCAGTTTAATTTAATTCCTTTTGTCTCCTTTGTTGTATTTGCATTTGAGGACTTAGTCATAAATTATTTGCCTAGGCCAATGTACAGAAGAACTTTTCCTAGGTTTTCTTCTACGATTTTTATCATTTAGGTATTTAATCTATCATGAGCTAAATTTTTGTAGATGGTGTGATATCTTGGTCCAGTTTTATTCTTCTGGATATGGCTATTTAATTTTCCTAGTACCATTTATTGAATAGGGAGTTCTTTCCCTGGTGTGCTTTTTTGTTGACTTTGTCATGGATCAATTGGTTGTAGGAATGTGGCTGTATTTCTGGGTTCTCTATGCTGTTCCATGAATCTATGTGTGTATTTATTTATTTATTTATTTTTTACCATTAACTTGCTACATGCTGTCTTGGTTACCATAGCCTTGTAGTGTAATTTGAAGTCAGGTAATGTGATTCATTGAGATTTATTTTTTTTTTTTGCTTAGGATTGTTCTGGCTATTCAGGCTTTTCTTTGGTTTCATACAAATTTTAGAAATTTTTTCTAATTCTGTGCAAAATTATATTGTTAATGTAATGGGAATTGCATTGAATTTATAGATTGTCTCGGGCAGTATGATCATTTTAACAGCATTGATTCTTCTGATCCATAAGCATGGAATATCTTTTCAGTTGTTTGTGTCATCTATGATTTCTTTCATCAGTGTTTTGTAGTTCTCCTTGTAGCGATCTTTCACCTCCTTGACTAACTGTATTTCTTATTTTTTAATCTATTGTAAAGATGATAAGAGTTCTTGATTTGATTCTCTGCTTGATTGTTATTTGGTGTATAGAAATCCTACTGATTTTTGTATGTTGATTTTGTATCCTGAAACTTTACTGCAGTTATTTATTAAGTCTAGGAGTCTTTTGGAGGAGTCTTTAGGGTTTCATAGATATAAAATTATATTATCAGTAACAGAAATAATTTACCTTCCTCTTTTTCAATGTAGCTGACTTTTTTTTTTTTTTTCTTGCCTGATTGCTCTAGTCAGGACTTCCAGTACGATGTTAACTAGGAGTGGTGAGAGTGGGCATCTTTGTCTTATTCTAGTTCTAAGATGGAATGCCTCCCACTTTTTTCCATTCAGTATGATGTTGGTTGTGAGTTTATTATATATGGTTTTTATTATTTTGAGAAGTATCTTTTATTCCTAGATTGTTGAAGGTCTTTATCAGGAAGGGATGGTGAATTTTATCAAATTCTCTTTCTCCATCTATTGAGATTATATAGTTGTAATTTTTAATTTTCCTTATGTGGTGAATCACATTTATTGATTTGCATGTGTTGAGCCATCCTTGAATCCTTGCAATAAAACCCACATGATCATGGCATATGATTTTTTCATATGGTGTTGCATTTGCCTTGCTAGCATTTTGTTGGGAATTTTTGCATCTGTGTTCATCAGGGATATTGGTTTATAATTGTTGTTGTTGTTGTTGTTGTTGTTGTATCCTTGCCTGGCATTGGTATCAGAGTGATACTGACTTAAAAGAATGAGTTAGGGATGATTCCCTCCTCCTTGATATTTTGGAATAATTTCAGTAGGCCTAGTATTAGTTCTTCCGTATTTGTCTGATAAAATTTAGCTGTGAATCAGTGTGGTCCAGGGTTTTTTTTTTTGTTGTTGTTGATATTTTTTTTATTACTGAATCAGTTTCACTTCTCATGACTGATCTGTTCTGATTTTTTTTTTTTCCTGGTTCAATCTTAGGTGTTCGTATGTTTCCAACAACTTATTTATATCCTCTGGGGTTTCTAGTTTGTGTGTATAGAAATGTTCATAGTGGTCTCTATGATTTTTAGTATTTCTATGGCTTCAGTTACAATGTAATCTTTATCACTTCTGATTATGCTTCTTTGAATCTTCTCTCTCTTTTTTTTTTTTTTTTGTTAACCTTGCTAATGGTCTATCAATTTTCTTAATTTTTTCAAAGAACTAACTTTTTGAATCATTGATTCTTTGTGTATTTTTTAAATTTGAATTTCATTTAGTTCAGCTCTGATCCTTGTCATTTCTTTTTACCTGATAGGATCGGATTTGGTTTGTTCTTGTTTTTCTATTTTCTTCAGGTACAATATGAAGTTGTTAATTTAAGATATTTCTGTCCATTTGATGTAGGCATTTAACACTATTAACTTCTCTTTTAACAGTACTTCTACTATATCCTAAGCTTTTAATATGCTGTTTCTCTATTTTCATTTTTTAAAATAATTTCTAAGTTTCCATTTTAATTTCATTGTTGACCCTATAATTATTCAGGAGTAAGTTGTTTAAATTCCATGTATTTGTATAAGTGGAGAGTTCTTCTTGGTATTTCTTTTTTAGTTTTATTCCACTGTGGTCAAATCAGATATCTGATATGATTTTGAGTTTCTTAAAATGTATTAAGACTTGCTTTGTGGCTTGTCATGTGTTCTCTTTTAGAGAATGTTTCATGTGCAGAAGCAAAGAAAGTATATTCTGTGGTGGTTGGGTAGAATGTTCTTTAAATGTCTATTAGGCCCACTTAATCTAGAGCTCAATTTATGTCCAGAGTTTGTTGATTTTCTGCCTCAACAATATGTTTTGTGCTATCAGTGGGATGTTAAAATCCTACACTGTGATATAGCTATCTGCCTTTTTTCTTAAATCTAGTAGTATTTGTTTTATGAATTTTGGTGCTCTGATATAGGATGAATATATTTTTAGAATTGTTACATATTCTTGTTGAAATAATCACTTTATCATTAAATAATTACAGTCTTTGCAAGTTTTTATTTACTGTTTTTGATTTAATGTCCATTTTATGAGATGTAAGTATAGGTACTCCTGCTCACTTTTGGTTCCTGTTTGCATGGATTATTTTTTACCACCCGTTTTTTACCAGTTATATAAGTTTCTTTTATGCAGTATATGCATGTGTCTTGTTATTTTAATTCAGTTGGCCAGTCTATATCTTTTAAGTGGAACCTTTCATACATTTACATTCAAGGTTAATATTTATATGTGAAATTCTGTTCCTGTCATAATGTTAATTGTTACATAGCTGATTTGCAGGCTCAATTATATAAATGTATTGTAAGTCATGAGAATTTTATACTTTCATGTTTTTTTATGATAGCATCAGTCTTTTCTTTCTATGTTAGGAAATTTTTGAACATTTCTTGTGAGTTTTGTCTAGAGATGATGAATTCCCCTAGCATTTGTTTGTCTGGAAAAAATTTTGGTTCTACTTCATTTATGAAATTTAGTTTAGCAGGATTTAAAATTATTGGCTGAAAAGTGTTTTTAAGAAGACTGAAAAAAGGACCCCAATTTCTCTGGCTTGTAAGATATCTTCTGAAAAGTTCACTTTTTGTCTGATGGGATTTCCTTTATAAATGAATAGATGTTTCTCTCTGACTGCTTTTATTATTTTTTCCTTCATGCTGACTGGAGATAGTCTGATGACTATATGCTGAAATTCATTTTGCAATATATGTTCCAGAAGTTTTCTGAGCTTCTTATATATGGATTTCTAAACCTCTAGCAAGACCAGGGATATTTTCCTGAAAGATTTCTTCAAATAGATTTCCCATACTTTTTTACTTTTTCTTGTTATCCCTCTTAAATACATATAAGTTTGAACACTTTACATAATCCCATATTTTATAACGATTTTATTTTTTAATAATAATAACAATTTTTTTGATATGGGGGTCTCACTCTGTTGCCCAGGCTGGAGTGCAGTGGCATGATCATAGCTCACTGCAGGCTGAACCTCTCCATGCTCAAGTGATCCTTCCACCTCAGTCTCCTGGGTAGCTGGGACTGCAGGTGCATGCCAACATGCCTGACTAAGTTTTTTGTATTTTTTGTAAAGAAGGAGTTTCACCATGTTTCCCAAGCCAATATCAAACTCCTGGGCTCAAGCGATCCACCTGCCTCAACTTCCCAAACTGCAGAGATTGTAGGTATGAGTCATCATACCCATCATTCATCATTATTTTTTTCTTTATTTTTGTTTATGTGGCTAATTCAAAAGATCTGCCTTCTTACTTCTATAATTGTTTCTTCTGCTTGGCCTAGCTTATTCTTAAGGCTGTGAATTGTGTTTTTAACCCTTTCAATACATTTTTATATTTCCAGAAGTTCTGGTTTTATAAAATATCTGTCTCTTTAGTAAGTTTTTCATTCATATCCTGAATTGTTTTTTCTGATTTGTGTTAGTTTTTAACTTTCTCTTGGATTTATTTGATCATCTTTGCAATTTACATTTTCAATTCCTTGTCACTTCAGAAGTTTCATTTTGATTAGGATCCATTGCTAGAAAGCTAGTTTGATCCTGTGGAGGTATCATAATCCTGTGTTTGCATATTGCCAGCGTTCTGAAGTTGGTTTCTTCTCATCTGGAAAGCTTTCACTTTTTATCTTTGAATTTACTTTGGTGTTATGAGACTTTTATTTCCCTCTTCATGCTGTGACTTATATATGTTGTCTGTGGTCATTTGGCTTCAATGCTAGGTGCTTTCAGGGGCCAAGGCTCAGTATGAATTATTCGGTTATAGATAGCCTATGTGCCAGTGGCTTTCTCAAATGCAGGTTGTAGTACCAATGTACTGGGCATATGAGTGGTCTCACTGCCCTCTGCAGGACTAGAATTGTGAAAGTCTCCAGAAATGTATCTTGTTGTTCTGCATTGTGCACCTCTGTCAGCAGGTTTTGTATCGAGTTGTGCAGTTCAACCTCCAGGTCAGTAGATGGTGCTTATGGGTAAGAGCCACCTGTAGCAGAGGCACATGTATAGGTACTTGATCTTTTTTTTCTTTACCAGGAGGTGCTCTGTGGTTTCAGGTGATGGGCTGGTCTATGGATGGCCTGGTGCTCTGAGTTTCCCACCCAGCCTCTGGAGGTGGGGACAGATTTGACCGGGGCTAGACTGCCAAGATCACCCATGGATACCCCAATGATGAATGCAGGCAGCAGCCCTATGGGAGTGGCTGGGGCTTTACTGTTAGAATACATGTGGTCTCCACAGGATTAAAGGGGGATGCACCAGTTCCACATCCTAGGCAAGCAGAAACTCAATACATTTTTCTGTCACATCCCTGTCCTGGGGCTCCCGTCTTTCAGTTCAGCCAGATACTGTCATCTATTTCCAGGTGACAATTTAGTTGAGAACCATGGAAAACACCTAAAAGTAGCTTTGGAGCAGAATCCCTTACCTCAGCCCCAAACAGACAGCTTATGGGCTTGCCTGAAATAATCACTCAGAGTAATACTGTTAATTTCCCCCTATGTTGTCTTTTAGTAGTTTTACAACTTCAGATCTTATTTTCTAAATCCTTAATTCATTTAGAATTGAATTTTGTATATGATATGATAAGGTGCACTATCATTGTTCTGCATGCAGACATCTGGTTTTCCCAGAACCATTTATTTAAGAGATTGTCTTTTCTCAGTCTGTCTTCTTGGCACCTTTGTTGAAAATCAATTGACCATAAATACTTAAGTTTATTTTGGGGACTTTTATCCTCTTCCATTGTTTGATGTGTCTGCTTTTATGACAGTATCATACTGTTTTGATTAAAATAGCTTTGTAATTTGTTTTGAAATCAGGCAGTGTGATGCCCCTAGTTTTGTTCTTTTTTTTCCAAGGTGTTTTTGGCTATTCAGGGTCTTTTGTGTTTCCACTCATATTTTAGAAAGATATTTTTGGCCAGGCATGGTGACTCATGCCTGTAATCCCAGCACTTTGGGAGGCTGAGGCAGACGGATCATGAGGTCAGGGGATCGAGGCCATCCTGGCTAACACAGTGAAACCCTGTCTGTACTAAAAATAGAAAAACAAAATTAGCTGGGCATAGTGGCAGCTGCCATAGCCCCAGCTACTCATGAGGCTGTGGCGGGAGAATGGTGCAAACCCAGGAGGCGGAGGTTGCAGTGAGCTGAAATCATGCCACTGCACTTCAGCCTGGGTGACAGAGCGAGACTCCATCTCAAAAAAATAAATAAATAAATAATAAAGGTTTTTTCTATTTCTATGAAACTGACAATGGAATTTTCATACAGATTACATTAAATCTGTAGATTGCTTTGGGTGGTATGGAAATTTTAACAATATTAATATCTTTAATAAGTGAACGTGAGATGTCTTTTTATTTGTGTCTTCAATTTTTTTATCCGTGTATTAAAGTTTTCAGTGTACAGATCTTTTACTTCCTTGATTAAATTTATTCCTATTTCATTTTTTATTTAATGTAAATGAGATTGTTCTCTTAATTTTTTAACATAGTTTGTTGTTAGTATATAGAAACCCTACTAATTTTTATATGTTGATTTTTTTTACCTGCAACTTTACTTTTTTTTTCGGTTCTAAGACTTTTTAATGGTTTTGCTATATATAATATAATGCTCTTGGTAAACAAATAATTTCACTTATTCCTTTTCTATTTCAATATCTTGAGTTTCTTTTTATTTCTTAGTTGCTCCAGCTGAGATTTTCAGTACTATGTTGAATAGAAGTGGTGAGACTCAAGATTCTTGTCCTCTTCCTATTGTACAGAAAAAGCTTTTATATTTTCACCATGAAATATAATGTTAAGTCATATATGCCTTTCTTGAGTTGTGAAACATGACTTCTATACCTATATTTTGAGATTTCTTAAAACTTATAAAAATATGTTGATTCTTAGTAAACACCTTTTTTGCATTTATTGAGATGATCATGTGACTTTTGTCTTTCATTTGTTAATGATATCAGATTTATCAATTTAAATATGTTGAAACATCCTTGCATGCCTAAGGTAATTCCCACTTGATAATAATGATTAACCTTTTAATATGCTATTGGTTGTGATTTGCTAGTACTTTGTCAAGGTTTTATGCATCTTTGCTCATCATGAATATTGACCTGCAGTTTTATTTTCTTGTATGCCCTTGTCCAGCTTTGATATCAGGGTAAGTCTGGTCTCATAAAAAGAGTTTGAAAGTATTTTCTCTTTTTCAATTTTCTGGAAAAGTTGAAGAGGATTGGTATTACTTTTTCTTGAATTATTTTGTAGAATTTAACAGTGAAGCCATCAGGTTTTGGGATTTTCCTTAATGGAAGACTTTGTTACTGATTCAATCTCCATACTTGCTTTTTGGGCTGTTCATATTTGCCTTTTTTTCTGATCAATCTTGATATATTGTATTTTTCTAGATATTCATCCACTTATTCTAGGTTATCCAATTTGTTGGTGTGTTATTGTTCATAGTTGTCTCTCATACTCCTTTGTATTTCTAAGGTGTCAGTTATAATGTCTACTCTTACATTTCTGATTTTGTTTACTTGAGTCTTCTCTCTTTTTTATCAAAAAATGTCTTTTTTTTAAAAAAAAAAACTCGGTTTCATTGATCTTTTCAATTGTGTTTTTCTAGTCTCTATTTTATTTATTTATGCTCTGATCTTTGTTGTTTCCTTTCTTCTGCTAAGTTTGGACTCAGTTTTTCTCTTGGTTCCTTGAAGTATAATGTTAGGTGGTTTATTTGAGATATTCTTTCTTTTTTGATGTAAATATTATTGCTATAAACATTTCTCTCAGAACTGCTTCTGCTGTATCTCAAAAGTTTTGGATTCCTTTTTTATTTTTATTGCTTTCAAGATGTTTTTTAATCTAACAAAATTCCTTTTTGATCTATTAATTGTTCTGGACTTCCAGATATTTATGAGTTCCTCAAGACTCCTCCTGTTATTGATCTCTGATTTCATGCCATTGTGGTTAGAAAAGATACTTGATAGAATTTCGGTCTTCTTAAGTTTGTTAAGACTTGTTTTATGTCCTAAATGTAGGATTTATCCTGGAGAATGTTCTGTTGACAGGAATGTATTCAGTTGTAGTCAGATGGAATCTTCTTTAAATATCTGTTAGGTTAATTTGCTTTAAAGTGTAGTTCAAGTCTAACATTAAAAAAGTTTTCTTTTGTCTAGATGGTCTGTTCAATGAAATATTTGTCATTATATAATAATGTTCTTTAGTGTCTCTTTTTATATTTTTAACTTTAAAATCTGTATTATCTAAACCTAAGCCACCCATTCTGTAATTGGTTTTCATTTGCCTAAAATAACTTTATTATTTATTTTTATTCTATGTGTTTCCTTAAATGTGAAGTGATTTTCTTGTAGGCAGCATATAGTTGGGTCTATTTAAAAAAAAAATTTAACAACTCAATCTCTTTTGATTTAAGAATTTAATCTATTTATGTTCAAAGTGATTATTGAGAGATAAGAACTTACTATTGCTGTATCTTTAATTTCTATTTCTTTAAATTTATTTAATTGTCATTTCTTTATATATCTTTCTGATTAATTGCAGATTCTTTGTTTCTATCTTCCTCTTTTGCTGTCTTCTTTTTTGACTTGATGGTTTTCTGTGGTGGTGTGCTTTGAATCTCTTCATCTTTTGTGTATCTTGTAAGTATTCTTACTTTGAGCATTCTTACTTTAAGCATTCTTACTCTTAAACATTCTTACTTTAAGCATTTTTACCATAAGTCTTACATAAAACATTCTTATACTAATAACAGATTATTTTAAGCTAGTAATAACTTTGATCACTTGCACAAACTACAATTTTACTTCCCCACTATAATTTGTTTTTATATCAAATTATACATCTTTTATAACTTGTGTTTCTTAACAAATCATTATGTACAAATGTTTTTAATAGTAATGCCATTTATCTTTAATACTAGAGATTTAGATAAATTTCACATTACTGTTACTGTATTAGAGCTGAGTTTGACTATGTACTTACTTTTACCAGTGAGTTTTCTATTTTTATATTGCTAGTTAACAACATTGTCTTCAACTTGAAGAATTCCCTTTAGCATATCTCATAAGGTGGGTCTAGTGGTGATAAATTCCCTCAGCTTTTATTTGCTTGAGAAAGTTTTTAATCTCCTTTGTTTTTGAAGGAGAAGATTGCTGGACAGAATTCTTGGCTGATTTTTTTTTTCTTTCTGCTTATATATGCATATGTATATTGGTGTGTGTACATGTTTATATATATAAACAGAACCTTCTGTTCTTTCTTGTTGGGCTACAATTTTCTGCTGGAAATTGTACTAATAGACTAATGGAGGTTCTCTTACATATAACAAGTTATCTTTTCCTGGCAGTGTTCAGTATTTTTTCTTTGTCTTGAACTTTTTACAATTTGATTATAATGTGTCTTGGTGTAGGTCTCTTTGTTTTTAATCCTGTTTAATATCAATTGAGGTTCCTGATCTCTATTTCCTTTTTCAGACTTGGTAGGTTTTCTGCCATTATTTCTTTAAATGTTTTCTGTCCTTTTCTTTCTTTATCTTCCTTCTGGAAATCCAACAATGTGTATAATATTCTACTTGATGGTATCTTGTTAGTTAGTACCTTAGGTTATATTTACTATATTTTATTCTTTAATTTCACCTCAGATTAGATGATTTCTCAAGGCATATATTCAAGTTTGCTAGTTCAGTTCGTCTTCTAGATCTAGTCTGCTATTGGACCTTTCTATTGAATGTTTGAGTTCAGATATTATATTCTTATTTTGTTCTACAGCAAGGAAAGGGTCTGTGGTACATACCTGTACTCTCACTCAGGTTGCTGATTTTGAACCTGGAGAGATTTATCCTTAATGTTTGAAGTTTAAAGGTCACCTTTTCGTTGTTGGTGGCATAGGAGACTCAGGAGTGCAGAACCTCAACTCCCAGAGCTGGGTGATTTGGGAACAAATCCTTTGGAGGGGGGTTGACTGTGCAGAAACGATTTCCATTGACAGTCTTCATATCTTAATTTACTGCTGGAGCAAGCCAAAGACCAAGGCTGGAAAGTGCCACCTTTCCCATTTTTTGCTGGCAGAGGCCTCTAACCTTTATCCAGGAAGAGATTGCAGGGTTAGAATTGTCACTGGAGCAAACCAGGGAAGCAGGCATGAGGAATGCTCTCTTTTCCATTCAGGCATGCAGAAGTCTCACACACTCCTTGCAGGGAGAGACTTCTGACATGGAGTTATTGCTGAAGCAAGCCAGGGAATAAAGTACAGGGAGTGCCCACTTTCCCATCTAGTCATGTCAAGGTCCCTCAGTCTGTTTTCTACTTTCTACGGGAGATTCCAGGAATTTATCTCTGGAACAAGCTAGGAAAGAAGCCGTAAGGCGTGGTGCTCTTCCTCCCATTTGGGCTCAAGAAGGTTTATTCTTCACTTCCTGTGCAGGCTCTGAGATACTGGCTTATTAGAGGCCAGAACCACAGGAAACTGCAATAAAAGTGTGCAGCCAAACCCTTTTCAGGGGAAAGTTGTAAGCTGGGCTGATCCCAGGGACCATAGCTGTTGAGAGTGCTCATATGGTTCAGAACTCGTCTTTGTTCTCTGTACTTGAGAGAAATTCTCAGATGCCCTGCTCGTGCTGTTCTGCAAGCAAGGTGATTTAAGAGCCAGAACCTCTGGCAGGAACTTGAAAAGTTGCACATTATGTGTATTGTACAAACCGCTCACTCCTCAGGAATACGCTGACAGTTGGTATTTCCTTCTGAATTGTAAGGTGCTATGCTCAGAGTGGGCTTAGCGTGTGAATGTATCTCCACTTTAAAAATCAGTTTTAGTGTGCATATTTCAGTATGTAGGTGTTCAACTCGATTCTGGCTTTCCCTTGGAGAAAGTTGACCTATGTTTAGGTATTTACTCAGGGTGTCTGTGGCAGGAGCGATAGTAGTCTCATTTTGTTATGCTGCTGATGCTGTCTTTTTCACAGTCTGTGTGAGTCCATTCACTTTTACCTTTGTCATTTGATGAAGGCCATTATCAAATGATTAAAAACTGGCATCTTCCATGCTATTTGCTACTACCCATTCTCTATATAACTTCCTCAATATCCTCTTGGGAGAAAATGACTAAAGCAAAGCTAGTTTCAGTTCTTCCTTTCCCCTTGCCAAATAGCACAAAGCCATGTAAGTGTCCATAACACCGATTCTCTATTCACATTTCTTGATTGCTGGCTAGGTGGCTGAAACACAGTATCTGGAGGGTGAGTAAATATCTTGGTTATTATTGCTTCCCTTCTTTTTCTATGGCGCTGGCTATTTTGTTTTATGGCATTTCCATGCATTGAAGTGGTAAAATCTAATCCTTAAAATCAATGGTAGTGAAATAGACAGGACTGCATAAAGTGCTGAGGGTGAAAAGGATCATTATAAACAAATTCAAATGAGCAGAATTAGAGGAAAATATACATGCTGGAGAAGGTCTCATTGGCATTTCTTAAAATATTCACGCAAAATGGCAGCCTTGAAAAAACAATAAAATTTACTCCTGTACTTAAAAAGATTATTTATGCTTGGATAATAGAGTTGAGGGAGAATTGAGATGCTGGAGAGGCACTAATATTTAAGAAGAACCTCTTTTGATTGAAGTACTGTGCTAAACAATGTTATCTAATTTAATTAGTAAATGGCAGCCACTGAGGTAGTGATTGTCTTTAAGCAATGTATGATCCACTTGTGTAGGAAAATATGACTTGCCACCATGTCACTGTTCTGGAACTTTACAACAAAGAGGGTTTAAGTTATTCTTCAGGAATGCTGAGAAAATATGAAAGAAATCGAGACTGATCATGTGAGCTTCAGAGAGACATTCCAGAAAGGGTTAACGTTGAGTAAGTAATGCATATGCGTTTTGGAAAAAAAAATAAAGATATTTTCAAACAGAAGCTATTTTCCTTTGAAGAACCAGATGGTGAGTATGAGAAAATGATGTCCAAGGCATAGCAAGCAGATTAGCCTAAGGGATAAAGGAATTATCCTATGGATATGGAGATCAGAGTGGATTTTAGTGGCTAGCTCAGAAGTACTCAAACTCTTTATAAAATTACACTGTGTGAGCCCCTCCTTAACTCATTGAAGCAGAACTTTTCCAGGCAATTCCCAGGAATAGATATCATTACAGTCACTGAGATTGATATGTCTGCATTTTATAGATGACACTGACAAATAAAAGTATCCAGAGGTGGGAGCCAGTTAAGATCTAGGAAGTGTTATTCCTACGATTTAACTAGCACCTTAGGACATTGAGCCTGTAGCAGAAAATACTGAAGCAGGATTTGTTAACAGCCATCACACACCTAGAAGATGTTGTCATGTGGAAGGGAAAAGGTAGGATTACTCTCAAAGCCTAAAACCAGAGACAGAAAGTTCAAAGAGGCTATTTCTTGACCTAAACACATTGGCCCAAATGTTGTCCATTTATCAAGAGGTAACAATCACAAATGGAAGAAGGAGCTGAATCATGAAAAGAGAGGATGAAATTGGCTGATGAGTTTTCATTTTCAGTTACATTTTTCCATGGCTAAATTTAAGCTAAGAGCATAAAAGTCCTCATCACATATGTTATTGCTTACTACATGAGACTGGTAGAAAATTTTGTAAGCTTACTCGAATTTTTATAAGATGAAGTTTCTAATGTGTTGTATATTTCTTACAAGCCTCGTATGTCATATTTAAGGGCTTGGCTTAACAGAAAGCAACATAATAAAAGAAAATGCTATTTTGATACATCTGTTGAACTTAAATAAACATATTTACTAGAAATAACCAAAAATCCAAATTTTTGATTCTCTCAAATACCTTTGAGAGATATTAATAACAGCATTTCCCTTTATAGAAGCTATTTTAGGGCCATTCAAAACATTAAAAAAAAAAAAAAGAACATTTATTGCATGACTATGTTGAAATTCTTAAGATGAACTGGATGCTGCAACAGCTACCTTCTTGGGTTTATGTGTTCCTTCACAGAATATGTTCTTGAATCTGCAGGAAAGAATCTTCAGGTGCCTCATTTGACAAATCCCTGTGGTATTCTGTCTTTTAGCTTTGGCACAGTGATTATACTATCTCTTGTGCTTGTCAGGGTAGCCACATTTACCACAGGAAGTCTTGTGAAGGTGGTAACACTTAGAGCCACAGTGGTGGTACAATGTGTGCCTCTTATTGTGATGACTCCTAAACGCTGACATTCCCTTTCTCATCTCACTTCTGCAGCTGTGGCAGAGACGCAGATCAAAAAGCAAAACAAACACTTTTACTGTGGTAAATACAGGTAACATTAATTTTCTCATTTCAACTATTTTTAAGTAAAATTCTGTGGCGTTGAGTACATTTGTGATGTTGTGCAACCATCGCCACTATTTCATTCCAAAATAGTTTCATTATCCCAAAAGGAAACCCAGTTCACAGTAAGCAGTTAATTCCATTCCCCATGGAATGATAGCATGTGTGGCCTTTCATGTCTGGCCTCTTTAACTTACCATGATGTATTCAAGGTTCATCCATGTTGGGACATGTATCAGTGCTTCATTGCTTTTTATGGATGATTAATATTCCATTGCATATATACACCACATTTTATTCATTCATCATCTGGTGGACATTCAGTGGCTACTGTGAATAGTGCTACTGTGAATAGCGCTCCCATGAACACCCAAGTTTTTGTTTGAACACCAGATTTCAAATCTTTTCAGTATTTATCTAAAAGTAGGACTGCTGTGTCATATGGTCATAAACTTTCCGAAGAACTACCAAACTGTATTTCACAGTGACTGTACCATTTGAAATCCCTATGAACAATGTCTGAGGGTTCAATATCTTTGCCAATACTTAATATTTTCCATTTTTGTTTTATTTTATAAATTATAGCCATTGAGTGGGGGTAAAGTGGTATCTCCTTTCAGATATGATTTGTGTTTCCCTTCTGACTAATGATATTGAGCAACTCCTCATGTGCTTGTTTGCCCCTTGTGTATCTTCTTTGGATAAATGTCCCTTGGAGCTCTTTGTCAAGTTTCTATTTGGATTATTTTGTCTTTAGTTTTAGGTGTAAGAAGTTTTAAATATATATTCTAGGTACCATCCTCTTATCTGATATGTTGATTTGAAAATATTTTGTCACATTCTTCAGGTTCTTAGATGCACAAAAGTTCTGAATTTTGAAGAAGTCCAATATGCATGTTTTTGAGGCTTGTGCTATCAAACCCCTTGCCAAATCCAAAATTATAAAAATTTACTCCTATGTCTTCTTATAGTTTTATAAGTTTAGCATATATACTTAGGTTTTGATCCATTTAGAGTTAATGTTTGTATATGGTGTCAGATAAAGATCCAAACTCATTGATTTTGCCTGTGGCTATCCAGTTGCCCCTGCATTATTTGTCAAGGAGACTATTCCTTTCTCATTTAATGGTCTTGAAAGTTCTTTTCAAAAATCTGTTGACTATCCATATATATGTCTCATTCTGCATTCTCAATTCTATTCTATTGATGCATATATCTAACTGTGTCAGTATAACATTGTTTTGATTATTATAGCTAGATAGTAAGTCTTGATATTGGGAAGTGTGTATTTTGTAACTTTGATTTTTATTAGGGATATTTTGAATATTTAAGATCTCTTGATATTATATATGAATACAAGAATCAGCTTTGTAATAGGATTGTAGTAGGGATTTGCAATAGGGTTTTATTGAAGGTAAAAATCAATTAGAAGTGTAGTGTCGATAATATTAAGTCTTCCAATTCATGAACATTTTCACTTAGGTGGCTTTAATTTTTTACAGGAATGATTTGTAGTTTTCAGTAAGTTCTTTTTTCACCTCCTTAATTAAATATATTCCAAAGTATTATATTATTTTGACATGATTATAAATGGAATTGTCATTGCTGGTATACGTAAACACAACTGATATTTGCCTTCTTCATATACTCTGCAAATTTTCTGAATTAAAATTTTTAGCCTATTTGTGTATGTATTCTTTGGAATTTTGCATATATAGAATCATGTTATTTGCAAATAAAGATAAGAGTTTTACCTTCTTTCCAATTTAGGTTTAGTTTCTTTTTCCTCTACTTTTTTTTGACCTGACTTCTCTTGCTTGAAATTTTAGTTTAACATATTAGCCCATTTTGCATTGCTATAAAAAACTACCTGAGACTGGGTAATTTGTAAAGAAAACAGGTTTAGTTAACTCATAGATCTGTAGGCTATACAGGAATCATGGCTGAGGAGGTCTCAGGAAACAATCATGGCAGAAGGTGAAGAGGAAGGAGGCATGTCTTCCATGGGTGGAGAAGGAGAAAGTGAAGAGGGAGGCGCTGCACACTTCTCAACAACCAGATTTCTTGAGAACTCTATCACGAGACAGTACTAGGGGAATGGTGCCAAGCCGTTAGAAACCACCCTCATGATCCAGTCACTTCCCAGCAGGCCCCTCCACCAACACTGGGGATTACAATTCAGCATGAGATTTAGGTGGGGACACAGAGCCAAACCATGTCATATAGAATAGAAGTGGCAAAAGTGGGCATCTTTGCATTGTATTTAATCACAGGAGGAACACTTTCATTCTTTTATCATTAGGTATAGTGTTATCTTGTGGTTTTTGTTTATTTTAACAAATACTTTTTATCATGCCTAGGAAGTTCCTTCCTATTGCTAACACGTTGAGTATTTTATTATGAATGGACTTTAATGTTTTTAAAATTTTTTTTCTAAATCAGTTAAGATGATCATTTGTGTTTTCTCCTCTGTATTATTGTATTATATTGATTGATTCTTGGCTGTGGTGTATAATTATTTTAACATGATGCTGGATTCACTTTGCTAGTGTTTTATTGAGTATTTTTGCATTGATATTAATAACATATATTTGTCTGAAGTTTTTTATTACACCTTTGTAAGACTTTGGTATCAAGGTAATACTGGCATTATAGAATGAATTTGAAAGTATTTTCTCTTCCTTTATTTCTTGGAAGAATTTGCAAGGTATTAGTGTTCATTTTTAAAAGTTTTGTAGAATTTGCCAGTGCACTATCTTGTCTTTGGCTTTTATCAGAAGAATTTGATTATTGATTTAGATTTTTTATTCATTATAGATGCATTCAGTTTTTCTATTTCTTCTTACATTAGTTTCGTTAGGGCGTGTTTTCAGTAATTTATCCAATTCATTATTTTGTTGGCATGCAATTTTTCAGGCTTCTCTTATACATCTTTTTTTATTTTTGTAAAGTCAGTAGCAATGTCCCAACTTTCACTTTTTATTTTAATAATTTGAGTCTCCTTTCTTTTTTCCTTAGGCTAGATAAATGTTTGCCAGTTTTGTTGATCTTTCTAAAAACCCACTTTTGGTTTTTATCAATGATTTCTATTGTTCTTTTACTCATTTTCTATATCTTTGGTCTAACTTGTATTGTCTTTCTGCTACATATAGTTTTACTCTTTTTTTTTAAGTTTCTGAAGGTGCAGAGATAGGTTATTCATTTGAGATATATATTTTTTTAATGTAGGCATTTATAGTCAAAATTTCCCTCTGAGCATAGCTTTTGATGCATCCCATGTTTTATTTGTTATTTTGTTGTTTTATATTTATCTAAAAGTATTTTCAAATTTCTCTCGTAATTTCTTTTCTTTCTTCCTTCCCTTCCTCCCTTCCCTCCCTCCATCTCTTTCTTTTCTTTCCCTTTCCCTCTCTCTCTTTCTCTCTTCCCTCTTTCTTTCTTTCCTTCTTTCTTTCTCTTTCCCTTTCTTTCCTTCCTTCCTTCCTTCCTTCCTTCCTTCCTTCCTTCCTTCCTTCTTTCTTTCTTTCTTTCTTTCTTTCTTTCTTTCTTTCTTTCTTTCTTTCTTTCTTTCTTTCTCTCTTTCTTCTTTCTTTCTCTTTCTTTCTGTCTTTCTTTCTTTCCCTTCCTTCCTCCCTTCTTCTCCTTCCTTCCTTCCTTCCTTTTGTTCTCTCTCTGTCTGTGTTTTTAAAGACAGGGTCTTGTTCTGTCACTCAGGTGTAACTGCAGTGGTGCAATTATAGCCCACTGTAGACTCAACCTCCTGGGCTCAGGTCATCCTCCCACTTCAGTCTCCTGAGTGGCATATGCCGCCATGTCCAATAAATTTTAAAAATCCTTTTTTTTTTTTTTTTCTTTTTGGTAAAGACAGGCTCTCCCTATATTGCCCAGGTTTGTCTCAAACTCCTGGTCTCAAGCAGCCTTCTTCCCTCTGCCTTTCAAAGTACTGGGATTATAGGCAGAATCCACCATTCCCAGCCCCTTTAGATTTTTCTGATCCATTGATTGTTTGAGTATTAATTTCTACATATTTTTGAATTTTATAATTTTCTATCTTCTATTAATTTCTAGTTTTATTCCACTGTTGTAGGATTTCAATATTTTTAAATGTACCAATAGTCATTCTATGCTGTAATATATGGTCTATTCTGGAGAATGTTCCATATAAACTTAAGAAGAAGGTATATTCCTCTGTTTTTGGGTAGAACATTCTATAGATCTTTTACAGATCTAAATGATTTATAATAGTGTTCAAGTCTTCTATTTATTTGTTGATGCTTTATTACATACCAAAAGTACAATATCCAAAAAGTTACACCCCAAATACAATAATACTGAGATTTATATTTATCTATGCAGTTATTTTTGTTAGTGTTCTTTATTTCTTCTTATGGCTTAGAATTTCTGTCTAGTGTTTTTTAATTTCAGCCTGAGGAACACACTACACCATTCTTAATTTGCAGATCTATTAGCAGCAAACTCCTTTTGTTTGCCTGAGAATGTACTAATGTCTTTTTTCATTTTTAAAAGAGAGTTTTATCAAGTATATGGTTCACAGTTTTCCGGTCTTTATATTTTCTAATGAAAAATAGAAGGATTATATATATCTGGTGATTCATTTTTTTTTCTGGCTGCTTTAAAATTCTCTTGTTTTCACTCTTGACAGTTTGATTATAATGTTTCTTGTTATGGATTTCTGGGTTTATACTTGTTACAGTTCATTGAGCTTCTTTGATGTTTAAAGTCACGACTTTCATCCTATTTGGGAAGTTCACAGCCATTGTTTATGCATATATACTCTCTGTCCTTTCTCTCTCCTCTCTCCTTCTAGGATTTCTGTTAAATTTTGGTACACTATATGGTGTCCTGTAGGTCTCTTAGGTACTATTCATTTTTTTAAAATTCTGTTTCGTAGGCTAGATAATCTCATTTAATCTATATTCAGGTTGACAAATTCTTTCTTTGTCCATGCATAAGTGAGCATTTGAAATCTTCTAATAATTTAAAAATTTTATTTATTGTACTTTTTAGTTCCAGAATATCTATTTAATTTTTAAAACAATTTATTTTTATAAATATATTCTGCATTTGTTGAGACTTCATGGTCCTGGTCTATTTTAGTGCTTTGTCTATAATCTACTTCAGCTCATTGAACTTAATTTTAAAAGTTGTTTTTAAAGTTTTTGTTAATGATTCCAATGTCTGGGCTATCTGAACAGTATATATTGATTTCATTCTTTTTTTCCTGTGAATAGGTCATACTTTCTTGTTTTTCTTTTTAATCCCTTGTCATTTTTTCAATAACATTTTGGATATTATAATGTGTTAATTCTGGAAACTATATCTTCACATTGTCCATTGTCTGTTGTTGCTGCTGGTTTGGGGTTGGAATTATCTGTTTAGTAGTTATTTAAAATTGTTTTTGTAAAAACTATATTCTTTGTCATGTGTGGTCACTGAAGTTTCTGTTTTATTATTTGGTGGTCATATAGTGATTTGACAAAAATTTTATAAAATTCCGGTAGCCATGAAAGTAAAAAGTTAAATTAAAAACAAAAACAAAACCAAAAAACTCCTGGTCTTTCCAGGTTCACTCTGTGTTGGAGTACTTTGTCCATCCTTAGATGGGCTATTTTTAGCAGTGCACCTCAGCTTTCCCTCCATATATGTGTAGAGCCTAAACAATCCAAATATATATATATATAGAGAGAGAGAGTGTGTGTGTGTGTGTGTATTTCCACATTGTAATTCCCACATGTCTACAGAGGTAACTGTAATCCCTGTGTGTTATGGGAGGGAGGTGATTGGATTATGGGGTCAGTTTTCCCCATGCTGTTTGCCTGATAGTGAGTGAGTTCTCACAAGATCAGATAGTTTTGTAAGGAGCTCTTCCTCCTTTACATGCTCTCTCTCACCTGCCACCATGTAAGATGTGCCTGCTTCCCCTTCCACCATGATACCATGATTGTAAGTTTCTTGAGGCCTCCCCTGTCATGTAGAACAGGGAGTCAATTAAACCTCTTTCCTGATAAATTACCCAGCCTCTTTATAGCAGTCTGAGAACGGACTAATACAAATGCTCAGTAATTAGCAAGTGAGGCTACCAACAAAGCATTGTTCAACTCAATTGCCTTATTTCTGTATACTTCACTATGTTATGTCAGAAACTACTTAGTATATGAAAACCTGCCTTCAATATTTTTTTGTTTTTTTTTCTGCCAGCGAATTTTTGCCAATTGCTTGCTTTGTCATATTAGATGAACTTTTTCAATAGTACTCTGCAGGAGGAATTCCTCATAGAATCTGAAATCAAATATGCTTCAGAAAAGGTATCTCCTTATCTTACACATCCATGACATATGTTAGGATATTAAGGGCTCTGAAAATCTTCCGATAAAGAACATCTTGAACTTCTCTTTATATCAGCATTTCTCAGACTAATTTGACCATTGACACTCTTTTTTTTTTTTTTTCATGTAACACCTTTTTAACCAGCATATCTAGGAAATTCAATCTCTCTGAGGATGTAAAATGAAAATAAAATAATCAGCTTTATGTCTGCATGCAGGGAAGATCTAGTAGTGTTATATAATGTGTGAATTTATTGAGAATTATAATGTTCATATAAGTAAATTTACGGTTTATTCATAAATAATTATTTTCGGCCAGGTGCAGTGGCTTATGCCTGTAATCCCAACACTTTGGGAGGCCGAGGCAGATGGACTACCAGAGGTCAGGAGTTCGAGACCAGCATGGCCAACATAGTGAAATCATGTGTCTACTAAAAATACCAAAAATTAGCTGGGCATAGTGGCAGGTGGCTGTAATCCCAGATACTCAGGAGGGTGAGACAGGAGAATCGCTTGAACCTGGGAGGCAGAGGTTGCAGTGAGCCTAGATCATACCATTGTACTCCAGCCTGGGCAACAAAAGTGAAACTCTGTCTCAAAAAACAAACAAGCAAACCAATAATAATTATTTTACATCATTACATTTTATATTTTTATGAAGGCAAAATAGTGAGTTGGAAGAGTTCAGTTTTTAGAGATGAGTAAGTTGTCTTAAAGAAACTAAATGCCTTACTCAAGACCTCGAAGGATCAGGTGGCTGAATTGGAATGGTAAGCCAGCTCTGCTGACACTTGGAGCAGAATACTGTTCACTGTTCTTTTCTGCCTCCATGTGGTTACATGTGAAGCCATTCATGCATAGAACTGGTGGGGTGAGAAGGCTAGAAATATTGTAAACCTAGCTCTGTACAATATTTAACTGGAAGAAAATATTTAAAAATCATAATTTAAAATTAAATTTAAATGTTTAGCCATAAGATATTATAATCAGATGAACATAACATATTTTTAAAAATACTTTTTATCCCACGTGGTTTAAAAGAAAAGCATATATTCTTAAATGAATATACTATAGTCATTCAAAAATTTGCATAGATTGACACATTTAATAAAAAATCCAAATTAATGAGACATTCTTAGAGAAGTCTACATTATAATACTGCTGTTTAGTTTGGGGCACTGATTTTTAATTATTGCTATTAATATATAATTCAAAAATTTGTTCTCACTCATCTATCCTTTGTCTTTGCTTACCTTGTATTTTTTTCTTCTGTATTTCTTTCAGTCTTCTGATTTTACTTCCTTTGTTGTCTGTGGTCCTTTTTTCTAAACTGAGTTCTGAGTGAAAAGACTGAGAGTTTGGTTAAAGGGGAAATTGCAGTTGTAGATGATTTTTCTCTAGTCTCAAATGTGTTTGCAAACCTATCATTTCAAAGTAACATAGGAGACACTAAAGGTATAGATACAGGCAGATGGGAAAATGATGGCATAGGGGAGATCAAAAAATACTGGCATTTTTGTTAGTCTAATAATATTTTCATGTGGTTCTCTCAAACTTAGAAACTATTTATGAGATGGAGAAACTAATCAAAGAAGCTCAAGGGCCCTAGTTTACTGTCAAAAGAAAATGATTAAAAGGATCAAAAGATAAAATATTCTGATTCATTCCTTGTCTATGATTCTATTTTTCATACTAGACAGTTATGTATATTGATTGAATATATTTTAAAGTAAGATAATGATTTTCAAACCTAAAAGCTGAACTTGGAATTAAAAAAAAAAAAAAAGATTTAAAAGCCATTAGCTATGATAACATGGTAGCATTTCCGAATATTTTAATGTTTCCTGAGGACAGAAGAAAGCAATGTCTGAAATTGGGATTTCTGTAGAAAATTCAGAACATCTTCTTAATTTTGTGGGCATCACTGTGGCCTCAGTAACAACATTAGTGTGTGAGTCTAAGAATTTAAGGTGATGTGAAATATGTAACCATACCTAATCTATCGAAAATTAATTTTAGAAAAAGTAACAACAACAAAAATGCTTCATGGCTTATCTTCAGTAGGTTTAGCAGCCACCGTTAAGTACAAAATGGTTGAAATACTTTCTGTAGGGAATTGAAGAAACTGCTCCTTGCCAAAAACTTACTTCATAAGAGGCATGTGGGTTCATGTATTTGTCTTTTTCTTCTTTATTTCCATGTCCTCTCTCCTCTGTGGAGAACCAAGGTGCAACTTTCTAGATGGGCTTGTAAACCAAAATGTATGCGAGACAGATCTTAATCAGTTTAGAAGCTTATTTTGCCAAGGTTAAGAACATGCCTGTGACACAGCTTCAGGAGGTCCTGATGACGTGTTCAAGGTGGTCAGGCTACAACTTGGTTTTATACATTTTTGGGAGACATAGGACATCAGTCAATACAAGATGTACAACATACAAGATGTACAACATTGGTTCAGTTCAGAAAGGGAGGACAAGTGGAAGCAGGGGCTTCCATGTCACAGGGAGAATCAAAAATTTTCTGATTGGCAGTTGATTAGCATCTAAAGACCTGAAGTCAATGGAAAGGAATGTCTGGGTTAGGAATGTGGAGACCAAGATTTGATCATGCACATGAAACCTCCAGGTAGCAGGCTTCAAAGACAATAGATTGTAAATATTTCTTTTTATTTATTTATTTATTTTCAAATTTGTTATTATACCTTATGTTCTAGGGTACATGTGCACAACGTGCAGGTTTGTTACATATGTATACATGTGCCTTGTTGGTGTGCTGCACCCATTACCTCATCATTTACCTTAGGTGTATCTCCTAATGATATTCCTCCCCCCTCCCGCCACCCCACAGTCCCCAGTGTGTGATGTTCCCCTTCCTGTATCCACGTGTTCTCATTGTTCAGTTCCCACCTATGAGTGAGAACATGCGGTGTTTGGTTTTCTGTTCTCGTGATAGTTTGCTGAGAATGGTGGTTTCCAGCTGCATCCATGTCCCTACAAAGGACATGAACTCATCATTTTTTATGGCTGCATAGTATTCCATGGTGTATATGTACCACATTTTCTTAATCCAGATTGTAAATATTTCTTATCAGGCTTAAAGAGTCTGTTCTATCAGTCTTAAGGTCTGCACTGATGTTGATGGTAAAAAGGTATGCCCAACACTCCCTTCTGATCATGGCCTGAACTAGTTTTTTAGGTTACCTTTATAATGCCCTTGCCTGAGAGGAGGAGTCCATTCAGATAGGCTTTATTTTTCTTTTACAGGCTGATGTGGGTTTTCTGGTGCTGAGGAGGCCGGCTGTGTGAAATATCAGCACCTGAATATAACTTAATTTAAACTGCATTCACATTTTACTTTCACTTTTATAGAGTGGCGTTAAGGGGAAAGGAAAAACCTGCATAGATGAAACAACTGAATTATCTGTTCCCTAAATGTCCCTGGAATACCCTGAGTTTAGGATTACATTAATGCACCTTGTCTGGGTTCTTATTCTAATTCCTCTTTTGCAAACTGCTCAACTTGCTTGTATTCTGTTTTCCTTGTACTCTCTTATAATCATTTTGAATTGTCTCTTAGTCATTTTATTATTTTCTATCTCCATGCCTACTTCCACTGATTATTTTTTCTATTTGTGCATTTGAAAAACATAAAAAAGAGTTTTCTCCGCTAGTCTACTGTTGGGGTGCAAAAAAAAGATTTCCCAGAATATGGCATGTGGTCATGCTGAGTGCTTTTTAAAATTGAAAGGCCTAAGAAATAAGCCTCAGAATCAAGGTCCCTCTTACCTTGTCTTGTTTGTTGTTCCTACTTCCCACCCCAGCACAGGGAGGGGCTCTCTGTCGTATTTCCTAATCTGACCAAAAAAGCTTCTTACCAAAAGAAATGCAATTGACTTCTATTCCTTCCCTGAAATTGTATTCTCTCTGTCTGAAAAGGACACTAAAGAATGCAAACACACTTGGATGGACTTTTTCATAAGAGAATGCCTGCTTCTTGGGCTCATTCAAATTCCAGAGTGAATCACTTGTAAGTTAATTTCAGTCTCTCTGGTTTATTCACTCTCCCTAATAATCATTTACTGGTCCTCAAAAGAATTGTCTGCATTCTCCATTTCCTCCTTCCCACGTAATAACTGGGGGCGGCAGCGGGCGGCGGGTGGTGGGGGGCACTGGAGTAATCGAGCTGTGATTCTTCATGTACATTAATAAATTTGTATGCCTTTTTGCCTATGAAGCTGCCTGTTTTCCAGCTTGTTTTTGGTGAACCTTTGAAGGTAAAGAAGTTTTCCCTTGGCCTCTACACTATTCTGCATTGGATCAATATAGGCCATTAACAATCTCCTAAAAATAATCATAGAGACAAAGTCACATGCTAAACATTGACACCCAATTGCAGTATCAGACTTTTTCCTGAAACAATTCAAATTATAGTCCAAAGTGCTCTGAGGAGAGAATTGAGATTAAAAGTGCCATTTCTTAGCTTCCAATACCTAAATATTACTTGCAATCCTGAAGATCTATTTAGAAAAGCCGCCTTAATAGAAATGCTCTCTCTGAAAGCTTTTACAAATAATTATATTTTTAAAACCAATAAAAAAAATTATATTTTGTGTTTAAATTTTAACAACAAGGCCACATGTCTGAAGTACTTTACTGTCAATTTTGGAACCTATTCCAACATGTTTCATGACAGTAAAGCTGCCCCAATCACTAGGTCATTTATCAAGACTTTCTTGTTAACTGTACCTGTGGCTGGGGGAGATGCTGAGAGCAAATTCACTTCTCTGGTTCAATGGGGAAGTGAGTCTATTATATGGTTCCTCATGGCAAAGTTCACACATTGCAAATTCCCAGGCTCTACTACAGGTGGGCTGCATTTGCATCTCAGAGGGTGAGGCTTGAGAAGCATCAACCTTAAAAAATGAGATTCAGAAAATATGAGTTTACTCAAGCACAAAGCTTGAGGATAGCCACCTGGGCAAAAGACTCCAAATTAGTGGGACCAGCATTCCAAAGTGGAGAAGTTAAGGTTTCACTTATATAGGCAGAGAGAGAGAAATATTAGCAGAATTACATTTTTCATACAAGTGCATACATTACAGCAATTTGATTGGTTACAGATTCCTATTATACATTCTAAGTAAGGTTACTTTATTACTTCATGAGATTATTAAAAAGCTCCTCCGTGACTGTAAGCTCCATTGCAAAAATTGTAACAGTGAGAAGTATGACATTGAAAGAAATCTGACCAAACTGATTCCATCTTGCTTCTAAACTTTAAGGTGTCCTTGTTTATTCCTGGGCATAGGCCTAACTAACTTTGGGAGAAACTTAGTTTATAGTTTAACTTTGAAACAAAGATGATAAGAGCCCTTTCCCCAAATAAACCCCTTTCTTACCAGACTGCCTTTGTAGGACTAACTAGCCTCAAGATTAGAAATTATGGTTTAGGAGTCATGCTGCTAGAGGCCACAAGATTCTAAACCTCCCAATTGCTCCTAGGAAAAACATCACTATTGTAAAACCTAAGATTGGTGCTGGAGATAATTTTTAGACCTTGCACTTGATGGATCAGCTGACACCACCCAAATCCATAAACGAGCTCATCTGATCTTGTGGCCCCCACCCAGGAGCTGCCTCAGTGCAAGAGGACAGCTTCTACTCCGTATGATTTAATCACCAAGCCAACCAATCAACACTCCCCACTCCTTGGCACTCTACCTTCAAAATTATCCTTAAAAAACCCCAGTCTACAAATTTTCAAGGAGACTGATTTGAGTAGTAATAAGACTTCACTCTCCTGTGCAGCCAGCTCTTTGTGAATTAATCTCTTTCTCTATTGCAATTCGTCTGTCTTAATAAATCTGTTCTATCTGGGCAGTGGGAAAAATGAACCTATTGAGCGGTTACATAATGATCTGAGATGGTCTTATCTTGGGCACCACGTGGTTTTCCTGATTATTTACATAAAAAGGCAGAAGTTGCAGCTGCATGCCATGTGACTCAGGCTCCATAGCCATATTCCTCTCAAGGCTCAGAATAATTTAAAGTTCCAATGGCTTTAAGTTTGAATTATTTAATTTCACAGATACTACATGTTGAAGAATCACTCCAGGAAATTTCAGGGCACTGAAATTTTGGACCACTGGTAGATACATGGTCCTAAGAGTAAAATGCTTTATTTATTTCATTTCAATAAAATAAATGCATCGATTTTTTAAACCAGTTTTTACAATGTGTTTAATATTATTTAACATATTTTAGATAATATGAAGATTTAGTCCACTTCCTAGTATTGTCACCCTCTGATATATATATATGTCACTCTCTGTGACATGTACATGAACAAGAAGAGGTTTTTCTCTTCCTTACTCTCTGCTAT
Source organism: Piliocolobus tephrosceles (assembly GCF_002776525.5). NCBI lineage: Eukaryota > Metazoa > Chordata > Mammalia > Primates > Cercopithecidae > Piliocolobus > Piliocolobus tephrosceles. Next base: position 84,576,435 of record NC_045448.1, on the reverse strand, counting down.
GAGTTTCAGTTCATGGGAAACTTTAGCCAACAGAAAAGAGAAAATTTGTCTTTCTCTTGGAGAGTATCTGCTTTCTGAGGCAGCTACAGTCCTGTATCTTAGTCGGCACCTCTTCCTGTCTTGATTTCTCTTTTTCTGCATCCATCTAGTTCCCCTAAAACACACACTGAAGAACCTAGAGAGGAGCTGAATGCAATGACTGTGGGGAAGTTAAGCTGCGATACAGAGAGATCACAGGCAGAACTCATGAACAAATGAGACCTAGGAGTAGCAGTACTGTGGACTGTAACTTATCATACTTGATTCCAGTATCAGAGCTCCACATACTAAACATTCAGTTAGGAATTGTGCACATCAAACCACTTATGCAGTAAAATAAACTTTCTAAAAATACTCGGTGCTGAGTATGCAATGAAATGGCCCTTCCAGTTCATTTGTATTTACATTATAAAATGGTACATGTTTAAGTACTTCTACCTTAAAAGCCTGGAGACAAATGTATATTAATGTTCAATTTTTCTTGAGATGTTAGAAAGTCAAGATAATGTACACCTACCAGCAATCTGTGAGGCAGCATCCTATAATTAGTATTTTTTTCTGAAGCAAAATCTATGGATATTTATGAACTAGAAAAATAAAATGCATAATGAACCTCCAAGAAAGTAAAACAAAAGCAGTCCCTGACATTCAAAAACTGGCCTGGCCCTTACAGTTAGGCTTATTATTTTATATAAGTAACTTCACAGAACATAAGCCTCAGACAGGGCCACTCTGAGACCATGAGAAAGTGATCCAAACAAGGTCACTTCATAACTTTGTCTAAGCATAAACAAAAGCAATTATTTATTATTATAGTTGTTGGTAAATAATTATTTACCAATTATGTATTGGTAAAGCTTCATTCTTATTCTAGCTGGACTATAGATTTAGTGAGATACTCAGTCTTAGAATTGCCCTACTTTCTGACAGCATCCAATCTGGAGCTAACCCCACTTTCGTAGACCCTCTCCAAATCATCCAAGCAAAACCTAAATGCTATGATAAGTTATCCTAAGACCTTCATATTGAGATACTTTATGGTTCCTTATGGTGTGCATTCTTTCTTGCTACAGTGAGTAATAAACTCTATTTATTTGGTTACGGGTATGTTCCAAGCAGTTTTGCCTGGAAGGCATTGACATCTCGCATCATGTCTGTTCAGGTGAGTTTTGACACTCAGTAAGTTCAGGTAAATGATGTTTTGCTACTAAAGAAGTTATGAGCAGATTTTAGGTGTCAGAGAATTTTGAATTTTAGAATTCTAGTTTTGTGTACTTTAGAATATTTTTGGAAAACATTTGGCAATTTGTCTCTAGAGCTTAAAAAAATGTACACAGGCTGATCTTAAGGGAAAATATCAAATTCAGATAATCTCTTCTGTCATTACTTATAAGAGGAAAAATTTATAAATAAAGCTAGATATCTAAAACTATGATGATGCATCTGTCAAATGGACTATTATGCAATCATAAAAATGCATTTTAAAAAGAATTTTGATTACTAGGGGATATGTATATGAAATAATGCCAAGTTAAAGCAAAATATAAAATTGTATACATAACGCAATCTCATGGGAATTTACTAAATGGAAACAATAGCCAATTTTAGCTGATTTATATATTTTCTTTACTTTTCCAATTTTCTCTTCTAGATTTACATTTTTAAGAGATCACCATAAACATAGATTAATCTTTTGAAGACACAAACTTTGTTCAACTATTTTTACTAACCATTATTTAGATTCAGTCTCTATGAAGGCTTGATGAGCAACAGAATTTAATCACTCCTAAGGCATTTGTATGAAAAGAGACAGGGTGAGGACTATATAAATGAAAAATTAGATATCAAACACGATTTAGCGTTGCAGAAATATATACAGTACATTGGTGATCATCAGATGTGAAAGAAGGAGCAGGGGGCTGTTTTAGGTTTCTTTTTAACTTGAGGTGCAGAATTTGCTTATTGTGGAGGAAAGAGGGGTAACTTGTAGGTAAAAGGAACGTTTGCTCTCACTTGCATTATCCCAATTTGCTGAATCAGTCAATCAAATGGATGGTATAATTTCCCATTCTTTCTCTTTCTTTACCTGTGAGCAAATGATTTTGACAGGAGCAAAATAATTTTTTAAAAGATGAGCTGCATTTGCAAGGGTTAAATAATTCAACTTGTCAACAACGATTCATTCAAAATATATGTGAAGTAGAGAAAACCTTAGGCAATTCATGCTTTGGGGTAAGCATCTTTCTTTGGCATTTTGTTCTCTGTAGTAATTCCATTAAAGGAGCACAATTTATTGCACATCTGTCTTTGCAGATTTTATCAATGCTGAAACCTTTTAAACTGAGAAAGGGATTAAATAAACCCCATTTACCAATGTGGTAAAATATAATAGACACCCAGCCCATTAAATGGCCAGCCAAATCAATATATCCACTTGGCAGCAATTTCCAGAAGATAAGGTGAAACCCTCCTGTTCTATTTGATAGATGAGCAAACTTAAAGGGAAGAATTTACAGTAGATTCAGCGTGTACCTTGAAGGAGTATTCATTATTCTCAAATTACCTTTTCATGTCAGCAGTTTTGTGGTTAGTAAACAGAGAGGCCGTTTGTACTCCCCCTCCTATGTAGTGACAGAGGTTGCTTTGCAGCAAGTGACTGATGTAGACAGCAGATAAGTGTTTAGATCTATTTAACAAAGAGGAGGTTTCAGGTGCATTTAAAATATATTTATAAATTTGAATTGTGGAAGTCATACTGCTCAAAATCACCCTAAATTATGTGACTGTCTATATGAATGTGAATCCAGAAGAGTGAATGGTGCAGAAAGCTAAAGAAAGCAATAAGAACAGTAATAATGTATAATGTGCCAGGCACTATGTTTTATATAATTATAAATTTAATAGAAATTGGCCAAAGGAGGGAAACTATTGTGCTTATTTATAATCTGTCAGGAACTATTCTTAGCGCTTTTACATGCATTCATATTTGTACCTAATCTTCACAGAAAACTTTTCAGGTCGGTATCATTGTGGATTTGGAAACAGAGAATCAAAGTTAACTGCCCTCAAATCACAATAAAAATATTGAAGCTAGTATTTTAATTTAGGCTTTTGGTTTCTGAGACCTATTGGTCTATACAATAATGTAGTAAAAGTAGAAAAAGTCAGATTGTTTTTATAGACCTAGGGTAAAGCTGAGTATTTCAAACAGAAATTTACTCTTTAGATGATAATTCAGAAGACAGAAGCCGGTGACTGAAGTTAGGGCCAAATGTTGAAATCAGACAAAGCAGAACGTGATGGTCAATATCCCAGAAAATATTCAGGGTCAAAAACAGGAGCTGAAGCAGTATCACAACTAGAACCCCAATTCTGTGGATTCCTGGAGCTACATTTAAACAATAGGGTTAAGTCATGATCATAAATGAGGCAACAAAGAATCCTGAAACTTCTATTATTGAAGGCTTCTAATGTTGCATTAGGCATATTTTAATTTAATAAATCTTCACAAAACCCAATGACCCCGAGACAGTGTTGCACAGGGACAGTACACACTGAATCAGACACTGGATTTTAAGCCCTCAGCCTTGCCCCTTCTTCAGATGTGGGCCTTCTGACAGTACTCTTGGATGACTTAACCTTGGAGGAAGCTGGAAAGTCATCAAATTACACGGAAGTAGAAATTTAGACTTGAACTCCAATCTTAAGCTCTATTTCTCAACAGCGAAGCATGACACAGAAACTTCCTGTGTATGTGCAAGGACCTGAGCTTAACATTGCAGGGTGGCACCAAAGCGATCTTGTCCCCACTGCAATGATTTGCCATCGGGTCTCCCTGAATCTTTAGTTCAATCTCCTTTTAGCAACACATGCAGTATTCTATAGCATAGAAGCAGGAGAAAAATGAATACATGTTTTATGGTCCTTTATCCAGGGCACCAAAGTAGAAACTGGATTCTAAACCAGAAATAATTTCCAGAGTTCAGTCTGAATTCTCTGTGAACGTTTTATAGATTTGGAGAATATGCTAGGAATTATAGAGGACCCAGGCTGGACATAGGAGGGCAAGAGGTGTTGGAATGAAAGTTGTTTTTGAGAAAGATCAGTGTTAGAGAAACAAAAGTTCTATCTTAAAATGATCAAATGATCGCAAGGATAGAAAACCAAACACCGCACGTTCTCAATCATAGGTGGGAATTGAACAATGAGAACACTTGAACACAGGATGGGGAACATCACACACCAGGGTCTGTCGTGGGGTTGGGGGAGGGGGGAGGGATAACATTAGGAGATATACCTAATGTAAATGACTAGTTAATGGGTGCAACACACCAACATGGCACATGTATACATATGTAACAAACCTGCACATTGTGCACATGTACCCTAGAACTTAAAGTATAATAAAAAAAGATGGGTTCTTCAGAAATATTTATCTTGGTGATTTACTATATATTCATAAGCCTTCAGCTGCTGGCTTGAACACTGTTTGGATTGGAAATATGCCCCTGATTTAATGACTGTTCCGAAGATGAAAGAGTCTGTTTTTGGTGCTATTGGGCATGCAATGTTATAAACTCCCCTGTCTTCACATAAGCCAGATATTAAGAAGGGTATAATTGATCTTCAGGGCTAAGAGGCTTTTGAGTTAATCTTCCTGTATATGAATGTATTAAGCATTGTCCATTTGGAGTCAGTAACTTAACTACTCTGTCCGTGAAGTAATGGATTTAGCCCCAACAGAGGTGGTTATTTATGTTTTCTTGTGACTTGTGTGGGGGAAAAGAGAGATCAGCATGTTACTGTGTCTATATAGAAGGAAGTAGACATAAGAGACTCCATTTAGTTCTGTATTTGAAATGCTGTTAATCTGTGACCCTACCCCCAACTTTGTCCTTGCAAGAGACATGTGGTGTGGTTACTCAAGGTTTAATGGATATTGGGCTGTGCAGGATGTGTCTTTGTTAAACAAGTACCTGAAGGCAGCTTGCTGGTTAAAAATCCTACCCGTCCCTGGGCAATGGAACATCTCGGTGTAAAACCCATTGTGTGCTTTGTTTACTGAGTAAGGAGAAAACCGCCTTTAGGAATAAGGTGGGGCTTGCTGGAGCAATACTGCTAAAAGGTTTATGGAGATGTTTGCATATGCATCTCAAGGCACAGCATTTTCCTTTTAACTTACTCATGTTACAGGGATTTTTGTTCTTATGTCTTACTGCTGATTTCCTCCCTACAATGATCCTATTTTCTAGCCACTCCCTTATCTTTTAGATGGTAAAGATAATTATCAATAAATACTAAGGGAACAGAGAGGCCGGTGCCAGTGTGGGTCCTCTGAAAGCACAGCACTGGCCCCCTGGGCCCCGCTTTTCTTTCTCTATACCTTGTCTCTGTGTCTTTATTTCTTCTCTCAAGTCTCTCGTCCCACCTAAGGAGAAGCACCCACAGGTGTGGAGGGGCAGGCCACCCCTTCAACTTGTTTCTTGTAACACCAACTTATATAGATCTAAAAGGTCTAAATATGACTCTAACCCAAGCCTGGAAATAGTTGTAGCAGCTCTGACTATTCACATCTTAAGATAGAAAGGTGTCTTTTAAGGAAAGCAAACCTGCTGAACTATTTCATATTTCGAAGGCAGCACAGCAAGGATGGTCCCCCTCCCTCTTTCCTAATCAGTGTATCATGGATACACAACACTTATGAAAACAACTTCTGTGATTCATAAAATGCAGACCTTCTGCCTTAAGTGTCCTTTGTAGCTGTGTCAATTTTTAGGGTTTATCTTAGTGTGTATGGGAAAGGAAGGTATTTTGCCCTACATTAGTTACTGAGTCGTGCTCTTCCGTACGATACTTAGTGTTGGCCCCTCCTTGATTTTCTCTGCTAGGCTGCAGGTTAATTTTCTGCTTGCTGAAAGCTACCTCCTGAAGGTTTATGAATATATAGTAAATCACCAAGATAAATCCTAAAGCTTCTGAACATTTTTCCCTTGAAATAAAGATTGCTGTCTCTGCACACACAGCAGGAGGAGGCGAGTGTGACGTGTCTCACTTCCTTTAACTCCTCTGTATTGGTTGATTAGGGCTTAGTTTATACGTGTTTAATTAGCTATAGTCTACCTTAGAATAATATACAACTTTAAGTATAATGTGAGGATCTCACAGAGCTAGACTACCAATTCCTCCCATTTTTGTGCAATTATTATCACACTTTTCACTTTTACATATGCCATAAATATGTTACTATTATTTTTGATTAGATATAGTTTTTCAACTAGCTGAATGTAAGAAATAACTGAATTTTATGTTTACCATCATTTATGTAATTTCTAACACTTCGTTTATATGTATGTGTGTATGTATGTATATGTCTGCAGTTCCAAGTTGCAGTCTGATACTTTGTTTGAAATTTTTATTTAATACTATTTATAGTAAAAATGTATGATCAAAGAGTTATCTTTTTTAGTTTGTCTGAAAAAATACTTTTTTAAGTTTTTTTGGAAAGGCATTTACACTGGATATAGAATTCTAGGCCAACAGATTTTCCATCGTTCAGCACTTAAAGGCATTATACCATTGCCTTTGGCTTGCATAACTTCTGATGAGAACTCTAATATTCTTTGTTTCTCTGTTGGGAATTGTCTTGTTTTTCTAAGACCACCAGAGCGAGCAAAAGAACCAGCAAGTAGGCAAAGGTCAGGCGCAAAACTGCAAGTTTATTTTAGTAACCCAAGGTGTGGAGAAGAAGTCTGTCGGCCTCGGGCAAAGAAGGCCGGCAGAGTTCCCCTCCCCCAAGCTCTCAGACGGAGTTCCGACAGTTCGGACAGCAACGAGAAACTGGGAAGTCCGCGTGGCTTAATGGAGGAGAGCGGCTTTTCTAGGAATGGGAGGGCAATAGGTGGGGCATGGGCGTGTCAGGGGCGTTCCACAGGTGCGACCAGGTAAATCTTGGTCTCTTCAGATTGACGTCACCTGGCGCATGCCCAGTTGGTCTGCACCCTCCCTGGGCGCCGGCTGCATTTTCGCGCGCGCGGGAAAAGTTGGGAGGGGAGGGATGAAGAACCCGGATGTGCACCATCTTGCCTCCGCGCCGGAAAAGTTGGGAGGGGGGATGAAGAACCCGGATGTGCACCATCTTGCCTCCGTTCGTCCAAACAGGAATATGTATTTTATTTGCTGGCTGACTTCAAGATCTTCTTTTTATGTTTTGTTTTTAGCAGTTTGTATGTGATATATCTTGGTTCTTTCTTTTTCTGTTTATTTACTAATTTGAAACTTATGTCCTTATTTAGTTGGTGTTTATCATGTTTGGTAGTCCCATAGCTTCATAGGTGTGTGATTTGGTGGCTGCTGTGGTCTGAATGTTTGTGTCCCCTGAAATTTGTATGTTAACAACCTTCCCCACAAGGTGATGTTGTTAGTAGGTTGAGCCTTTGGGAAGGGATCAGGTTGTGAGGCCTCTGCCCATGAATGGGGTTAGTGTCCTTATAAAAGAGCCCAATGGGAGTTTGCCCACCCCTGCAACCATATGAGGACGCAGTGATAAAGTGTAATTTGTGAGCCAGGAAAGAGACCCTCACCATATACTGAGTCTGCCAGCAATGTTATCTTGGACTCCACAGCCTCCAAAACCATGCAAAATACATTTGTGTTGTTTACAAACTACAAAGTCTATATTGTTTTGTTATGACAGCCTAAGTGGTCTATGTTTCATCAAATTTGGAAAATTTCAGTCATCATCTCTTGAAATATTTATTTCAATCCATTTTCTCTCTCTTCTCTTTGAACTTCTTGGCTGGAGTCCCCAGTTTTTTTATGTGTGATGTTTAGCTTTTTCAATAGAAACTTTAGCATATTGATCATAGTTATCTTAAATTTCCATCCAGATGCTCCAACGTCTGAACCACAAATCTGGTTTGGAGGATTCGCTTCTCATTTGCATTATGTTGTTTTATTTCATATTTCCTTCTGCATGTTTTAAGTTTTGGTTTAATTCCAGGCATTTTGTGTGAGGGCAACAGAAACTGGGATATAACATTCATGACTCAAAATGGACATTTTTTTTTTTTTTTTGGCTGGATTTTTGTTGAGGATAGGGTTTAGTCCATCAAGTCAGATACTGTGCTGGGTTTAGACTTTGTTTTCATTATTGTTACCTTGAGTGCAATAGAGGCTTTAACGTCCTCTCGTGTTACATTGTGTTTAAGATGAGGACCAAACAGTTTGTCAGAGGGTTTCCTTCAATATCTGTTCTACCCTCAACTTTAGAAATTCTCTTTGTACCTTAAGCTCAGAGATGCCCTCTTCTCATGCTCATGTCCCAAGCTTATGTCCTCAGTAACCCTGCTGTTACATGTTACTCAAACACTTGCAAGCCAGGTGGATGTAGTGTAGCATTCTCTATTGCTCTGGTGCAGTCCCTGTCTTAGCTGCTGCGTTCCTATATTGTGGTGGTGCTGCCCCTCCCCAACTAGTAGTGGATCTCTAATGGCCTGGGCCCAGGAGTTTCCTGCCCATCACCAAGGATGAGTCTTCACATTTACTATTAGAGTGATGAGGCCTGCTTCTCTTCTTTTAGCATCTTAAGCATTATATTCTATATGGAAAATAGGAAGGCAGGATCCATGCAGTACTTATATAATTTCTCAGTTGTCTCAAATTTTCCCCTATGCCTTCACGATGATTGACATATTTTCGTGTCTTATCCTTTCTGCTAACTGTTCTCATAAACCATTGAGGTCTTATGAAGAGAAGCCAAGAGTGTGTGTATGTGCGTGTATACACACATAATCAGAATTGATTCATAGATATTTATTTTACACATCACATTATAATCCAATACTACCTGTTATATTTTGATGTTAAAATTGTTCCAGCTTTGGCTAGGGGGAACTCTTTTAGCTGGTTCCTGATTGATTTTACATGCCCCTATCATAGTGTGGGTATTTTATTAGTTAATATTTTTAATATATTAATCATTATTCTCAGAACTTCTCTCTGTTTTATGTGCAGTAAAAAGCTGCATAATTGTTCAAATTGATGCTTCTGAAGAGTAGAATTGCTGCAGAGACCTACTCTTCCATCTTCATCTACCCCTTCCTGATCCCGAAGTGTTCTTTTTAAAAACTATTTATTTTTTCTTTTGACTTCATCTTCTTCTAATATTATTTGTTCTGTGCTTATAAAATTTGATACTTTATAAAACAAATTGGAAATTATATATTTATTATGAAAAACACAAAAGTTTGCTTAATCCTACTGATACAGTTTGGATGTTTGTCCCTACTCAAATGTCATGTTGAACTGTAATCCCTAGTATTGGCGTTGAGGCCTGATAGGAAGTGATCAGATCATGGGGATGGATTTCTCGTGAATGGTTTAGTACCATCCTCTTGGTTCTTTCCTCATGACAGTGAGTGAGTTATCATGAGATCTGGTAGTTGTGAAGTGTGGCACCTCCTCCATCCACAATCTCTCTTTCTCTTGCTCCTGTCATGTGAGAGGCTGGCTTGCACTTTGCCTTTTACCATGACTGAAAATTTCCAGAGACCTCATCAGAAACCAAGCAGATGCCCAACACCATGCTTCCTATACAGTCTGCAGAACTATGAGCTAACTAACTTCTTTACTTTAAAAGTACTCAGTTTCAGTATTTCTTTATAGCAACTCAAGAACACCTATAGCAACTCAAAACACCTAATACATCTACATCAAGGAAAAAAACATAGTTTATATTTTTCAATGTTTTTCTCTGTGCACTTACTACTTGAAAAGTACTGGACCCTGTTTCAAGATTCAGCTCAATTATTACTTTCTCTATCAATGTTTTTTATTATAGTGTTTTCACTTCTTTCACATGTTTTCATTTTCAGAATCCTTGTAGTCTAGAATAAATGTTTTGTCAACATATGGTGAATGAATGAATAATTGGGTAACATATTCAAGTCATCTCACACAATTATTAACAGACGACTTGCAGAATATAGCAGCCTGAAAAGGGTTAATGTGTCAGGAACCAGATTGACTTGATATAATGGCATAGGAGATATAGTAATGGACAAGCATTTGAAAGAATTTCAAACCAATAAGCCAATGCCTGGCCTAAAATGTGGATTAATCTGAATAAACAGAGTGGACAGCACATTCCTGAAAATTAAAATTTCTGACATCAGTAGCAGAGTGAAGAAGAATTTTGGAAGGATTATAAATTCCAAGTTCTTGTTTTGGATCATTTTTGGTGCTTCAGAAACAATCCACAAGGTATCAAGGCAGGAACAAAACAAAGAAAACAGAGAAATGGGTATGGTTTATTGAATCAAGGTACCAAGGAGAAGATTCCCAGGAAAACGGCAGAGTTCAAATATTATAACTGAGGCATAGGAAATAAGAGTTATATAATTATAAGCATGAGTGAGCGCTAGGTGATAGAATGACCAGGAATGGGACTGGAGGAATGTACGTAAGAGTGACTTATGTGACTATTGATGAGGCATGTCCCTTGTGCGTGCTTCTTAGTCAATTTACACTATTATTTAGATGCAAGGACATTATAACATACCGCCTTACTTGTCAGTGTTTGACATTTTAGTAAATAAAGTCAACTTCAAACTGCTAAAAAATGTTTTTAAAATCTATTCTGTATATGCTAGAGACTCCAACTCATCTCTGTATCTAACTTGTTTTGTGTAGATCCAGCTTTAGTGAACAGAAAGAACCCACTCTCATCACTAATCCTCATAAGGATTTAGATTTCCAAAGGTGAGGATAAAAAGAAAGTAAAGGATAAAGAAACTAAATAGAATTTTAGCATATACAGTCATCCTGGCAATTAAAAAACAACATAAATTCATGAAGTAGGAAAAGTCAGGCGATATAAAAGACAGTAAAGTGAGGTGACTAATGGTGAAGGTGAGTCAGCCTGTCTTCAAGAAACAAACACTATCTGACAACATTTGTATGTTAGTAGTTGTAAAAGATTTGAATAAAATCAAAATGTGGTATGTGCCCTTATGCAGGTGCTTTCAATTTGTTGGAAAGGCAAATCTTACACATATGAAACTACCAAAAACTGGATTCTCAAAGTAACCTGTGACATCATGTGAGATCTGAAAATATTTTCTCCAGCTTCTTCTAAATCTGTCTATTATATCTGCTCCAGTGGACCCTGTAGACCAGCATTTGGTGCTTGAAATGCCCTGCTCATTTAAATACAATGACAACAAACAATTTTGTTTCTCTACCCCTCTGAAAAGTTGACTGCTTCCTATTGTCAATTCTCACATTATTTTGCTCCTTTCTGTTTATGCCTACTCTCCTCAGCTGTATATCCATAAGAATGATTAATTATGTGCTCTGTTTTTCTCTCACTTTCTCCTTTATCTCTCTCACTCACACACACACACATACACACATGCATGTGCACACACATACACACACCAACAAAACTCCAGCTATCTTTGTTATCTTCCTTTTCCATTTAATTATCGAAATAAAACTAGCATTAAATTTAGCCACTGGTTCTGCCTACTAAGCATTTGTTTGGATGCTATTCTATCATATTCTTAATAATCACATTTATGCTTATTAAACAATAGAGACAAACTTAGGCAAAGAGGCTGCAAATATGAAAAAGGAACAATCCCTGACTTCAACAAAAAATAACAACCAGGCATTTATTTCTAGCTTTATTTACACCTTTATTTACCCCACAAGTATTTATTGTGAGAGTAGGGACCCTCCCTTTTTAGTTACACTGTATTCCCAGACATTAAATAGTTCCTGTTATAAATTAGGCATTCATTGAACATTACTAAATTAAATAATGAAACTAAGTAAGAAAGCTCGTATGACAAAATATATAGAGTTGTGTTTAGTACAAGGAAGGGAAAGGAGTTGGTGACTATCATTAAATAGATGAAAGACCACAGTGTTATTGCAGAGAGTTATACTCATTGACAGTTAATTAGGTGATATAATTCTGTAATGGAAAGAATATATTTTAGATTGTTTAATTGCTGAAAGCAAATACTTTGAATAATTGGTACCTATTCCTAAAGAAACTATGGAAATCTGAACATTTTAAGAAAAAAAATGTAGAAATGATATTGCCTGTGTATGATTTGAATAGTCTTACCTGAGGGCAGGTTATTGAAATTCACAAGGTACCTCACAGTGAGGCTAATGTCCTCATTAAACACATGTAGCTATTTGCATCTAAAGCATTCTTTTATCTCCTTTGTCATCTCTATTTATAAATTGCTGAAATCTGGGTAAAATAGATAATTCCCCCAAGTTATACCAGGATATGCAATGCTGAATTTTATAATCTTTTTTTTTTCTTGCAGCCTGGCACAGAAAATTTCTTGGAGTATTAAAACCCAATTCCTACGTTTGATGTGAATAGAATCCTCATGAATTTTAAATATTTTCAATATGCCACTCACTTAATACTTTAAACAAATACAGTGTTTCTCAAAAATACATACTAAGTTCTGGGAAAGGAGGAAAGGAGACATTTCCTCCTTACATTTACGTACTGTATTTAAATACCACGCAGTACAATTTGAAGGCCTCCAGATGACTGCAGGCTTTAATGTGTCTCTTATAGGAACAACTTGAAGATAGGGGCATTTAACAGGGATAAAGGCTAGTTTTGTACATGTGGTAATATTTGAATAGGTAAGAGTCTGTAATAGAAATATGTGGGTAATCCAGTGTCCTGTGCCATTGAGTGGGGCCAAGGGTTACAGATCACAAATAGAAAAATCTGAATATGGTCTCTGCATGTGGATTTGGTCAGTGAAGTGTATCTCTTCAATGTTTGATGTGAAAAGGGCCAGACATTTGGTCACAGTCATATTTTTAGGATAGCATGTTAAAACAAAATAGTCAATAATGACTCAATTATTAAACACAGTTAACAGTTATGAATATGTAGATGTTTTTGTAACATTTAAAAGATATCTTTTCTTCCGAAGACATCATCTTAATAGGGAAATCCTAAAAACATTTTTGCTAAAGAGAGGGGCAAAAGAAAGATGCCTTCTATTATCATTATTTATCTTTGACTTCATTATCTATTGCAATTAGACAAATAGAAGTTCAAGAGATTTTGAATAGGTCTGATAACAAAACTAGGAGTACTATTTTAATAAAAAATAGCCCACAGATCACAAGAAAACTTACACTGATTTATGTAATAGTAAGATTGTAAAAATAGTATATAGCATCCAGTAGCATTTATGTGTACAATCTATTTGAGTTAGATGATAAAATAACAAAAAATACTTCATTTAATGAAAGTTAGATGATAAAATAACAGAAAATACTTCATTTAATGAAAGTTAGATGATAAAATAACAGAAAATACTTCATTTAATGAAAGTTAGATGATAAACTAACAGAAAATACTTCAGTTATCTTAGTATATTTTGTGCTTCTATTGCAGAATTCCTAAGACTGGAATTCTTTGTCTTGGAAAATTTGTTTTCTCATAGTTTCAAAGATTGGAAAGTCTAAAATCAAGGCAACTGGCACTTCTTGTCTGATGAGGGCCTTCTTATTGTCTTCTTAAAGGGCAGAAAGAGAAAGAGCAAGAAAGCAAGCTAGCCAAACACTGAAGAAAGCCTGTTTTATAAGGGTCTTAACTCCATTAAGTAGGAAGGAGATGTCGTGGTATAATCACCCCTTAAAGGCCTCACTTATTAATACGGTCACAGTAACAACAGCTGAATTTTAGAGACACATTCAAGCCATAGCATTAGGCAATAAACTTTCAAAAATTTTAAGAAATATATGAAAAAAACTTTCAAATGCTACTGAAAGATATTAAGGACAATTTGAACAAATGTGAAAATACAACACATTCTTAGAGTTTAAAAGAATGAGCATAGCAATATTGCCCATAGAGTTTACTACATTTACTCTAATTTAATTAGAATATCTATGTTTTTTAAACTACAAATTGTGAATGTAAAGTTTTTATTAAAAAATTCAGGAAATGTTCAGAAACACTCTGAAACAGTGAGATCAATACAGGGGGAGTAATACTGTTGAATAGTAAAACCCAATATTTTAAATTTTCTGTAATTAAAACTGTACAATATGGTGCATGAATTGATAAAAGCCAGACAGTTGAACAGAATGTTAAAGCCATACATATACACAAATTCAGACATAAATTTGGCATATGATAGAGGAGTAATCTGGTTGCTATAGAGGAATAATTTGGTTACTATTGCTGTGTAGCAAATCACCACACAATTTAGTGCCTTAAAATTACAATTGTTTATCATCACTTGTAATCTCTGTGGGTTCAGATGTGGGGGCATCTTAGTTGTGTGATTCTGACTGGCTAGTCCTGGGTCATGTCAAAGGTGGATTCACTTATATGTCTGGTGCCTGCGCTAAAAGCTGGGTAGTAGAGAAGTCAGAGATCCATATGCATCTCTTTCTATCTGTACATGCATCTCTCTCTCTCTCTATCTCTCTCTCTCTCTCTCTCTGTATGGTCTCTCCACCATGTCAGTGTCAAAGTAGATGAACTTCTTACTCTGTGGCTCAAGCTCCAAAGGCACAGTTCCTGAATTGAAATGCCAGGTAGAAGTCATTAGCTATCTTTGTAAATCACACAGTATCCCTTCTACCTTATTCTATTAGCTGAGGCAGTTAACAAAGGTCCTCTTAAGTGCAGGGTAGAGAATATAGACCCTTGCTCTCAAAGAAATAATATCAAGATCTCACTTTAAGAAAATTTTGCCATCTTGGAAAATATAGTTTTCCGTAAGAGGTTATTTAAATTCAAGTAAAGACAAATTAAGCAATAAATGGTGAGCACAGCCTATTGAAAAATACATATTCATATTGAAAATAAACTACGAAAAGATTCCCAACACAAAGACTATGTAAATATAAATTCATAAAGGCACAAATACAAGACAATGTTTTCAATTATTTTTTCATTGTCAACAGTTGCTCAAACTCAACAAACCACACACATGCACACAAAAACTATGAATCTGATAACATAAATACATAAACTTTTACATGGTTCCAAAAGAAAAAAGATAAAGTCAAAAAATAATGACAAACTTGTAAAGTTACAAGAAATGTTTGCAAGTCTCATTAACAAACAAACATTTAAAAGTCTTCTCAAATCAATAACATAAAGACAACTAACCCATTGAGAGAAAAAAGAAGAAATGAGTATTAATGAAAATAACTTTAATAATATTTAAATATATTAACAGCTACTAGATCTCATTTATAATAAAAGAAAGAAAAACCATATGGAGAATCCCTAATCGACCTATAAATTGTGATATCATTCGAGAATTTATTGGCACGTAGTACTGGTGAGGCCCATGAGGAAATAGGAATGTTTCGTTATTGAAAGTGTAATTTTTAGGGAGACCCTTTGGCAAATTTCCTTCAAAATTGCAATTGATCCCACTATTTTACTTTGGGGAATGTATTTGTGGTTGGCAGATGTCTAAGAAACTCTCCAGTGATCCATGTTCATGCCTCTTGAGTGCAAGCAAGACCTATAACTTTCCTCTTAACCAATAAAATACTGTTAAAAAATGGGTTATTACTCCAGTGATTTTACTATGTTTTAAGTCAAAGGTGAAGCTATTTTGTGGATTTAATTAAGGCCTTTAATCAGTGAACTTTAAGTTAATCAAAGGCAAAATGATCCTGGGTGGGACTGACTTAATGAAGCTCTTTAAAAAAAAGATATAGGGAAAGTATTACCTAGCAGGCACCAGAGACTCTTCTGCTGGCTGCATGAGTTCTGCAGCTCTAAGGAACTGAATTCTCACAACAACCTGAGTGAGCCTGGAGGAGGATTCTGGATTCCAGGTGGCAACACAGCTATGCTGATACCTTAATTATGACTTTTCCAGAACCTGAGTAGAGGACTAAATTATACTCCATGATGAACTCCTGACTCACAGAAACTGTGATATAATAAATATGTGTTGTTTTAAGTCTCTAAATCTGTGGTAATTTGTTAGGCAGCAATAGAAGACCGATATAGGATTTCTTTCACAAATGTGCACCCATGCAAATTGATGTATGTTAAGGCTTTTCATTGTTGCATTACTTCTGATACCAAAATATTAATAACAAAAGTTCATCAGTAAGCATGAAATAAACTTATGAGATGGTGTATATTTGCAATGGAATATTATGAAACATAAAATAGAATAAAGTTCTTTATGTACTGCATGTAAATATCTCCAAAACATATTAGTAAATTTTAAAAAGCAAGGTGAAGAACAGTGTGTATGGTATGCAACCAGTTATGTGATAAAAGGGGGAAAAGACTATATATTTGTATTTCTTCAAATAAACATAAAAAAGAATATTTTGAATGAATCAAAAATAATAGAATCATTTGTTGTGACAGTTAGAAGATGAGATCTGATTTGAAAAATTTGTAGGATGTATCATTTCTACTGTTAGTGCATTATTTATTTCAAAAATATAATAAATGCATTTTATTTTAAAATCATAATAGGAAAGTATATATGAAAAATCCCTAATCAAGTCTTAAGGGATATAACAAAGGAAAAAATATACTTTAATAAGAAACAATAAGGCCACACAATGGAAGAATGTTGACAGGGCAAAGATAGAAGACTAAAGGCAAGGGTGAGTAGTCTGCATATCGTCAAATAGTTTGCCTAGTTTAAAGCACTGGAAGTTGGTAGACAGCTGGGATCTTGAGTCACCATCATTTTTGGAAGTATAAGCCAAAAATAAAATTTTAAGGCCCCTAACCATCTGAATGGATTTTCTCCTCAGCCAGGGCACTCTTAAAATTTAACCTGAGAGACTGGTTCAGGCCATGACAGAAAGGAGTCAGACATGCCTCATTATACCTCTCTGGAATTAACATCAACACAGATTTTAACCCTGATAAGAAACATTTTACAAGCTATTCTCTCTGAAGCCTACTAGCTGAAGGCATCCCCTGCAAATAAGAACTTGGGTCTCCATAAACGTTTATCTTTACTCAGACATTTCTTTTTGTTGATCCAGGTCTTTAGATAAACTCAACCAATGGTCAACTAGAAAATTTTAAAATCTACCTATAAGCTGGAATCCCCCTGCTTCTAGTTGTCCTGAATTTCTGGACAAACCAGAAAGTCTGTACTTATTAAATGTATTTGATTGAAGTTTCATGTCTCCCTCAATTGTATAAACCAAGCTGTATCCCGACGACCTTAGGTACATGTTCCTAGGACCTCCTCAGGGCTGTGTCATGGGCCATGGTCACTCATGTTTGGCTCAGACTAAATCTGTTCAAATTTTTAACAGAATTCGACCCTTTTCATCGACAGAGACAACCTGATGCTGTTAAGCAGGATGTAGAGTAGGATGAGCCTTAGGAGGTCAAGAAGAAACAATGGGCAACAGCAATGTTGTACCGAGAGACAATCATTTCCTACCAAAGTAGAATGGAATCAGGAAAACTCCCTTCTCATCTCTAAATCCCAACCCTTATCTTGCCCACAGTCACATTTCCTTTTTTTGTTCCCAGGAAACTTTTTTTCCAAGTTACATGGTGTTTACATGGTGTTGATATAAGTATTCCCGACATTATTCTTCAGTACTGCTGATAATGTTGGTGAATTTCCAGTGTTGCATTTGAGGGATCTCATCGCTGCCTATCTATTTAGCACTGCTAACCACTACTCTCCTGATATGACTTGTCTTTTATTGCCAGAGTAACCCCAACTGTGGTTTATTAGAAACAAAACCACACAAATACAATATATTGATGATTTCACTGTTTGTTAAGTGAGAAGATTTGGGCCTTTAAACAATGAAACTAGAAAGACACTTCAAAAGTGCTTTTGCATTTTTAAACCACTTCGGTGACTTCCGTTTGTGAGAAAACCACTGCCAGAATAATGATATCTGTGAATCAGGTACAAAAAATCTGAGTGAAAAAAAAAGTCCCTTTGTCTTACTCAGAGTCTGTCTCTGAGATCTATTTTTATGCTGGGAAGCTGTGGGAAACAAGTCTGATGGTTGGTGCTGTTTGTACCACATCTGGTACCATTAAAGGGCCACCCTTCCCTCCCTGCAAGAAAAGCAAGACATTGGGGGTATTTTCATTCTCCATAATTCATTCTAATTTCCTACTGCTTAAACTGCAACTTGGGAGTTATTATGCACTTTGAAGAACTATGTTCACTATAGCAGGCCACAAGGGAACTATGCAGTGTGCAGAAGCTGTAATTTACAAAATACCCTCTGGAGAAAGGAGGGAGGGAATGGAGCTTGGAAAGTGCTTCCTTTTCTACAGCAGAACTTAAACGCTATGGGAATTACATCCACCAAACTGATCATGGCACTAGAACTTCATAAATGCAAAATAGTGTTTCTGTATTGTGAAACAAGGAACTCAGAATCTCTTGTTCTGCTTCTACATGAGCTATTGTTACAATAAAAACACATTCCCATGGTTCTCTTAATAGCTTTTGAACAAGAATATTAGCGAGATCCTTCCCTGCTCCTCTGGGTAATTTTCAGGACCGATATACTTTACTCGTTTTATTCTTCTATTAGAATAAGCAGCCAATAAAGTTATGGGCTGATTCTTGATAAAGTTTATTTCTGATGTTAGTAACTTTTATCTTGTCTCATTTTTGTTGGTTAGACTACCTAGAGGCTTGCCAATTTTTGTAGTCTCTTCAGTGGAACGATTTGGTTTCATTAATTGTCTATATTGATTTCTTATTTTCAGTTTTTTTGAATGTTACTCAATTTTTTCTGAGGGCCTGTAACATATGAATAATAGTCATTTCAAATTTTTGTTTGATAATTCCAAAATTATTTATTTATTTTCTTCTGTAGGTTTTAGGCATATTACTCTTCTCTCTCTAGATTCTTAAGGTAGACTTTAAAACTATTGGTTAGATTTTTCCTTTTTTTCCTAATATGTGCATTTAATGTTATAAAATTCTTTCTAGGTAATTTTTTCACTGTACTTCAGTGAAATTTTTATGGGTTTTATGTTTATTTTCTTTATTTCAAAATATTTAAAAAGGTTTTTCTTAAAACTTTTTTTTAAATGCATGTATTATGTAGAAGTGTGTTGTTCATCTCCAAATATTTGGTCTTTTTTTCAGCTGTCTTTCTATTATTGATTTCTAGTTGAATTTTACTGTGGTCTGAGAGCACATTTTATATGATTTCTGTTTTTTAAGAGTTTTTAAGATGTGTCTTATGGAACGGAATGCGGTCTGTCTTGATGAATGTTTTATATGAGCTTGTTAAGAACGTGTATTCAACTGTTGTTGGATAGTGGATGGTATATTCCGTAAATATCAATGAAATCAAGTTAATTGATGGTGCTGCTCAGGTCAAATATTTATACTGAATTTCTGTTCATTTGAATTATCAGTTCCTTCTTTTATGATATTCATGTTGTTTTTGGTATTCTGCAATTTGAATATGGTATGTCGAGCTGTAGATTTTTATGGTATTTATCCTGATTGATATTATATAAACTTCCTAGATATGTGATTTTTGTGTCTGTCATTACTTCTGAAAAATTCTCAACCATTATTATAGTACTTAAAGTATTTCTTCTCTTCCTTTCTCTCTTCTACTTCTGGTATTCCAATAAAATTGTCCCAAAGTTCATGGATATTATGAGTTTTTCCCTATTCATTATTTTTTTCTCTCTGTATCTCATTTTGTGAAGACTCTTGATATATTTTTAAGGTCACTGATTATGTCCTTAGCCATGATCAGTATACTGGTCAGTTCATCAAAGGCATTCTTTATTTCTCTTACAGTGTTTTTGGTTTCTAGCATTTCTTTTTTATCTTTCTGGGTTTCCATCTCTCAGTTTACTTTGCCTATCTGTTTTTGAATGTTGCTCACTTTTTCTCTGAGGGCCTATAACATATGAATAATAGTTATTTCAAATTTTTGTTTGATAATTCCAAAATCCCAGTTATATCAGAGTTGGGTTCTGATGCTTGCTTTATGTTTCTTGACTGTTTCTTTTGCTTAACTTTTAGCATGCTTTGTAGTTTTTTGTTGAAAGTCAAATTTGATGAATCAAGTAATAGGGTCTGAGGTAAACAGGTCTTAATTTGAAGTTTTATGTTAAACCCATGACAACCCTAATAAAAGAAACTTTACCCCATGGGCCTGTAAGGAAGTTTGCTAAGAGGAAGCTTGTGGATGGAGTTGAAAGATAATTTGAAAACCTGCACATTTGAATTTGGACGTGCCTCAAATTTGAAAGACTTCAGAAAGTAGAAGCAAGGAGCTCAAAATAATAAAAATAAAAAAATTAATCCAATGCCTGAAATGACTATGCTTTCTGAACAAAGAATTAGAACAAATATTGAATTAATGAATAGTGTGTTTGCTCAGCATTCGCTACCTCATGTGCCTACAGGGGCTGAGCAAATAACATCAATGTGTTGGTCACCCTGATAGTAACAAGAAGTATGGGAGGGTGGCTGAACCAATAGGCAAGCCATATAAAGCCATTAAAATAAAAAAAAAAATAAAAAAATAAAAAAAAACACGCCAAGGAAAATGTATCTCTGGGTTCTTTGTAGGGTAATGAACACTAATTTTTCATGTGTTATGCATAAGAAAGACTGACTTATTAATTGAGTTTCTACTATGTAGGCTCAGTAAAACAAAATAATTTAGATGAGGAAATAGAAAATTGTATCTAAGACAAGCGGATTACTATGTTTTTAGGAAGGAAAGTATATTTTTATCTTATCTTATATGCTTGGGAATTTGTAACCAAGTTGAATTTTTCGTACATATAGTAAATAAGGTTAAAGAGAATATCATTCTTGGTGGGCAGACCAACTTTAAGAGTTGCTATTGCAAACTTACTTATTGTCACATTCTTCAATATCTCCTGGAGGTGACTTAATGCAAATGCCAGGAGTAAGAACAGAATTCTAGGAAAACAACTGTACAACATAACAATGAGACTTTGAATAGTCACTGTTTTATCTGGTAATTCTACTTTTAAATTTATTCTTCACTGCTAATATGAAATACAAATTAACATGGATGTTAAATGTAAAACAGAGAGTCTTCATGAGCAAATATAATCTTAATGTAGGTAGGCAAAGTTATGAAATATTAAAGTGATTAAATATTAATTGATACACACATTAAAATGATGTGTATAAGAAATAATAACATAGTAAGAAACATAATTGTCACATTTACAAGATGAAAATGTATCTATGGCAAACTAAATCATTATGCAGAAAGAAGAAAAAGTGCAATAGTTAAATGACATAATTTTTTAATTCAGTGGCACCTTTTATTCTCTTGTCTATATTTTCTGTCATGAAACACACAAAACTCCCATGATCAGAAAAGAAAAATTGTCTTAATTGCTAATTCTGGCATATTTCCAGGAATCTTTTAATTTCACAAACTCCAGATATTTTCTATATCTTTTAAGATTTGCTAAAATTAACAAAATTATATCCTTTATTAACTTAAATTCTCTTTCATTAAAATGAAAAGCAAAATAGTTATTTGAATGCCTGTCACCTAGAAGAAAAGACACAATCTGGAAATCAATGGCAGGAACTACGTGTGGCACAGCTGCAGAGCTTTCCAATGAGAGCCAATGAGGGACAGCCCATAGAACAAAGGAAACTAAGCTAGAGGAGGCTTGAAGTGGCACTGGAGAGAGAGACCACCTGCCTCTCTAACCTGGATGCTTAGTGTGGGCATTCTGTTCCCACACTAAGAGACACGGCTTCTATGTTATCTGGGTAGAATCCAGCTTACGTGTGTCATAGCCCAGTCTCCGTGTGGTCAGAGAGGTAGTTTAGTGATCTCCATGACAAAGTTACTGTATACCCAAAGACAGATTGGCAGAGGTGTATGTGAAAAGCCATAAATTCACACCTCAATAAAGTAAAAAGGCAGCTTACACAAAGGAGAAACCAACCATCTCATACTCAAAGGGAGAGAAGTCAGTGGTGCCAAGGGTAAAAACAAATAGAATTGGGGGCAGGCATTCCACTAGTTCTCCTCATGGGAGAATGGTGTTTTATGGACTTCTTCATTTCAAATGATTCTAAGGGCATTCCATAACTCATATTCAATACCTTGTCCCTTTTATCTCCGGAATTTCCACACAACACTACAGATATTTCAGTTGCATGGTAATTCAAATTCTACCCTCTGTCTCAGTGGTGCCATCTATACCTTCCATGTACCCACATATATTTAATAATAATAATTTTAATGATACATAATGTTTTATCAGGTTGATGTAGAATACTTTATTATCCTGATGCTGAGCATTTATATTATTTTTCTATATTTCATATTTAGAAATAAGTACTATCTAGAATATCAACATTACATTATTTTGTTTCTGTAGAGCAGTTTTTATTAGATAAGTTTCTAGGAGTAGAAATTCAGGAATTTCTCTTGATTTGCATTTGCAAATAACTCTCTAAAGTGCTTTAACAATTTATAAAGATAACAGCATTAAATAAGTGTGTTCCAGTTTTATCGCAACTCTATGAGGGACTTATCTTTATTTGTTTTCACATCTTTCTCTCAGTAAATTTCCCTTTAGACCATTTATTTATAAGCACTTATAATAATCTACAGAAATATATAGAGAGAGCATTTATTGTAAACCAGAAATATTTTGTAAAAATTGAGAATCAACCATGAATGAACAAAATGCTTGCTTTCATGGAACTTACATTGTAGATTGATAGAAAGATACAACAAATAAATAAGCCAATAAATAATATGGTGTTAGATAGTTGTAAAGTCTGCTGAGAGAACTTAGTGCCACTAATGGACATGAAATATGCTAAATGGGAAGTTGTAAGTCCTCTTTTAATAGATCTTGAAGAGTTGTAGAGCAAGGTGTTAGTAACTTGAGGTTTCTAGAAACGTCATTAGTAAGGTGACTATTATTAATAAGACTGTTCTGTCCAAGTATTTTACTTTATATGGTTTTCAAAAATCTGCTGGAGCTAGGTGTGGAATTTAAAATACAATTAGAATAGTCATCTAATTTTTCCTGTCCCTTTAACAAAATGTTCTTTTTCTCAATGTGAAGTTAAGGTTATCTTTGAGCTTCTTTGGCTTCAGTAAACCTCTAAACATCTAAAATTTTCTCCTCCAAAAATAAATATTTTAAGTTGTTTTATTGCTAACTCAAGCCATTGTGATTGCAGAAATCAGTCATATTCTAAGATTTCTGGTGTAACTTTTAGATATTGGACATGCATAGTCTCTTTTTAAAAAGTAGGGATTGGGAAGCATTTTATTGGGAATTCTGCAGAGATTGTGTTGTTAGGAAGGTATATCCAAAGAACTTCAAAATAATCCACAAACAAATGCAAAATACAGTGAGAGAAAAGGAAAGTCGAAATTAGTATATTACTACTTATTTAGGTCAGCCTTGCACACACACACACAAAATGCTATAATGTGCCTAAACACACACAAAATCCTCAGTCTAAATTATTTGCTTTTCTCTGCTTCTATATTTTATTTTACAATTAACTTATGGGTTGAATTAATCCCTTGCTTGTCTTTCATAGGCTATTACAGCATTATTAATGCTATTATTTTAATGTGAATGTCTTATTGTCAGGGGTTGTACCCTTCAGTTGGCTGTGGGATTTGCTTGTCCATATGCTTCTCACATTTACTTTTTCTTATTTCTTAAAGCATTTTAATTTGAGAGTATCAATGCAGATTTATTCATTTATCAGTGAGCAAATATTTCCCAATTGACTACTAAAGGTAAAAACACTATGTTTAGTTGGCAATGTGATGAATACAGACAGAACTCAAATGTAATCCCCGCCTTTAAAGAGCTCTGACCTCTACTAGTGTGTTTTAGAGAAGAGGTGGTTCTTTACTCTTCAGTTTTCTTTGTATATGAAGGGAGTTTATTAAGAAACTGCTTATCCCTTTTTTAAGTTGTTTCACTGCTAACACAAGCCGTTGTGATTTCAGAAATCTTACTGTAAGATTTCTGGTGTGCCTTTTAGATATTGGACGTGCATAACCTCCTTTTTAAAAAGGCAGTGATTAGGAAACTTTTACATATTCTGTCCTAAGAAAGGTACAGTGACTTATGCTTTTGGGTAATTTGGAACCTGATTGAGAAGCTATAACTTCAGGATGAAAATGTTAGTTTTATTCTGTTGGAATTTGAGAGCCGTTGAAGAAGCATCAAACTCTTGTTCATAAAAATTGTATTGGGAGTTGTAATACAAATGTAAACTAGGTCTTCATGCTCCCACTCAAGCTGTGTCTTGATTTCTAAATACTGATTTCACAGGCTCATGAGAGACCACATATCATCCAATGATTCCTGTAGATTTCTGGGAGCTTATTCCTCATTCTTTTCTTTGTCTCCACGTTCCTCCAACCATACATGTTGCCTTGGTCTGCCTGCATTATTAATATGTAGCATACACCATAGTCTTTTATGAAAAACAGGCTGATCATATGCATATGCATTTTATTAGTTTACTAACTCTGAAGACAGAAATCACCGTGGAAAATGCCTGGGTTTTTTTTTTTTTTTTACCGTATTCAGTTCTTTGCTCCCTGTAGCTCCTCCTTCCCATATGCTCCAGGGGAAACTGACAGGTTTTTGTTGTTGTTGTTTAAGTCCCACCAAATAAACCTATTCAGACCCTGGGAGTTGAATATGGTATTTCAAATGAAATTCTCAAACTTGCAGAAAAGTTGAAGGCACACTACAATGGACACCCATGTGCCCTTATTCATACTTTATATAGCTAGCTAGCTAGTTATCTATATTAATTTGCCAAACTGTTTGAAAGTAAGTTTCAGATATCATGATATTTCACCCTTAAGTACTTCAGCATGGATATCCAAAAATAAAGATACTATCTTATAAAATCAAAAGTATCCATGTCTTACTAAATCAGTATTGTTTAAGAAGTATTATACTGCATATATTTATGTTTTAAGTTGTTACTTAAATTTTAAGCTGTCTTACTATTTTCTCAGGGTGCTTTTAAGATTTTTTTCTTTATCATTGGTTTTCAGTAATTTGATTATAATGTGATTTTCTTTGTGTTCATTCTGTTTAAGTTTCTTTGACCTCATTGTGATGCAGAATTTTTGCTAAAGGCTCAGCTAGGTCTGGGTTCTTATCTCATGACCAGGAAAAATTAGACATGTGGACCCCATAGAGTGAGTAGAGTTTGTTAAATAGCAGACATAGTGTTAAGATGGCCAACTAGAAGCAGAGGCAATCAGAGACTCTCATCAAAAAGATCCAAAACAGCATGTGAATCCTGCACTGGCAACCAAGATATTCGGGTTCTGACATTAAGGCTGACTAGGTGACTGGCATGACACACAGAGAGGAAGAAAGAGCAGTGTGGTATGGCACTCCACCTGAAAGCCACATAGGGCAGAAGACTCCATACCCCCAGCCAAAGGAGGCAGTGAGTGAGCAGGCTGCCAAGCCTGGGGAACCGTGCTTTTTCCACAGAACTCTGCAAGACATGGATCAGAAGATCCCACTCAGAAGCCCAAGGCAATGGGGCCTTGGGCCCCAACCACAGAGCCACACAGATTCTCAACACCCACTTGGCTAGAATTGGCCTAAGCCTGCGAGTTTCTCGGGGGAGGGGGTGCCATAACCACTGCTATGGCTGCCTGAAATCTAAGCCATCTGAGCTTTCTAGGGGAGGGGCAGCAGTCAACACTGTAGCTGCAGGGCCTCCCTGCAGGAACTCCAACTCCCATGAGGAGCTCAGGGACAGAACTCTGATCTCCTTGGGCCTGAACCCCTAATGGGAGAGATGGCCATAGTCTCTGCAGATCAGCAGACTTAGTCTTTCCTCTTGCTACCTCTGAGGAATCTTGGCAGCCCAGATGAATGGGTTTCCCCTCAGCATGGCACAAGGGACAGCGAAGTGCCTCATTAAATGGGTCCTGCTTCCCTTGCCACCCAATTAGGTGAGATCTCCAAACAGACATCCTATACAGTAGTGTTCCTACTGGCATTGGGTCAGTGCCCCTCAAGGTCAGAGATCCCAGAGGAAGGAGCAGGAACCCATCTTTGCTGCCCTTGAGCCTCCTCAAGTGACATCTGCAGGCACAGGAGCAAACTAGATGCAAAGAGTCTGAAGTGAACCTCCAGCAAACCACAGCAGCTCTACAGAAGAGGAACCTAACTATGAAAGAAAACAAACAAAATGAAACAACAACAGTGTCAACAAAATGTCCCCAAAAAATTTCATCCCAGGGTCAACAGCCTCGAAGTTTGAAACTAGACAAACTCATGAAGATGAGAAATAATCAGTGAAAAAACGCTGAAAACCCAAAAAGCCAGAGTGCCTCTTTTCCTCCAAATGCTTGCAACATCTCTCCAGGAAGGGCTGAAAACTAGATGGAGGATGAGGTGGATGAATTGGCAGAAGTAGGCTTTAGAAAGTGGGTAATAACAACTTCACTGAGGTAAAGGAGCATGTTCTAACCCTATAAAAAAGCTAAGAACGTTGATAAAAGGTCAGAGGAGCTGCTAACTAGAATAACCAGCTTAGAAAGGAACATAAATGACCTAATGGATCTGAAAAACACAACATGAGAACTTTGTGAAGCATACCCAAGTATCAATAGCTGAATGGATCAAGTGGAAGAAAGAATATCAGAGGTGGAAGACTATCTTGCTGAAATAAAGCAGGCAGACAACATTAGATAAAAGAGAATGAAAAGGAACAAACAGAACCTCCAAGAAATATGGGACTGTGTAAAAAAACTAAACCTACTACCAATTTGAGTACCTGAAAGAGACAGGGAGAATGGAACCAAATTGGAAAACACACTTCAGGATATTATTCAGGAGAACTTCCCCAACCTAGCAAGACAGGGCAATACTGACATTCAGGAAATACAGAGATTCCCCATTAAGATACTCCATGAGACCAAACCTAAAACACATAATCATCAGGTCAAAATGAAGAAGAAAATATTAAGGGCAATCAGAGAGAGGCCAGGTTGCCTACAAAGGAAGCCCATCAGATTCACAGTGAATCTCTCAGCAGAAACCCTATAAGCCATATGAGAGTGGGGACCGATATTCAACATTATTAAAGAAAATAATTTTCAACCCAGAATTTCAAGTCTAGCCAAACTGAGCTTCATAAGTGAGGGAGAAATAAAGTCCTTTCCAGAAAAGCAATAATGAGGGAATTCATCACCATCAGTCCTGCCTAGCAAGAGCTCCTGAAGGAAGCAATAAATATAGAAAGGAAAAACCAGTATCAGCCACTGCAAAACACACAAAAATATAAAGACCAATGAAACTGTGGAGAAACTGCATTAACTAGTGTGTAAATTAACCAGCTAGTGTCATGATGACGGGGTCAAATTCACACATAACAATATTAACCTTAAATGTAAATGGCCTAATCGCCCCAATTAAAAGACACAGACTGAAAAATTGGTTAAAGATTCAAGACCCATAGGTGTGCTGTATTCAAGAGACCCAACTCTTGTGCGGAGACACCCATAGGCTCAAAATAAAAGGATGGAAGAAAATTTACCAAGCAAATGGAAAGCAGAAGTAAGCAGGCATTGCAATCCTAGTCTCTGACGAAACAGATTTTAAACCCACAAAGTTAAAAAAAGACAAAGAAGGGCATTACATAATGGTGAAAGAATCAATTCAGCAAGAAGTGGTAATATCCCAAATATATATGCAGCCAATACAGGAGCACCAGATTCATAAAACAAGTTCTTAGAGACCTACAAAGAGACTTAGACTCTCATACAATAATACTGGAAGACTTGAACACCCCACAGTAAATATTAAACAGATCAAGAAGACAGAAAATTAACAAGGATATTCAAGACTTGAACTCATCTCTGGATGAAATGGACCTAATAGATAACTATAGAACTCTCCACCCTAAAACAACAGAATATACATTCTTCTCAGTGCCACATGGCACTTATTCTAAAATTGACCACACAATTGGAAGGAAAACACTCCTCAGCAAATGCAAAATAACTGAAATAATTTCAGTCTTTCAGACTACAGAGCAATCACATTAGAACTCAGGATTCAGCAACTCACTGAAAACAACACAACATCATGGAAATTGAACAACCAGTGCCTGAATGACTTGCAGGTAAATAATGAAATTAAGGAAGAGATCAAGAAGTTCTTTGAAACCAATGAGAACAAAGAGATAATGTACCAGAATCTCTGGGACTCAACTAAAACAGTGTTGAGATGGAAATTTATAGCACTAAATGCCCACATCAGAAAAGCTAGAAAGATTTCAAGTCGACACCCTAATATCACAATTAAAAGAACTAGAGAAGCAAAAGCAAACAAATCCAAAAGCTAGCAGAAGACAAGAAATAGCTAAGATCAGAGTAAAACTGAAGGAGATAAAAACATGAAAATCCTTCAAAAATCAATAACTACAGGAGCTGTTTTTTTTTTTTTAAAGAAACATAGATCAACTGCTAGCTAGATTGATAAAGAAGAAAAGTGAGAACCAAATAGACAAAATAAAAAATGATTAATAGGATATCACCACTGATCCCACAGAAATACAAACTACCATCAGAGAATACTATAAACACCTCTACACAAAATAAACTAGAAAATCTAGAAGAAATGGATAAATCCCTGGATGCATACATCCTCCCAAGACCAAACCAGGAAGAAGTCAAATCCCTGAATAAACCAGTAACAATTTCTGAAATTGAGGCAGTAATTAATAGCCTACCATGCAAAAAAGGCCCAGAACCAGATAGATTCACAGCCAAATTCTACCAGGGGTACAAAGAAGAGTTGGTAACATTCCTTCAGAAACTATTCCACACACTTGAAAAGGAGAGACTCCTCCCTAACTCATTTTATGAGGCCAGCATCATGATGACACTAAAACCTGGCAGAGATACAACAAAAAAGAAAAATTCAGGCCAATATCCCTGATGAACATTGATGCAAAAATCCTCAATAAAATGCTGGAAAACCAAATCCAGCAGCACAGCAAAAAGTTTATCCACCACGATTAAGTTGACTTCATCCCTGGAATGCAAGGCTGGTTTAACATACACAAATCAATAAATGTAATCCATCACAGAAACAGAAACAATGGCAAAAACTATATAATTATCTCAATAGGGCAGCAAAGACATTTGATAATATTCAATGTCCCTTCAAGTTAAAAAAAACTCGCAATAATCTAGGTATTAATGGGACATATCTCAAAA
The DNA here is from genome assembly GCF_002776525.5 of Piliocolobus tephrosceles. NCBI lineage: Eukaryota > Metazoa > Chordata > Mammalia > Primates > Cercopithecidae > Piliocolobus > Piliocolobus tephrosceles. Next base: position 84,547,113 of record NC_045448.1, on the reverse strand, counting down.
TAATAAGAGCTATTTATGACAAACCCATAGCCAATGTCACACTGAATGGGCAAAACCTGGAAGTATTCCCTTTGAAAACCAGCACAAGACAAGGATGCCTTCTCTCGCCACCCCTATTCAACATAGTATTGGAAGTTCTGGCCAGGGCAATCAGGCAAGAGAAATAAATAAAGAGTATTCAAATAGGAAGAGAGGAAGTCAAATTGTCTTTGTTTGCAGACAACATGATACTATATTTAGAAAACCGCATCATCTCAGCCCAAAAACTCCTTAAGCTGATTAGCAATTGCAGCAAAGTCTCAGGATACAAAATCAATGTGAAAAAAACACAAGCTTTCCTATACACCAATGACAGAGAAGCAGAGAGTCAAATCATGAATAAACTTCCATTCGCAACTGCAACAAAGAGAATAAACTACCTAGGAATACAACTAACAAAGGACTTGAAGATCCTCTTCAAGGAGAACTACAAACCACTGCCCATGGAAATAAGAGAGGACACAAAAAAAATGGAAAAACATTCCATGCCCATGAATAGAAATAATCAATATTGTGAAAATGGCCATACTGCCCAAAATAATTTATATATTCAATGCTCTCCCCATCAAACTACCATTGACATTCTTCACAGATTTAGAAAAAAAGATAGTTTTAAATTTATATGGAACCAAAAAAGAATTCTCATAGCCAAGAATCCTAAGCAAAAAGAACGAAGCTGGAGGCATCATGCTACCTGACTTCAAACTATAATATAAGCCTGCAGTAACCAAAACAGCATGGTACTGGTACCAAACAGAAATATAGACCAATGGAACAGAATAGAGACATCAGAAATAACACCGCACATCTACAACCATCTGATCTTTGACAAACCTGACAAAAACAATCAATGGGGAAAGGATTCCCTATTTAATAATTGGTGCTGGGAAAACTGGCTAGCCATATGCAGAAAACTGAAACTGGACCCCTCCCTTATACCTTTTTTTTTTTTTTTTTTCTTTTTTATTATCATACTTTTTCAGTTCTAGGCTACATGTGCACAAAGTGAAGGTTACATATGTATACTTGTGCCATGTTGGTGTGCTGCACCCATCAACTTGTCAGCACAAATCAACTCGTCATTTATATCAGGTATAACTCACAATGCAATCCCTCCCCCATCCTCCCTCCTCATAACAGGCTCTGGTGTGTAATATTCCCCTTCCTGAGTCCAAGTGATTTCATTGTTCAGTTCCCACCTATGAGTGAGAACATGCGGTGTTTGGTTTTCTGTTCTTGCGATAGTTTGCTGAGAATTATGGTTTCCAGCTGCATCCAGGTCCATACAAAGGACACAAACTCATTATTTTTTATGGCTGCATAGTATTCCATGGTGTGTATGTGCCACATTTTCTTAATCCAGTCTGTCACTGATGGACATTTGGGTTGATTCCAAGTCTCTGCTATTGTGAATAGTGCTGCAATGAACATTTGTGTGCATATGTCTTTATAGCAGCGTGATTTATAATCCTTTGGGTATATACCCAGTAATGGGATGGCTGGGTCATATGGTACTTCTAGTTCTAGATCCTTGATGAATCGCCATACTGTTTTCCACAATGGTTGAACTAGTTTACAATCCCACCAACAGTGTAAAAGTGTTCCTATTTCTCCACATCCTCTCCAGCATCTGTTGTTGTTTCCTGACTTTTTAATGATTGCCATTCTAACTGATGTGAGATGGTATCTCATTGTGGTTTTGATTTGCATTTCTCTGATGGCCAGGGCTGATGAGCATTTTTTCATGTGTCTGTTGGCTGTATGCATGTCTTCTTTTGAGAAATGTCTGTTCATATCCCTTGCCCACTTTTTGATGGGGTTGTTTTTTTTTTCTTGTAAATTTGTTTGAGTTTTTTGTAGGTCCTGAATATTAGCCCTTTGTCAGATGAGTAGATTGCAAAAATTTTCTTCCATTCTGTAGGTTGCCTGTTCACTCTGATGGTAGTTTCTTTTGCTATGCAGAAGCTCTTTAGTTTAATTAGATCCCATTTGTCAATTTTGGCTTTTGTTGCCATTGCTTTTGGTGTTTTAGACATGAAGTCCTTGCCCATGCCTATGACCTGAATGGTATTACCTAGGTTTTCTTCTAGGGTTTTTATGGTATTAGGTCTAACATTTAAGTCTCTAATCCATCTTGAATTAATTTTCGTATCAGGAGTAAGGAAAGGATCCAGTTTCAGCTTTCCACTTATGGCTAGCCAGTTTTCCCAGCACCATTTATTAAATAGGGAATCCTTTCCCCATTTCTTGTTTTTCTCAGGATTGTCAAAGATCAGATGTCTATAGATGTGTGGTATTATTTCTGAGGACTCTGTTCTGTTCCATTGGTCTATATCTCTGTTTTGGTACCAGTACCATGCTGTTTTCGTTACTGTAGCCTTGTAGTATAGCTTGAAGTCAGGTAGCATGATGCCTCCAGCTTTGTTCTGTTGATTTAGGATTGTCTTGGCAATGTGGGCTCTTTTTTGGTTCCATATGAACTTTAAAGTAGTTTTTTCCAATTCTGTGAAGAAAGTCATTGGTAGCTTGATGGAGATGGCATTGAATCTATAAATTACCTTGGGCAGTATGGTTATCTTCATTATATTGATTCTTCCTATCCATGAGCATAGTATGTTCTTCCATTTGTTTGTGTCCTCTTTTATTTTACTGAGCAGTGGTTTGTAGTTCTCCTTGAAGAGGTCCTTTACATCCCTTGTAAGTTGGATTCCTAGGTATTTTATTCTCTTTGAAGCAATTGTGAATGGAAGTTCTTTCCTGATTTGGCTCTCTGTTTGTCTGTTACTGATGTATAAGAATGCTTGTGATTATTGCACATTAATTTTGTATCCTGAGACTTTACTGAAGTTGCTTATCAGCTTAAGGAGTTTTAAGGCTGAGACGATGGGGTTTTCTAAATATACAATCATGTCATCTGCAAACAGGGACAATTTGACTTCTTCTTTTCCTAACCGAATACCCTTGATTTCTTTCTCTTGCCTGATTGCCCTAGCCAGAACTTCCAACACTATGTTGAATAGGAGTGGTGAGAGAGGGCATCCCTGTCTTGTGCCAGTTTTCAAAGGGAATTTTTCTAGTTTTTGCCCATTCAGTATGATATTGGCTGTGGGTTTGTCATAAATAGCTCTTATTATTTTGAGATACGTTCCATCAATACCGAATTTATTGAGCATTTTTAGCATGAAGGGCTGTTGAATTTTGTCAAAGACCTTTTCTGCATCTATTGAGATAATCATGTGGTTTTTGTCTTTGGTTCTGTTTATATGCTGGATTACGTTTATTGATTTGTGTATGTTGAACCAGCCTTGCATCCCAGGGATGAAGCCCACTTGATCATGGTGGATAAGCTTTTTGATGTGCTGCTGGATTCAGTTTGCCAGTATTTTATTGAGGATTTTGCATCGATGTTGATCAGGAATATTGGTCTAAAATTCTCGTTTTTTGTTGTGTCTCTGCCAGGCTTTGGTATCAGGATGATGTTGGCCTCATAAAATGAGTTAGGGAGGATTCCCTCTTTTTCTATTGATTGGAATAGTTTCAGAAGGAATGGTACCAGCTCCTCCTTGTACCTCTGGTAGAATTCAACTGTGAATCCATCTGGTCCTGGACTTTTTTTGGTTGGTAGGCTATTAACTATTGCCTCAATTTCAGAGGCTGCTATTGGTCTATTCAGGGATTCAACTTCTTCCTGGTTTAGTCTTGGGAGAGTTTAAGTCTCCAGGAAATTATCCATTTTTTCTAGATTTTTTAGTTTATTTGCATAGAGGTATGTATAGTATTCTCTGATGGTAGTTTGTATTTCTGTGGGGTCGGTGGTGATATCCCCTTTATCATTTTTTATTGCGTGTATTTGATTCTTCTCTCTTTTCTTCTTTATTAGTCTTGCTAGCGGTCTATCAATTTTGTTGATTTTTTCAAAAAACCAACTCCTGGATTCATTGATTTTTTGGAGGGTTTTTTTGTGTCTCTATCTCCTTCAGTTCTGCTCTGATCTTAGTTATTTCTTGCCTTCAAAGAACATCTTTATTTCTGCCTTCATTTAGTTATGTACCCATTAGTCATTCAGGAGCAGGTTGTTCAGTTTCCATGTAGTTGAGCGGTTTTGATTGAGTTTCTTAGTCCTGAGTTCTAGTTTGATTGCACTGTGGTCTGAGAGACAGTTTGTTATAATTTCTGTTCTGGTACATTTGCTGAGGATTCCTTTACATCCATTTATGTGGTCAATTTTGGAATAAGTGTGATGTGGTGCTCAAAAGAATGTATAATCTGTTTATTTGGGATGGAGAGTTCTGTAGATGTCTAGTAGGTCCACTTGTTGCAGAGTTGAGTTCAATTCCTGGATATGCTTGTTAACTTTCTTTCTCATTGATCTGTCTAATGTTGACAGTGGAGTGTTGAAGTCTCCCATTATTATTGTATGGGAGTCTAAGTCTCTTTGTAAGTCTCTAAGGGCTTGCTTTATGAATCTGGGTGCTCCTGTATTGGGTGCATATATATTTAGGATAGTTAGCTCTTCCTGTTGAATTGATCCCTTTACCATTATGTGATGGCCTTCTTTGTCTCTTTTGAGTCTGTTTTATCAGAGACTAGGATTGCAAACTTGCTTTTTTTGTTCTCCATTTGCTTGGTAGATCTTCCTCCATCCCTTTATTTTGAGCCTATGTGTGTCTCTGCATGTGAGATGGGTCTCCTGAATACAGCACACTGATGGTTCTTGACTCTTTATCCAATTTACCAGTCTGTGTCTTTTAATTGGACCATTTAGTCCATTTACATTTAAGGTTGATATTGTTATGTGTGAACTTGATGCTATCATTATGATATTTGCTGGTTATTTTGCTCTTTAGTTGATGCAGTTTCTTCCTAGCCTCGATGGTCTTTACATTTTGGCATGTTTTTGCAATGTCTGGTACCGGCTGTTCCTTTCCATGTTTAGTGCTTCCTTCAGGGTCTCTTGTAGGGCAGGCTTGGTGGTGACAAAATCTCTAAGCATTTGCTTGTCTGTAAAGGATTTTACTTCTCCTTCACTTATGAAACTTAGTTTGGCTGGATATGAAATTCTGGATTGAAAATTCTTTTCTTTAAAAATGTTGAATATTGGCCCCCACTCTCTTCTGACTTGTAGAGTATCTGCCAAGAGATCTGCTGTTAGTCTGATGGGCTTCCCTTTGTGGGTAACCCGACCTTTCTCTCTGGCTGTGCCTCACATTTTTTCCTTCATTTCAACTTTGGTGAATCTGACAATTATGTGTCTTGCAGTTGCTCTTCTCAAGGAGTATCTTTGTGACATTCTCTGTATTTCCTGAATTTGAATGTTGGCCTGCCTTACTAGGTTGGGGAAGTTCTCCTGGATGATATCCTGCAGAGTGTTTTCTAACTTGGTTCCATTCTCTCCGTCACTTTCAGGTACACCAATGAGATGTAGATTTGGTCTTTTTAAATAGTCCCATATTTCTTGGAGGCTTTGTTCATTTCTTTTTACTATTTTCTATCTGAACTTCTCACTTCATTTCATGCAATTTTTCTTCAATCACTGATACCGTTTCTTCCAGTTGATCAAATTGTTTACTGAAGCTTGTGCATGTGTCACGTATTTCTCATGTCATGGTTTTTATCTGTGTCAGTTTGTTTATGGCCTTCTCAGCATTGATTATTCTAGTTATCCATTCTTCCAGTCTTTTTTCAAGATTTTTAGTTTCTTCGAGCTGGGTACATAATTCCTCCTTTAGCTCTGAGAAGTCTGATGGACTGAAGCCTTCTTCTCTCAACTCATCAAAGTCATTCTCCATGCGGATTTGATCCATTGCTGGCAATAAGCTGCATTCCTTTGGAGGGGGAGATGCGCTCTTATTTTTTGAATTTCCAGCTTTTCTGCCCTGCTTTTTCCCCATCTTTGTGGTTTTATCTGCCTTTGGTCTTTGATGATGGTGAGGTACTGATGGGGTTTTGGTGTGTGTGTCCTTCCTGTTTGTTAGTTTTCCTTCTATCAATCAGGACCCTCAGCTGTAGGTCTGTTGGAGATTGCTTGAGGTCCACTCCAGACCCTGTTTGCCTGGGTATCAGCAGCAGAGGCTGTAGAAGATAGAATATTGCTGAACAGCAAGTGTACCTGTCTGATTCTTGCTCTGGAAGCTTCGTCTCAGGGGTGTACCCTGCCCTTTGAGGTGTGGGGTGTCGGTCTGCACCTAGTGGTGGATGTCTTCCAGTTAGGCTACTCAGGGGTCAGGGACCCACTTGAGCAGGCAGTCTGTCCGTTCTCACATCTCAGCCTCCATGTTGGGAGATCCACTGCTCTCTTCAAAGCTGTCAGACAGGGTCGTTTGCATCTGCAGAGGTTTCTGCTGCTTTTTTTGTTTGTTTGTTTCGCTGTGCCCTCTCTGCAGAGGTGGAGTCTACAGAGACAGGCAGGCCTCCTTGAGTGGCTGTGGGCTCCACCCAGTTCAAGCTTCCCAGAGGCTTTGTTTACCTACTTAAGCATCAGGAATGGTGGGTGCCTGTCCCCCAGCCTCGCTGCTGCCTTGCCGTTAGATCGCAGACTGCTGTGCTAGCAATGAGGGAGGCTCTGCGGGAGTGGTACCCTCCCAGTCAGGTGTGCGATATAATCTCCTGGTGTGCCGTTTGCTAAGACCCTTGGTAAAGCTCAGCAATGGGGTGGGAGCTATGCGATTTTCCAGGTGTTATGTGTCTCAGATCCCCTGGCTAGGAGAAGGGATTCCCTTCCTTCTTGCGCTTCCCAAGTGAGGTGATGCCTCGCCCTGCTTCAGCTCTCACTGATCGGGCTGCAGCAGCTGACCAGCACCGATTGTCCAGCACTCCCTAGTGAGATGAACCCCGTACCCCAGTTGAAAATGTAGAAATCACCCATCTTCTGTGTCGCTGGCGCTTGGAGCTGGAGACTGGAGCTCTTCCTATTCGGCCATCTTGCTCCTCCCTCTCCCTTATACCTTATACAAAAATTAATTCAAGATGGGCTTAAGACTGAAATGTAAAAGCCAAAACCGAAAAACCGTAGAAGAAAACCTAGGTAATACCATTCAGAACATAGGCATGGGCAAAGATTTTATAATAAAATCACCAAAAGCAATGGCAGCAAAAGCTAAAATTGACAAATAGGATCTAATCAAGCTAAAGAGCTCCTGCACAGCAAAAGAAACTATCATCAGAGTGAGCAGGCAACGTACAGAATTGGAGAAAATTTTTGCAATCCACCCATCTGACAAAGGTCTAATGTACAAAATTTACAAGAAACATAAACAAACTTACAAGAAAAAAAAAAAAAAACAAAGAACACCATCAAAACATGGGCAAAGATATGGACAGACACTTCTCAAAAGAAGACATTCATGTGGCAACAAGCATATGAAAATAAGCTCCACATCACTGATCATTAGAGAAATACAAATCAAAAACACAATGAGATATCATCTCGCACTGGTCAGAATGGCAATTATTAAAAAGTCTGGAAACAGCAGATGCTGGCGAGGCTGTGGATAAATAGGAATGCTTTTACGCTGTTGGTGGAAATATAAATTACTTCAATCATTTTGGAAGACAGTGTTGCGATTGCTCAAGGATCTAGAACTGGAAATACCATTTGACCCAGCAGTCCCATTACTGGGTATATACCCAAAGGAATATAAATGATTCTATTATAAAGATACTTGCACATGTATGTTTACTGCAGCACTATTCACAATAGCAAAGACATGGAACCAACCCAAATGCCCATCATTGATAGAATAGATAATAAAAATGTGGTACATATAAACCATGGGATACTATGCAGCCACAAGAAAGAATGAGATCATGTCCTTTGCAGAAACATGGAAGCTGGAAGCCACCATCTTCCTCAGACTAACATAGGAACAGAAAACCAAACACTGCAGGTTCCCACTCATAAGTGGGGTTTGAACAATAAGAACACATGCACACAGGTAGGGGAACAACACACACTGTGGCCTGTTGGGGTGAGGGCGAGGGGAGGCATAACATCAGGACAAATAGCTAATCTATGCAGGGTTTAAAACCTAGATGACGGGTTGATAGGTGTAGCAAACCACCTTGGCACATATATACTTATGTAACAAACCTATGTGTTCTGCACATGTATCCCAGAACTGAAATTAAAATAATTTTAAAAAGATAGAATTTATTAAACAAAATGAAAGCTCTCAACAGAGAAAGGCGTCCTGAAAAGCAGGTTGCCAGTTGCTCCCTTCACAGTTGAATACAAGTGCTTTTATGTAAAAGCTGATGGTGCTGGGTTCACTGTTTGTATAAGGCACAAATTCCTGGTGTCTCCACCCAGTTTCCCCAGTGCACATGCGGGCCCTTAGTCTTCTGGGGACATGTTTATTCAAACTCCTGTACAAATTCCCTTATCTGCACAAAACACAGGTTGGAGGTTCTCTGCAAACCCTTCTGTTACTGTTCGCCTAAAGCAAGCTGGCTAACTCCTTTCAATTGAATCTGTGGACTTACGTTTTTCATAAAATTGGAAATATTTTCAGCAATTATTTAAAATAGTTATGAATGCCTAAGAAATAAACATGCGCCTCCCTTAATAAGTACTTTGTACTGTTTGTTGCTGGGCCACAGGGCACTGAGGGACACACTGAAAAATTACTAAAGAACATGAGGAAGCAAACAACGCTGACTTGATACAGCTGAAAATGAAGAGTGGCCCTTCAAGACTTAGTGATTCTTCAATAAGAGAGAGGGCTAATAGTAGTTATTATCTAGTGGTTTGTCTACATATACCATTAGACAAAGTAGTCAAATGAAATCATTGACCATCATCTAAAATATATAGCATAATTTGCTTATCAAGTAAGTCCAAATAGCTAAATTGATGTGGTACATGATATCGATCTCATTTATTTCTTCTAGCGATTTCCTAAATTGGGAATTATTTTATATATATAGAATAAAGGCATAATAATATACCAAAAAAGGTTCAAAGAGGACAGCCAGAAACAAACTTTACTTTGGGAGGCCGAGGTGGGCAGATCATGAGGTCAGGCGATCGACACCATCCTGGCTAACACGGTGAAACCCTGTCTCTACCAAAAAAAATACAAAAAAAATTAGCTGGGCATGGTGGTGGGCACCTGTAGTCCCAGCTACTCGGGAGGCTGGGGCAGGAGAATGGCGTGCACCCGGGAGGCGGAGCTTGCAGTGAGCTGAGATCATGCCACTGCACTCCAGCCTGGACAACAGAGCAAGACTCTGTCTCAAAAAGGAAAAAAAAAAAAAAAAAAAAAAAAAAAAAAAAAAAGAAAGAAAAAGATAAAACTTTAAGGACAAACATGTTTGCTTGGATTGGAAAAAATGATAGACTTTATAAGTGTTTTTATGTAAATTCCCAAGTCAATGAGATTGTGCCTTGAAAATCTATTATAGGAAATAGCTGAATAGTTATTAAGATTTTTAACAAATTTATATTATAATCTTACAAATCTAATAGTAAGCTTAATAGTAATTACAGAGAGCTGGTATGTATATATGTGTATATATATGTGTGTATGTGTGTGTGTGTGTGTGTATATATATATATGGGTTGCTTGTACTGAGACACTCTTGCACTCTTCCTAGTTTTTATATTTATGCCATAAAAATGGAATATGGCTGTATTAGAGATATATACACACACACATACACACACACACGAGGATTATATATATAATTATAATTTTATACTTATATATTGTGCATATATAATTACATAATACATAAATACAATATAATACATAGACACACAAGAAAATTATTTAAAAGCTGTAGGTTAGTTTATAGAAGGATAAGGTAAGCTACAGAATCCATGCTCACAATCCTGCTACACACCATTATGATAAAGACAATGGCATCTTCACTGTTAGAAGCCAAATGCTTCAATTAAAAGCCACATGCTGCAGATTGTTTCACTGTCACCTCTGAGCTCTCCATAGCATGCTCTCATCAACACCAAAAGAGATTTCTTTTGGTGTTGATG
>NC_045448.1:84471993-84536683 GCF_002776525.5 Piliocolobus tephrosceles | reverse complement strand
CATCAACACCAAAAGAAATCTCTTTTGGTGTTGATGAGAGCATGCTATGGAGAGCTCAGAGGCAAATATTCTGTGTGGTGAGCTCCCACATCAAATTAATTCAAAGCCACATGCCTATATCCTAGCTGCAAATGCTAGGAAAATTAATATCTGACCCTTTCATCTTTACTGGAAGACAATCTTTGCCTTCTATCAATATTTATATGTCTGGGAACCCTTTAAATGTAGGATGAAGATAATGTTCACCCATTTCAGCCATTTAAGTATGAGTACTTCTGACTGAGACAATATTTCTATGATTCCTTGCCACAAATACAAGAAAATTATTATATATTGCCACAATTTTTGCTAGTTACAATTCTGAATTGCCTTACAAAAATGCTTTTTCTGACTTACATTCAAATCAAGACTGTATACATACCACTTTCAACTACTTTTGAGTTATAACTTCCCAAATTGCCTAGAAAAATCCAGAACTCTATGTTTTTATAAGTTCTGTGTGCTATACTGGGAATAAAGTTCTGTTGTTCTTGAGTCAAATTTGCCCCAATACTGGGTGCTCTCATTGATAAAATGAAGATGACAGATTCAGTGTCATTAATATTATTTCTAACTCGAATATTTTCTGGAATGTTTTCACTAAATGGAGACCATAATAGCTCTGATACAGAAATATTCTATTTTGCATGATTGATTCTTTTGTTTTGCCCATAAAACAGCAGACATTTATAAATCTCAATATTTTATTATGTAATTTTTATAATATTAAATTTAATGTTTTAAATTAAGATTAATTTTAGATTGATGTAAGATTAAATCTCATCTTATATTATATAAACCTTTCAAGAAATAACCAAGTTTTTAGAACTCATAAGAGCACCGTTATCATGACCCTCCTGGTAAGTCAGGAGCATTTGTTGAAAATTCACTAATATAACTTCAAATAGATTTAAAAAGTTATTTCTTATCTAGCTTGATTTGGAAGTTGAGAGATATTCATTTTGAACTTGAATTTTTTCTTCTTTTTAGTAATAAAATGCTATCACAGGTTTGGGAACATGCCTGAGAATCAACAAGATTATTTCAACACATCTTACTAGGTTTTCATTTTTTTGGCTTAGAAACTCCTATGCAATTTATAGCTTTCTGAAAGCCTTGGAAGATAACTATTCCCTGATCATGTTTTCATGAATTCCTTGTACTTCAGTTTTACATAAAAGCAGTTCATACAGTCAAACTGTGTCTCTATGTCTCTATTTCAGCCTCATAAATATTTTTAAATAAAAACCCTCAAAATAAAATTAAAAAGATACTTAAAATGTTCAATTTCAGTCTTGGTTGAATAAAGTGATTGCACTTCTTTTCAATATAAAGGAAGATTTTCACGTGAATATGGTTGAATTTTCTCAACTCTAAATTTCCTTTTGATGTGATATCAATTTCTAGCTACCTCTTTCACTTGTAGGTATTTCCCCAATCAGCAAATATAGAAATTACCAGGCAAATGAGAGAAAATATCAAATATTTTTGCAATTACATTGAGGTAATTTTATTGTTAAGTAATTGGACATCAAAACCAGTTCCTTGTAGGTTAGGGTATCAGGGGATTGACAAGTAATTTGAGTATTTATTTAAAACAGCAATGAACTGCATAGACAGATTAATAGCAGAATCATTTATTTATAGAGAGTCTGTATATGCCTGATTGTATTTTATCTGTATCCTTCATGATCCTACTCAACAACTTTTAAAACTAATGTTGTCGTATTTACTTTCATGATAAAAGAAATTAATTCCCATAATCTGGATAGCTTCAATCCAGTCCCATAGATTGTAAGTGATTTGGGCACTATTCAAAATCATGACTGCAATATTCTGAAGCACATGTATTTTTAAAATATCATTCCCTCTCTGATTATATACTTCTTAGAGGCATTTAATCCATCCCCAGTGAAAACAGATATCTTTCAATTTATTCACTGGCTTTTTATTAGTATCATCTATACCAATAAAGAATGGATTTATCTCATTCCACTGTGAATCTCTCTATAAAAAGGATATTCTCATCAGGAGTGCAAGTGTGTTGGTGCACTTTAATCATGGAATTCATGAGCCAGGCCATACTGTTTGTATAGGCCCAGAAACACATATATATGAAGGTCGAATAAAGGAAATGCTAGTTTAGGGATCAGGAAATGTGAGGATATACTTTCAGTATAGTATCCAATTCATAGCCTGAGCTTTGAGCCTATAGCGCCATTTGTTTGCTCTAAAGAAAACGAGGATTAAGAAAGGGAGAAAGTTTTGGTTTCTCACTTTCAGGAATGTCTTGCCTTTGATGTTGAAAGTGTAGAGTTACCAATGTAGGGTTTGTTGTAAGTTCCCAGATTGTGGCATTCTAATATTCTTGCTGGCCTGCCACCTCACATTGGCCTACAACCATTTGTGATTTAAGGCTCCTTATATGAAAAGTCAAGTTTATCTTTGTTCAGACAAACAAAAAGTCACACACCCACACACACAGATATTATAGTATATAGTATATCTGTACACGCACACACTATATATATACAGTATATAGTATATATGTATTCACACACTACCTGGCCTGCATTTACTCATTTATTTCATCAATGAATAATATTATTTATTGGGCTTCTACCATATTCTGGGTCCCATTATGGGCCAGACAATAAAGAAGATAAATATAATACAGGCACTTCCTGCAAGATAATTATAATTTATTATATAAAAAGATAAACAAGCAAATGATTATATTAAATTCCAGTATGGAAAGTTTAATTCAGGGTTTTCTAAAAGTATTGAAGCAGCTCTAAACTTTAGCAACTTCAGAAATACAAATAATAAAAACTTATGAAAATCTGAAAGTTGTATTTTCATAGACTTATTTAGTTTTGCACATTTTGTATAATAAATTTCTCATTTTATTTTTTTATTTTGGTGGATCTGATTAAAGTAGCACATTTTGACCAAAACGTTAGTTTTTTTATAAATTTTATATATATATATACATATATATATACACAAAGTTGAAATAGTAAATCTTTTCAATGATGTTTAAGTCTATAATATTTATACTTGTAAACTAATGAAGCTTAAAACTGCTTGAAACCTCCTGAAACAGACTACATTAGAGAACTGCACAAAAAATTTAGAAATATAGAGAACTAGGCTACCTGGACATTGTGTTAGGAGACAGAAAGAATTTCCAGAATGAATTATACGGAAGTCATTGTGTGTTGGGGAGATGGCATGAGAAAGAGCAGCCTACTAAGAATAATCTGCGTGTGGCACAGTCCCTGTCTTTTACGTCCATAATGTTGGCTCCTTCTTCGCCTTACTCAGCCCTCTGCCTCTCATTCAGTGAAGACTCTTCCATTTAGTCCAGTTTTGTTTTCTATACCGATTACACTACCATTCTGACTGTCTTCAACATCTATGAGAATGATGTAATCAATACACATGACTCACTGAATTTTTCTCCAATTTCCCATAGGTTCATATTTTTTAAATATTTTCACTATCAGAACATTTACCGATCATAAATCCTAATATCTCACTTTGACCACGTATTTTCCTCCCTGGTTGCTTGCTCAAAAAAATTAAAGGAGTTGTTTTATTTTTTAATTTTTTAAAAAAGTTTTTTTTATCTTACGACCTAAATGAGACAGCTCATCAACTGACCCCTCAAATTTCTGTGTCCAGAACGTCTGCCCACTATACAGAGGAACATAGTGGAAAAGGGAACACCAGCCACACCAAGAGTGCATTTGACATATATGATGTAATTTGAGTTATTTGTGGTAAAAAGGCCCCAGCTAGTTTATGTATGGGCAGAGAAAAGTTATAACTCAATAAATGTTTCCTATTTTACTTTCAAATTAAAACCTTTCTTATTTGGGGGCCCTAAAAATAGAAAGCCAAGTAAAAGTTCAAAATTACTGGATTAATGAGCATAGTAGAGGCCTTTCCTTTGTCTCATTTTCTTTTTTTTTTTTTTTTTCTTTTGGCACTGTTTATACTACCTACTGTGATAGTACCCTGTCAACATTTGAGTTCATCTGATGCAAAGCAACAATAAAGTAGAATTGGGGTGTATCTGATGAAGAATAGGTAATACCTCTCAGGCTAATGTTAGAAACATGGCAATATTGAACATGTGGTTATTGATATACGGGGCTATCAGAATACCAGGCAAGTTCTCAGCGTCGGTCTTTGGACAGCCAAAATTCTCCATCTCAATGGCTTTATCTGCAAATGTAGTATTTAAGCTCCATTTTCTAATCTAGTTATTTTCGTTTTTTGGTCTGTTAAGCCAGGAACAACTAATTTTATCAGTTCATAATTTTATGTCCCACTGTTAGAATAAATTGTTTGTATTTCCTCAAATTTATCTAGAATATTCCTTGAATTTTATGTTTTAAGCAGATATTGAAATAGTAGAATTATTTTTTTGCATTTTTTCCAAGTGTATCCACCATGTATTTTAATCTTACTAAAAATTTTAAGTGCATTTAGCAAAAAATTGTTTCAAATTCCTCTAATTATTTCTATTTTATGATAATAGAGTATCATATATTTCCATTTACCAAGAAGGACAATGGTCCAGGTTTCAATTATTGCAAGCTGTGTTGCAATAATTGAATTGCAAAAAAATTGTATTGCAATTGTTGTATTGCACATCTGTAATGTGAATAGTTCTTAAAATTGGGACCCTGTGTCTATATATCATTGCTTCCTATTTGCCTTTCTTGGTTTTGTTTCATTTTGTTTTTGTTTTTTTAAATTTCTATGCCTTGCATACAAGACTTACCTAAGATGAAGTCTGTCCATGTGTAACTTTGTTGGCAACAAAAAGGTTAAATGAGGAGTATCGGAAGAGTCTATATCTGGAATTTTTTATTGTGCTGTTGGAGTCAAAAGAGGTAATCAGAAGAGTGGGCAACAAGTAAGTTTTAGTGCCTGGGGGCAGTTCAGGTTAGAAAAAAAATTGACTAACATAATGACTCATAATGAATTTGATATTTAAATTATAATGATAATGAATTTCCTCATAATAATGAATTCTACTGTTTTAAAACTGAAAAAAAAAAAGCAAGCAAAGTTAAAATAGGATCCAAGAAAGAAACAAAGGGAGAAGCAGTATAAACCGAATACCAAGTCAAATGTCACTTTACTCAACCAGTTTAAAGCCTCATCAATACTCTCACTGCTTGTAACCCCTGAGACTGTAATTCTCAACCTCTGTCGTCTACCTCTGGAGACTTTACTGTTTATTGCATGATAGCCTTTTAAGCAGTCAGCACTGAACCATAATTTGTCTGACCTTTAAGAAATAACCTTTTACAACAAAATCTCCCTCCAGATGAAAAAAAAAATTATTGATAAGATAGATAATCCTACCTGATTTCTGCTGTAGGCTTAATCATTTTTCCTATTTTAGTGAAAGAATATTTCAAATTAGTCAAGTGCCTTTAAGATCATGTTGCCTCTCATAACTTTATATTGCTGTCATGGGTCAATCTTTTTTAATCACAGACCTCATACCCACACTGAGAAATTTGATTAAAGACAGGATAAGTAATGAAGGTCCACATATAATTCTACACTTGCTATATGCTAGCTGTCATGTGGTCACTGATAGAATGCATGTCAACCCATTTATATTTATTATTGACCTATTTTGATAAAATGGCAGAGAAAGTTGAATATTTTGTTTATTACTATCTCTAAATACTGTAGAGTCATTGTTTATGTGTATTGGTTATATTCCAAGAAAAGCAATCATTATAATAAAAGCTTCAGAAATGTTGCATGAGAAATAATTCTGAAGTACTGTTTCCAGTAATGGCAGAGTATTTCATATCAGATCAACCTTCTTTCCCAAAATAATTAAAAATACTAATCAAAATACTTTTAAAATATCAAAAGTCACTATAGAGAGTTGCCAGATGCAGGCAAAATCTAGAAAAGTGATAACACTTGAGGTTTCCTGGTTTTATGGCTTTTTGTGTGAGTCATGGATCAGGTTTTCTGTTTTATGACTTCTCATCTAGGTGCAGGTCCCAGATGTTGCCTCTATGGTTGGCTATAATGAAGGAAAAGAAAGTATATTCTTATTGCTTGAGAAATGAGAGGATAGTGTTCCTGGTGACCACAGTAGCTGGAAAGTAAGACATAAACACTGTTCAGTGATCTGGTAACCTATGCTATACAAATGTGTGTGACAAACTCCAGAAAACTCAGCTAAATGGAAAAGAACTGAATAGTTCAGCTTCTGCCTACTACAAGGGAGAAAGAGCTTAGACTTTGAGTTTAACTCGATTAGCTCCCTGCTCTAAAGACACAAAACATATCTATACTCTATGGAGCATAACAGAATCTAGACAAATGACAGATTCAATGACTTACCCAAATATATGTGCAAAGTATGTTATCAATCATAGTGGTATCTATCATGTATAAGCCTTGACCTTTGAAAAATAAAATAAAATAACAATAGTAAACTTCTATTACATCTTTCATGAATTACAACTCTTGAACCTATTTGCTATTACTGTAATAATACTGATGAGGAAACTGGGGCCCAGTAAAGTTACATAAGTAACCCTGAACTATTTGTGGTTAACGTGTGATGGAACCTCTATCCTTAGATTCTAGTTCTGATACTCAAAAATGGAAATTCAGCACTTCAAGTAATCTTACATAAGAACATAACTGCTGACAGAATTTCCTGAGTTTATGCATCTCAAATGTTATTATTCATGGAACCTTTTGCCAGTGGAAAAAAATCTCTAAATATCACTCATCTTCTTGTCATTAGGAAAAAAGGAAAAATGTCAAAAAGAATGGTATGGTAAAAAGATATTCCTGAAGATTTATCAATACTAAGGATTTTTACATGTTTGAGCTAAATGGTAAACTCATAATAGAGTAAGAAAAAGAATCCTTATTGCACATATTTTATATATTTTCCATAAAAGCCAAACCAAGGGCCACCATTGGACACTTGAGCCTTGTTAACCACTAACCCTAGGGAAATCTTATTTTTATTTTGTATACTTGTACTTCTAGATACCTTTGGAGCCATCCTATTTTGTTGATTCTACTTTTACAATTCTATTTCATCCAGATACGTTGACTAAGACCCATTTTTATAAAACTAGGAAGCCTGAAACACAAGATATTAAAGTAGAATGGCCTCACTTTTGAGGACAGGACATCACTTTATCCAGCAGTCGTAGGGGGCTGCTATCCTGGTACTTATTTCTATTCTAGGGCTGATATCCTGGTACTTACTTCATTTCTGAGCCTTGGCCTTACCTTTGCATGGTAGTTTGGATGTCTATTTTGTCTTACCCATTTCTCAGTATTAAAGATATACTGAGCTGTCTAACAACATTTAAGTTCAGGCCGGGCGCGGTGGCTCAAGCCTGTAATCCCAGCACTTTGGGAGGCCGAGACGGGCGGATCACCAGGTCAGGAGATCGAGACCATCCTGGCTAACACGGTGAAACCCCGTCTCTACTAAAAAATACAAAAAAAAAAAAACTAGCCGGGCGTGGTGGCGGGCGTCTGTAGTCCCAGCTACTCAGGAGGCTGAGGCAGGAGAATGGCGTAAACCTGGGAGGCGGAGCTTGCAGTGAGCTGAGATCTGGCCACTGCACTCCAGCCTGGGGGACAGAGCTAGACTCTGTCTCAAAATAAATAAATAAATAAATAAAAATTAAAAAAAAGTTCAACAGCCATTGGGAATTTTCTCAATAATTCAAGTTTGTTTTTCAATCTCTGTTTCCCAATGGCTGATACACCTTATAGGATGATAGTCATTCCCAGGACCTGCTTCTGTGCTCATTCTCCAGAGCTGTGCTCAGCCCACATTGGAACCTCTGTGAATGAATCCAAATCTAACGATCAGAATTGTAGCTTGTATGGCCAGCTTTTTTTCAGTTGTTAACACATTCTTTGCTAGTCAGCCTGAGCCTTCTGTTTCTAATCCTTTATCTGAATTTCTCTGCAACTCCTGTGTTGACCCATATATTAATACATGACTTGCTAGTTACTGACATCTCTTTGTGTAATTTCAAAATTATAAAAAATAATTTCCTAGAATTGAGATAGTACATATATCTTCATTTTAAAAACACAGATTGTTGGACAGGGAAATTTCAAAAAAAATCAAATGCATTCTCAAGAAATGTTAGAATACAGAATTTAAAAATATAAAATTAGTAGAAAATTCTCCAGTGAAGAAAACCTAGGTTACTTATAACCAAACACGTATCATATTTTTCTCCAGGAATATTGAATTTAAAAAGGTAATAGGACATCATCTTCAAAGGTCTATGGGACACTGAATTTGAATGAAGACCTCTCTGCCAAATCAAACTATTCATAAAGTATGAGAGTAAAATAAAGATGTTTTCATACTTCTGAGGTCTCAGAAATTCTTTAGAAATTACTAAATCAAAACAAAAAGAAAACCAAGAGAGGGGAAGATAGAATACATGAAAGAATCATATTAAAACAGGGATGTGATAGAAGAATTTCTGAAATGACAACTGTTTGAAAGACCTAGAAAATAAGCTTATGCCTTACCATTTAATACTCAATGTAATTGAAAAGCTAGATGAAGATCTTACATTAAGAAGAAGACATTTAATTTTTTTCTGTAGAAAATTAAAGACACCTTTAATATTTAAATCTAAGCTTGTATTATAAAAGCTGCCAGTAAAATTAATGATACAATATATAGTATACAGTATATAGTAGAATTGACTTTATGATTTTTGAGGATTTTTGAGTTGATGCATTATAGAAAAATAATGACAAATATTTGCTCTCAAAATGTCACAGATTAAAATATTTGATTGCATTCTTACTGCATAGTTCTAATAACCCCATTTGAGTCTAAATGAAACTTATGTAATCATATATTTGAACTTATTGTTTTAGAATTAATCTATAGGCAAAACAAAGAAGAATTAGAGTTGCATAAAATGACTGTGTTAAAGTAATGTGAAGTTGAAAATCATAAAAGAAGGTTGAGATGATAGGTAGTGGAGGGAACCTAACCCACTCATTTTAAATGAGTGCTGTAATTCATATAGCATACATGTATATTTACATGTATTATATATGGCTATATAGGTTCACAATGGAATAATTAAAACTATAACCAACAAAATGCTCTATGCTGAGTCAATAGATATTTGGTGATATAAATAAAATCAAGAAATTAGGGAGCATAATATTTGGAATTCTACTGTTAGACAACAGAAAAACTAATACAAGAAATTGTTAAAGGTGTTCATCTCTTTGGTGTAGGACAGAAGGTAGCTGTGAGGGCAATGTCTTTTCCATTCATTTAACATCTTTATAGATTGATTATTTAGCAGATGGAGTTATTACACCAACATCATACATATCACAACAGAACAACAGATACACATATAAATTGGTAAAATATGTATATATTTGGATGTATAAATTAATTAAATAAATTATTAGTAAATGGACAACTTTCAGGGAATCTCTTCCAACTCCCAGGCCTCTGAATTTGTGGAAGCAGAGAGTAGTTCTGATTGCAGAATTTCTGTTCCTCTTATATCATAGAGGATTTTCTCAGAACTGACCTGGATTTGAGGCTTGCTTATGCTACTTATTGGTTATATGGCCTTTCTTAAATCATTTTACATTAGAGATCAGTCATCAGTCTATAGAATGAACCTTATAACACTGATCTTATTGAGCAACTATCAGCATTAAATGAGATAAAATAGATTAAAGGTCTAGCACAATGCTGGGCAAACAGTAAGCATTCAAGTATGTTTAGGTTGTTTTGATTATCAAAAAGCATGATAAGATATCACAACAATTAAAGTGATTCTAATTTTTAAAAAAATCACACAAGAAAATGGAGATTTGAACAAATACTTGTATGCCAATGTTTATCTCAACATTATTCACAGTAGGCAAAAGGTGAAAACATTCTAAGTGTCCATCAACAGATGAATGAATAAACAAAATGTAGTGTATATGTATAATAGAATATTATTCAACCATAAAAAGGAATGGTATCCTAACACATAGTACAACATGGATGATATTCAAAAGGAGTACGTTAAGTAAAATAAGCAAGGTAATAAAGGATAAATATTTTATGATACTGCTTTTGTAATTTATCTAGAATAAGCAAATCCAAAGAGACAGAAAGTACATTAGAGGTTACCAAAGGCTGAGAATTTATTGCTTGATGGTTACAGAGTTTCTGTTAGAGTACATGAAACATTTTTGGAAATAGAGGTGATGGTTGCATAATATAAAAGTAGTTAATGCCACTGAATTGTACGCTTATAAATGGTTAAAATGGCAGTTGTGTTATATATAATGTGTGTGTGTATATATATACAGTTTCTGTTTCATATATGTAAATATAAAACAAAATACATACATATATATAAATACACATACACAGATATATAAACAGAAGTTAAAAATAATAATGAAGCATATGGAAAATTATTGAATATTACATTTTAAAAGGTGAATTGTACAGGATGTCTTATCAGGAGTGATATTTAAAATATTTAATAGTGGTAATCCTGAAGGACCAGCGAGTCAGAAGGGATGCTAGCCCCCTCATTGTGCTGGTACTCCAGCTCAGGATCAGCCTTGATCTTTTGCTTCAGGTTCCTCCAGGAAAATAATCGGAAGTAGTTTCAGTCAGTCAGTCTTATTGTGCTACCTTTTCTGAGTGACTGAGTTTTAAGAACTTTTTATTGAAGTATAATACACATATAAAATAATTTGTATTTTCTAGATTTAGAGATTCTCAAGCTATAAGACTAAATCTGGCCAATCTACACATTTATATGACCCACAAATAAAACCATGTTTTCTATTTTTACATGATTACTTGTTAAATAGTTATGTAAATATCTACATAATATCCTTGATTTTACTTCTTGGTTCCCAAACCCTAAAATATTTATTACCTGTTCTTTCAGGGAGGATTTGTCATCCCCTGGTTCAGAGACCAGCTGCATTTTAAAAGAGAAAATAGAAAAGGAAGATAATCCTTGAAAGCAATAATAACAGCTACTTTATGTTATCAATCACATGCATTATACACATTGAATATGAGGAATACATTTAGCAAATTATATAGCATCTTGGCATAGAAATTCACACAATATTATTTTTATTTTCATCTTAATTCTAATTTCAGATGCATACCAATGAATGAATGTCTTTAGAAACAGGATGGCATCCTCATGACACTTCAGATGGGACCCTCTCTCTTCAGAATATGTGTATATAATGAGCTCTCAGTGAGCTTGGCCATGGAAATAAGTTATCGAATTGAATTGAACACAGGGAAGGATATGTTGCTGTAACACTCTTAGGGTGTCAACAGGCAAAAAAAAAAAAAAAAAAAAAAAAAAAAAAAAATTATAGCCCAGCTTCACCTGAAAGCAGAGCCTGATACTAGGTTTGCATGCAATTCTAAATAACAGGAGCAAGACAAGGCTAGGATTAAGTTATAAAAGGACATAGGAACATTTGAGGCTATGTCAAACCACTTACTAAAGCATCCACTTATTAAGAGCTAATTGCTAGATGTCTTGAAGTCTCTGGACCATCTACTAAGAAACTATTCAGAATTGCATTTTGCGTGGAGGTGATAGGGGAGACAAATTAATTCTCATCAACTATAGCCAAAGGTTCTTTCCACAGAACTATAAATAAAAGTCTTTCCAGAAATCTTTTCTCTGAGGCTTGCTTAAGGGTCAACAAAGCAGCCTCAGCAAGGTAATCAACATGTATGAGATGTGAGGCAGGAGGCAGGGACCTCAGGAGATATTCTCTCAGGTTGATTTGGTGGCTTGAAGTTTGGCAATGTCCATGAAGAGCTGGTAATCACAGCAGCCACAGATGAAAATGAGACAAGTATTGATGAGAGGATTCAAACCAACATGTAAGAAGTGATTCATACAACAAATATTTGTATTTCATACAAAAAGTACTTGAATAATTAAAATTCTTTTCAAATTTCCCCATATTTTCAGAATAATAATAAGAATTAAATCCTAGGATATCTAAACTAGGATATAAAATTAAATAGGATATAAAATTAGTAAATACTTAATGTGAAAAAAATGATTGAAAAACCACAAATATTTGTAATTGATCCAGTAAGTTATTTTAATTAGTGTTATAGTTTCAATTACTTCCTTCTTTTTTTTAAGTGTTCGATGTAAGGTTACATTGAAACATGTGGTGTATTTGGGGATTTTAAATTTCCTGAGTTGCTTCTCCATGTGAAGACAGAGAAGTGAGTCTCATCTTTTCATAAGTTGGAAAAGAACAAATAGCAATTTTGGCTGGTTATGTGATGGATGAACTGTATCCTCCCTGAGTCTGTGATATCACTCTCTTCCATTTGTTTCTGCAGTGTGTTTGATTGCCACTTCAATGCCCTCAACTCTATTTGGTACCATGCTTTGTATTTGCTCTCTATCAAGTGACTGCAGAAATGGAAGCAGGTGGTATTTCCAATTCCAACAACTACTGTTAAGCACTAACCTCAGGTTCAGATTGCAAATCTGTTACAGGTTGATATTTTTTCTGGAAAATGGCATGTAACTCCTTTTGCTGCATTTTAAATTGCTGAAAGCTTATTCTTTACCTTCTTCTTGCTGTAAAAAAGTAGTTTATAAAGGAATTAATTGAAGCTAACCTAAATGGCATTTATCTTATTGAGAATATCTATAAAATGTGCTTAATCAAATAAATATCACTCCTGATAGACTGTACAATTCATCCTTTTAAAATATAATGTTAAATGATTTTTGATATATTTCATTATTACTTTTTATCTTGTGTTTTTATATATATACACATATATATACACCATATATGTGCATATGTATTGTTTTATATATACTTATATAAAACAAAAAGCTGTATAAATATATACACATATATAAAACAAAATTACCATTTGAACCATTTGTAAGTGTACAATTCAGTGGCATTAACTACCTTTATATTATGCAACCCCTAACAAATGTTTTCTGTAAAAAATACAAAATAAAAGGGTAGACATTAAAGAATTCTAAAAGAGAGCTATGGTATCTGTGTATTTTTGCATGAAATTTCAGAAAGCTTAATCACTGTTCAAGGAAATAAAAACTTCTATGAGAGAATCAATTCTATTATGTTGAAAGCTATTGCAAATTAAGTATATAACTTTTATGGAGAACTTGTTATAAGCAGACCCTGTGTTAAGAAATGTATAAACCTTGTTTCATTTCATCCTCATTTCACCAATCCAATAGGGATGCTGTTATTATCTCCACGTAGATGACTACTCTTAACTAGAATGTCTGCTTTTTAAACAAGGGAGTTTAGAAATTTTCCCTGAAGACAATAAGTAAACAGTACAGACAGATGCAAAAACAAACAAACAAAAGAAAATCGGAGGAATAGTACACTCTTTTTTAAGAAGAACCCTTGTTATAAAACTTGTACTGTGTTCTCAAATGTGCCCTCATTCCTTAAAAACACAACTTGGATGTATCAGTTTGCTAAGGCTGCCACAGACTCGGTGGCTTAAACAAGAGCAATTCATTTTCTCATAGTTCTAGAGACAGGAAGTCCAAGATCAAAGTGCCAGCAGGACTGTTTTCTTCTGAGCCCTATTTCCTTGGATTGCAGATGGCATCCTTTCACTGCCTCTTCATGTGGTTGTCCCACTGTGCATCCAATCCTGGTGGGTTTCTTACAAGGACATCAGTTATGGGGTGATGTCCACATAATATGATATATATAGGAATATATATAAAATGTCAAAATGGAATTGTCTGAGCCCTTAATCAAATTGCCAAGTAGCTGAATTAACCCATCAACATAGCCCTGTCTTTGCATGTCTTATATATTATGTGAGATGTAAGACCCTTATGACTTTAGCCCATAAAGGCTATTTTTAACCCAGTCATCTATACTGGGTATTCTGTGATGTGCAATGAAAAACATCCCAAATGACACAGAAGACTGGAAAATAAAGACAGGGATTCTGCTAAGAAGTTTGTTTTTGTCTAGGTGAAGGAATTGAGAGAACCAAGATGAGACCAGAGATAAGTACACTTGAGACTTTTTCTTTTTATTTTCTTCTCTTTTCTCCCTTGTTTTCTAGACTCTCCTACTTCTTCTTTCCTTCCTTCTTTCTTCACTCCCCCTCTTCCTTCTTTTTCCCCTAGAGAGAAAAGAATGGAGGCAAGTTAAAAGAGATAATAAGAGACAATGGTGCCACAGTACTGAAGTAGTAATAGAGGATATGAAACACCAGTGGAGGAGATAGGATGATGTTGGAGGAGAGAGATGGTCTAATCCTTGAGAAGTTGTGTGGGGGTGTCTAGATCTCTCAGTCTAGAGCACAGATGGAGAGTTGATATTAGATAAGACAAAGGACGTTCATTTATTGCAGTGACAGAAAGAGGCATTGAGGGGCTTGGAATCTGATAGTTTTATGCATCTGGGAGTTGAAATTGATGATAATTTCAATCTGATTATTTGTTTACCTTGTTAAACATGAAATAAAGTTAATGGTTATAACTGATGAATGAGCAGAGAAACTGTAGAGATGAGCAAGGAGAAGGAATCTGAAAGTCATGCTGACTTTAGAGGTGATTGTTTACTGAAGGCTGTTGTTCTGACTGTAGCTTGGAATGGAGTTTGGCAAGTTGACTTGAAGAGCAGGGGAAACTGGAGTTTATTTTCTCCTGGGTCTGTAGGGATGAGTAACAGACCCAGGGAAGCTTGGAGTAGCAATGCCAGCAGGCCTGTCACAAGTTTGTATTGTTATTTGTTTAATTTTTCATTATTTTCTTGTTTGCTGAAAAATGACATTCACAAGATATCTCAGCAAATAAAAATTAAGTGCATGCTGTATGGAATTTAGAGTAAAAAAATATACAGAATAAAGAGAAAATTATACAGGATGAAAATTAAAGATATGGTGAATAAAGATGGTATATAGCATAATATTAATTCTTTTTTTTCTTCTTTTTGAGACAAGAGTCTCTCTCTGTAGCCAGAATGAAATGCAGTGACGTGATCTCGACTTACTGCACCCTCTGCCTCCTGGGTTCAGGTGATTCTCCTGTCTCAGCCTCCCGAGTAGCTGGGACTACAGGTGCATGCCACTACACCCAGCTAATTTTTGTATTTTTAGTAGAGACGAGGTTTCACCATGTTGGCAGGCTGGTCTTGATCTCTTGACCTTGTGATCCACCCACCTTGGCCTCCCAAAGTGCTGGGATTACAGACGTGAGCCACCACGCCTGGCCTAGATTAATTCTTAGGTAGATAACACATTTCATTTTCTTAAAACAGAGATTAGTCTCTCTGACTCACAAATAATGACACTTTGCTGTTTACACCTGATACCTCAGAAGGTTGTATTATTTGAAGTGAGGCCTTCCTTTATCACAAACAGAGTTTCTTTAATTTTATGTATTAGGTAAGGCCAGTTAACTATAGGATAATGAAAGGTTTTCTGTTTGGGGTTTTGGATCTTAAAAAGTAGAATAAAGATATTTTGAACAAGAGTTTTTACAATGGGATTCAAGAAGCAAAAGCAGAGCCTTTGTGGTGAACTAATAGGTATTTGGTCCTGTTTCTCTGTTCTGAACAGATGTGGGACTAGATGTGGGTAGTGTTCAGTGTCAGTATAAAAATGAGCAACAATTATATAGAGCAAAATCTAAATATAATTTTTTATTTGAAGTTAAGCAAATCTGTCCATAGATTTAGCAATAAGATGAGAATTATGTCAAGAGATTATGTATCTGAACTGCCTCCAAACATATAAAAAGAGAGGAAAGATATCAATTATGGTACATGGCATAGGCAGACAATTTCCCAATATGTGATAAAATAAAAATTCCAGAGATTTAGTTCATTCAGTAGACAATTTGCCATGTGTATGATATTAAAAGACAAAAAAATCAGATAAAGCAATATTTTTGAAAAAAATAACTTTGATGTGAAAAACTGTATCATGCTGTTTATTTTGAGTGATAAAGACACACAGCGAGTTTGACATTTATTCTGATTTTTCCATAGGATTTGCAAAAAACAATATTTGTGAAAAGGTAACAACTAGCCATAAAATATGGTGCTTCTAGAATGACCTAGAGAGAAAACATCATAGCTTGTTGGTGACAGGCCCTGGGAGACCTGAGACTATCTATATGTCAAAATATGTGAAGAGCATAATGATTTCTCCACTGACATTCCTGACATTATTGTGGAATCCCAGCCCACAGGGTTGATCAGAAAAAAATAACTTAATGCAGACGTTTTGAAGACAATATTTATGACTGGTTGATTGACTTCTTTTACATGCAAACACTCTCGTGCACTTTTGACTCCTAATAGACCTTTCTTTTTGTTAGCCAAACCGCTGTTCCTCAGTTAATAGCTGCTTATTGGCTATATTTGCCTATAAATACTTGTTTGTCCTTTCTAGAAAATAAAATCATCTTTCAAATGATAACAGTAACATAAGTGAACATAATGCAGTCCCTCTTAAGAAAATGAGCTAAAACAGTCCCATAGATTATCCACAAATTTAATGAGAGCACTGATTTGCTTGAATTAATGTATTGCCTTTTAAGATGAGCACCCGAGGATGTAAGGGATTTAAAGTTATTAGAAGTTATGGTATATGTGTTAAACCAATATGGTCTTAGTGATTTATAGCGACAACTTATAACCATTGTATAGGAGGAGATTCTGATAAACAAACTCTTTTGTGATATTCAACATACTATTTTTTCTCACGAAAATTAATAAAGATTTTATGTCAAATAGAATAAACGATGATGAATCAAAAATAGAGACTTGTATATGTATGCATCAACTACAAAATAACCTTTTTTTACACGTGTGGGGACATTTGTTTTATTTCACTTTCTCCCCTTCAACTTTAAGCTCCTACTTTGACTGGTGGATCACAATGACATTTTAGTTTCCTAGAAATTAGCATCATTTCAAAGACACGCTCTAGTAAGCCATGAACAGTCTGCATATTTACATTTCTATCATGATGAAAACAGCCATGTGACCCTTTGGGAAATCTTGGAGGAATATTTACCAAGTACACTTTTGTCTCTGGTGTTTCCTCAGAGGGTCTTCTGTTTAATCAAGATGCTCCAGTCAAAACATGGGCTTCAGTCAGAAAGCTGGGGGAGAAGCCATGGCTGCCCTTTATGTTGATTCAGGTCAGGTTTCAAGAGACTGGACCTAGAGTTTTCTCTTTTATGTAGATGAAGTGATATTTTAGCAGGTGTATCAGAGGTTCTCAAGACACCCCTCAGGTTCGATGATTGACTGGAAGGATGCACAGGACTCCCAAAAGCTGTTATATTCATGGTTGTGGTTTGTTACAGAGAAAAGGCAAATATCAAAAAGAGCAATCTGAAGCCATGGAGAGGGTGAAGTCTAGGAGAAACCAAGAACAAGTTCCAGGTGTTTCCTTCTCAGTGGAGTCTCAAAGGGGGTGCTTAGTTTTTCCAGCAAAAATGTGTGACAGCATGTGTAAAGTGTTGCCAACCAGGGGACCTCACTGGAGTCTTGGTGTTCTGGGGTTTTATTGAGGGCAAGTCATGTGGATATACAGCATCCACATAACTGAACTCAGCTGCTCAAACTTCACCCTTACCCTCAGAGCAAACATAGACATTCACCATAAATCATGTCATTAGAATACACTCATTTGTTCCAATCTGCACGAGACCCAAGGCTTCAGGCATACAGAAACACTCTTGTCAGGCAGAATATTCCAAGGGCTCAGAGATTATCTCCCAGGAACCAGTCAAGGACCAATCTTAAAATAGGCCTTGTTTGGAATGTGCAGAGTTTGAGCAGCTGAGGTCTGCTGAGTTAACCTTTTAAGCCTAGTCTTAGATAATTCATGTGTTTTGGTTTTAGGAACACCATGATCAATTAAGTGTTGCAAAAAGCTATGTTGGTCAAAATATACCTCAGTCTTGCAGCCTATTAAAGTAATCAAACCCACCTGTTCTGGAGCTTCAACGCTCACAGTTAACCCCTGTCACTCTAGCATCTCCATAATAGAAGAAATAAAGAGTGGTTGCGGTGGGTCCTGAGAAGATAGAAATCCCTTTGTAATCCAGCTGCTTTAATGATATTATTACACGGTCATTATGTCTTCAGATATGAGGGTACAAGCTGCTATGCTGGGAATGATATCTCAGAGAGAGTTGTGGATTCAAGATTCCCAACTTTGAATACACACAGATGTCTCTATTCTAAGTGTTTTTCAATCTCATTCTTTGCTAAAATATGCCCTTATTTTTACATAAGAAACATGCAAAGTAGTGAATTCAACTTCCATTGCAATTCTACAACCAGCAAAATTATCTTTAGGCATGATTCTCATTTAGATTTGGCCTGCATCTTTTTGCGACTATTTCTAACAACTATTTCTGGTGCCAAGTTTGTATCAACCCATATAGTAAACACTGTTTTTGCAAATTCCTGTGCCCAAATTCCATGTCCTACTATCATAGTATATGGTGGGTTCAGATGCCATTTGTTTGAGGGATTTCTCTGGAGGCTAGAAATCTTTCTGCCTACCACCACAGCTGGCCAGAAAGGCTGCAAAATTAATGCTCCTTTGCAATATCCACCAACCAATGACTGACAAGAATTAGGGTAAATATTCTATCTTACTTGTCCCTTAGCTGAGATAATGCTGAAGTATGTGTTTCACACTGATTTCCAGAGTTCTCCAGACAGATTTAGCTCCCAGGGTCCTAACTGTATTGACAAGTCACTGTTTATTGGCTGTTCCTCTTCCTTGACCAACTTTCTCACAATCCTACTAGTGTTTCTTGAAATCGCCTCTTGTGTCCTCTATTGGCATAAGCAATAGGAAGAAAATAGGCAAATGTGAAATGTAGTTTGTATGATTTTCCCCTTCTTAGGCAAGGAAATTATTTCATTTAATTTATACTATTAACAAAAATCTTTGAAGCCGTGGTACCTAGCTGTTTTACTTTTCTATTGAAGGAATTCAAACTGTGAATTCAAAACTGTGTGCTCTTATCCTCAGCTTGGATGACAAGACTGGGCCATGAGTTTGATTGTACAGGTTGTTTTAATTCATTGCAGAAGTAAAACAAAAATGGCAAACTATGTGTCCCCAGAGAACTTTGATAATGTAGGCAGTCTTTGAGAAATGTAAAAGAATTTTTAGAGAAGAAACAAAGATTTTTAAATATCTTAAAAAGGATTTGCATGTGATTTAAATTTAACACTTTGGCTTTCTAAAACACTACTTTTTTACTAAGATATACAGCTGTTAAATCATATAATTTGAATTCAGAGTCATTAACTAAATTTATCTTTTCTTTCTATGTATAATTTTCCAAGGAAAATGATGTTTCATATAGTCAGTACTTACAATAACTTTATTTAATCAAAAGAAATACTTTTCTAAGAAGAATGCAATTGACCTGGCTTAATTACGGAATTAATTGTGATTACTCATACAACTACTTATACATGCACAAACACACAGGCACAGTACACATATACACTAAATAAATGCTTATTGTTAATACGTATGGTACAAGTTATTAATATAGAAATGGTTCTTTCCCAATTGCTAAACACAACTGATTTCTTAATAGCTTCCAAATCAAGGTGTCTATAAACACCCCATAGCTACAGAATTAGGGTATCTGGGCTGCAGTAGCTGGGCAACCACAAAGTTAGGAACAGGGCCCACATAATGTATCTTCCCTTATAACATCAACTACAAGTTCAGGAAATTACCCAAATGACCCTTGGTTTTGATAATTCACTAGCAGAACTCACAGAACTCAATGAAATTTGTTTTATTCACAGATATGGTTTATCACAGAGAAAGGATACAGATTAAAATCAGCCAAGGAAAGAGATGCATGGGCACAGCCCAGAAGTGATCCAACATGGAGTATTCAGATGTTCTATCCCCATGGAATTATAGACAGCATTAATTATTGCCAACAATGATGTGTGAAAACATAGGATATTGTCAATCAGGGGAGTTCGGCTGAACTTTGGTGTCAGGCATCTTTATTGGTGCTCCATCATTTAAGCATGGTTGATTGTCCATCAGCTGATCTCTTTTTCCAGCCTCTCAGGAGATCAAGCTAACACCTTGTAACTCAAACCACATTTATGGTATGATTTATAGTCCCATCCTAAATGACATTATAAGGTTCACAGACAAAGAAAGGATCTTATTGTGTATGACATTCCAAGGACTCAGATGTTACCTCCAAGAAGTCAAGGGCAGAAGCCAGACCTCTTTTTAGGCAAAGTTAAATTCTTTACTGCACATGGGAGTTTGATATCGGATTGTAAACACTCCCAAGTTATTTCATGTACCTTGTGTAACACTGGTTTATAAAGCAGCATTTTGAAATTACTGCTTTAAATTACACATCTCTGCCCTACCACAAGCTGGTCTTCAGTATAATTTGCTGAAGAAAATATTTGATTCCATACAATTAAATCTGAAAACTGACCCTTTCAGTCTTCTCATGAATTCTTAATTATAAACATTTAAATTAATGATGTGTTGAAAGTTTAAAAGAAGTCAGAGAAAAAGTAGAAAATAAGGAAAATGTACAACATGTACATTTAAAAAGGAAATATCATTAATCAAGCCATCTGGCATATTGTCTTATACATAGTAGTTATTTGAAAATTCATATAGCTCATTGGTTTTCAAAATGAGAGGAATAATTAAAATTTAAAGGTTAGATAATAGTGTTTTTATTTTAAAGGAAAACCTGTGACAGAACTGGGTGATCTTAGAAATTATCTTATGCAATGGCAAAGTGATTAAATTAGAATCTGGATGAGTTGTTGTAGGAAATGACTTTCCTAAAATCACATTTTGAATTGGGATTGCACTTAATAGAAACCTGACTCTACTAGCTTAACCCAAATAAGGCTGATTTTCCTCACAGATGAAGAACTCCAGTGGTACCACCCATGCCCTGGGTGAGGATTTAAAGAAGCCAGTAAGGACTCAGCCCTTCTACCTTTCTATTACATTATCCTTAGCATGTGGCTTTTTCACCAATGCTTTTGTGATGGCTTCTTCTCTTTGATACATCATACTCACATTCCAGCCAACAAAGAGTAGGCAAAAATAAAAAAATAAAAAAAACACACAAGAAACGAAAGACTGAGTCTGACCCTTCCTGGTATAATTTGACTTAAATTGAGTTGTATAAAACTGTGTGCTCTTATCCTCAGACAAGGGAGAAGAAAGTATTGTAACTGGGCATATAAAAAATAGAAGAATCTCCAAAAACTAGGGTTCTGCTAGTTACAGAAAGGAGAGAGTGGATATTGCATATCATAATGTTTGTTGCATGCTTCTTTGACAAATATTTATTAAGCATCCCTTTGTCCTAGGCTCAGATTGTAAGATGTTTAAATAAATCAACATAGTGTTGTGGGATTTAGGAGGATGAGAGAGACCTCGAGTTGGAAACAGGAGAATCTTTATTGAATGCACTCAGGCCTAGCTGACTCACATCCAAAAGACTGGGCCCAAAACAAAGACAGTACTTAACTTTTATACACACTTCACAGAAGAGGGTGGGCTAGCTTGAAGCACAGTGGCATGAAGCAGGGATACAGAGGCAGGACAAAGACAGGATTGCACATGACTGTTGCCAAGCAATCCAGATGTCCATTATCTAGGTTTACCTGGGTGTGGACTTATCCTAACCTTCACTATGGTGCCCAGGAAGCTGTAGTTAAGGCCTACTCAGGCTTCTCATGACCTTCATTGCACTTTGTAGATAAAACAGAATACTTGAAGTCACTAGTTACAGAGAACAGGAATCTATAAACTTATACCATAAAACAAAGGAAAATTTGTTTTTCTTCTCCCTATGTAGAGAGAATGCTGGGAGAGTCTCCAGGGCACACTAGATAATATTATCAAGACTTTTTCTGGGTCTGGGCTGTGACTATTGCTGCCTCTGGGACAAGTCAGCCTAATACAGGCAAACTTATTTCTCTTTCTTTTTAATTTAATTTTTTTTTAATTTCCTGCCTCGATAGCTCCTAGTTCCCACCCTTACAAAATTTATGGTAATGAAAAAAAGTATGGTAAGCTAGTAACATACTCATAGGATTGCAAATTTTGATAAATGTTATATAAGAAGAAAAACAAATTCTATTATACAGAATATGTGAGTGTGTATTAGTCTGTTCTCATGCTGCCATGAAGAAATACCTGAGACTGGGTAATTTATAAAGAAAAGAGGTTTAGTTGACTCACAATTCCACATGGCTGGGGAAGCCTCAGGAAACTTACAATCATGGCAGAAGGTACCTCTTCATGGGTGGAAGGAGAGAGAATGAGTGCAAGCAGGGGAAATGCCAAACCTCTTATAAAACCATCAGATTTCATAGAGTCACTCATTATCATGAGAACAGCATGGGGGAAGCCATCCCCATGATTCAATTACCTCCACCTGGTCCCACCCTTGACATGTAGGGATCATGGGGATTACAATTCAAGTTGAGATTTGGATGAATACTCAGAGCCAAACCATATCAGAATGTTAGGGAAGATGTGAACAACTTTTAATTGTGTAATCAGGAAAGAGTTTTTAAAAGGAATGACATTGCATCTGAGACTTGAGGAGAAGTGTCAGCTTTGTGGAGGGAAGGAAGACAGGCACAGGAGGTGGGAACAGAATGTGTGAAGGCACTGAGCTCTAAGGGGACAGATATATTTAAGAAAATAAGCATAGGAGAGTGTGGCTAGCAGATGACAAATGAGAGAGAAAAGCTGTGAGAGAAAGGAAGTCAAAATTCCTAGTTTCTGCTTACCCTGATTCTCCTATCCTCTTTAAAATACCTAAATTCTGAAATATCCAATAGCATGGAGAAAAAAAATGATAAAGCAGAAATACAGAGTATATGCTTTAATTTCATAAAAAGGCCCTAAGATGCCTGTGGACTTAGGACATCTGCAGAGATAAAAATTAATGTCTTAGCACTAGAAAGTAGAAAAGATTTTCCCAGTATTGAGAGGAAGAAAAAACCAAAATGAGAAAGAAGGAGGGAGATCAGTAGAGCTCAGGATGGCAAAGTCATACACATAGAAATCTCGTGGAGAGGAACATCTGGTGTTGGCAGGAGAGGACACCCATGGCCCCTAGTTGGCCATGAAGTGAATACTGTGACCTATACATGGAGCTATGGAAGAAGTAAACCAGCACTTGTAGTCTGCCCAAGCTCCATCTGAGCAGCTGGCAGGGCCTATGCTCACCATTCTTATCCTTGTCATCCAGCAGCTCTTCCCTCTCTTTAGTAAATATCGCTCACTGATCACCAAGGAGCAATGGACGTCTACACCCTCTGGCTTTGCTCTGCCCAAAAGGTACTGGCCTTTGTACTGAGACTATATAACATAGTCTCAGTTATAGCCACTATAACATAATGTCTTTTCTTCTTCATGGTCCAGTGAGAGAGAGGAACCATAAGCCAATGGAAAAAAAATAAAGAAAGAATAAAAATTTTAAATTCTATGACTGCAACATGCTTTCTTTAAAATCTACCTTTATTCATTCAGTACATGATTATTTAGTATTTGTTATGAATTAGGCCTGAGCCAACCATCCAGGAAGATACATCTTGAGCAGTTGTGTAGGATTCGTGGCATATCATTGAATTTCTTCATTTGTATCTTATTTCCTGTCACCTCTGCTGAAAACTGCCAGCATCTCTATTCCTTACTTTAAGCAGCTTCTTTAGCATTTAACACTCAGTCCTTTTGATCCTGCTTCTATATATTGGCCCATAAAACTGCTACAAGTTACACATCTTCTCTTTTGGTATGGTCTGGTATCCCTGCCTTTTAATTCTGTTGTATCTCTGTCTGCAGGGCATGACGGTTTCTATTGGTTTGGGAAGACATTGTATAACACTACAGCTGATGTTTATACCATTCCGTGTAGTCGCAGACAGAGGATTTTGGCTTAATGATCTCTTTAGTTACTTGTTATTCTTGTCACCACTTTATCAGCATCTGTCAGGCAGGGACACATGCTGTCTCTGTTTTGTGTGACATGATTGTCCTGGGTATCTAACGACGATACCACAATCCCCACAGGCACGCACTTAACACTGATCATGATGCGGGTGCTGAGACCTGCTCATCAAACCTTTCATGAATTACAAACATTTCAAGTTGGACTCACATTTTATTTTTAATATATTTTCAAAATGCCTTGAGATCCTTCAGCATGATAAAATCCTATCGGAGTTACAGTTGCTTTTGTTGCAATTCTGAGCAATCAAATGCATTGAGTCACCCTTGAGTGACTGTGATAACCATGGCATTTCTAAAGCAAATGTGGAAGCTTTTTATAATGCTGGCTTAGGGGCTATTCACATCACAAATTCCATATATATATGTAGGTGTATTTATGTATATATGTGTAAATGTATAGGTAAGATTTGATACAAAACAGTAATAAACAGATTTTAAAACATGTCTGATTTTATAAGATTGCATTTGATACAAGTATATATTTATATATAATATTTCATTTTTATATAAATATATATTTAAGTAGCATACATTTTAAAATGAAATCTTATAAAATCAGACATATTTTTAAAATTTCTATTACTCTTTGATATCTAATCTTACCTATACATTTGAAACACAATACATATTTGATAGGGTTTATTTCTTTGATATTTTAGTAATTTCCAAAATAGTATTTTGTAATTGTAGTTGTGTTTGGCCTAAGGGAAACCCAGAGATTAACCATATGGTCTATTTAATTGGTCCTGTGGGTTTTATTCTTTAGAATGTGCATTAATACAGAAACAGGCAAAGCACAAGAAGAGCAGGAGGCACCAGGGAATAGCTGAAAATGTGCTGGTGAGAGTAAGAAAGTTCAGTTCTTAGTCCTATACTTAGTGCCTGTACATATATATATACATATGTATATGTGTATACATATATAATTTATTTTTTAAATAAAGACAAAGGATAATTCCCTCTCCCTGCCTTCATTATGATAATTTTTCTGAGAAATGACAACAAAACATGTATGTGAGAATATACATAATAAAATATTATGCACATGGAAGAAATTATTATTATTATTGTTATTTGCTGAAAAATTGTTAAACACATTTAAGCAAATAAACCAACTAGGGATGGCATTTAAATTTTACTTATTTTTAATACACTAAATACATTTAAGTTGAGAAAAATTATTATTTATCCACATATCTACACATTGAATGAGATGTAAAATAATGCTAAATCTGAAAATCATCTTTTTTTGTGCCATACTTTTATTCCTACTCTACAGTAATTCACCTATTAACTCTCCCTGTCCTTGCACCCAGTTTAGTTTGGGTGACCAGGTCTTGGCCTCAAGAGATAGAATGGGTCCATGCTAATTATGGTTATCTCGTTTCACCTGTGGTGGTGATATGGTTAAGGACTAGACATATGACATAGCTCTGGGAAGGGGAGAAGAGAAACAGGTTGACTCCTGGACTCTTTCTATTTATTGAATGTTTAATTTAGCAGAGATGGGGTCTTGCTCCATCACCCAGGTGGGATAGCACTGACACAGTCATAGCTCACTGCAACCCAAGCAGTCCTCCTGTCCTGGGTTCTTGGTGGCATCAATAAGCTAACAAATCAACTCTTTGACTTCTAGTCACTCAATAGCTTGCTAAGTTACAAAAAATGACCTTAAAGTTTAGGTCAATGTTAGTTGGATTTTTTGTTTCTTATGGCTGAAGGCACCTGAAATCACTGGTGTTCTTATCCTACACTTTCTGGCTCCCTTAGGCCCATAAACACTCAATGGTTACCTATGACACCTGGTAGTGTGCTCTTTTCTCTCTGGCACAGTGACTGAAAACTTTTGAAATTATTACTTCCCTGATAACCTGGATCCTTGAGTGACTCTGATAAGGCAGAACATTATCATCTAGCATGAATAGAATGTAAGTCTTTGTTACTGCAAGCCACATGTGTTTTGGACGTTGTTACTGCAGCATAATCTATCTTGACTTGATTGATATGAGACCTTCCCACAGATATGTTGAAATTTTGCCCCTTGTCCCTCAGAATGTTACTTTATTTGGAAATAGGGTCACTGAAGGTTAATCAGTCATAATTCAAGAAGGTGAAGTCATACTGGAATAGAATGGGTCCCTAATGCCTTAAAATTGGTGTTCTTGTAAGAAAAGGAAAATTTGGAGACAGACACACAAGGAGAATGCCATGTGATGACAGGTATGTTGAACTGTTGCAAATACAAGTCAAAAAACACCAAGGATGGCAAAAACAAAACAAAACAAAACAAAACCCTGAAGAAGCTAGCAGGAGGCAAGGAAGGGTTCTTCCTGACTGATTTCAGAGAGAGCATGACCCTGTTGATACTTAATTTGGGACTTCTATCTCCGGAAATGTAAGGCAATAATTTTCTGTTGTTTGAAGTAAACTGGTGTCCAGTATGTTGTTATGCCAGCCTTAGGGTAATACAATCAGATAAAGCAGTGCTATTTTCATTGTTGTAGTTATTGTGTTATCTTGTTTTCAATCATGACATTAATGTCCTGCAGAAAAGGCATAATGGTCATGACCATTCCCACCTAGTAATTCTTTCAATAGGACTTAGGAAATGTACTTACATAGAGAATCTTTAAAGAAAGCCAATTTTTACAGAGTAGTGACAGATTAGGAATTCATATAATAGTTTTACGTGATCTGAGTGACCAAAGTGATATCTATCTATCTACTCTGTATATATGTATATGTATGAATATATATGTATGTCTATACACATATAGTTACATAAAACTACATATATGTATACAGTTAAGTAGCCATTTTTAGAGTCATTCATGTAAATAAGTGGTCAGAGTAGTTCAGGTTAGAAATCTTCTCTCAGCCTGGGCTTCCCAGAAGCAAAAGAGTCCAGGTTTCCTCAGCAATACATCCCTAACCATTGGCAGCTCCATCTTAGGCAGCGTTTTTCCTAGGACAGATTTCTTGCCTCTTTGAACTACTGTTATTATCACCCTGTACTCTTGTCTCTGTGGGCACTGAATTTATCTCTGATATTCAATGTCTTCTGGACCTCATCCTGGTTTATGCTGACCTAATCACACTCTTCTCTGAGGACCTCCCTTAACTCTCTGGTTCATGCTTACTTCTTATTGCTCCCCTTTTCTTGGATCTATTTGAGAGTAAAAGTAACTCAGGCATTTTGCCATTACCCTGTACTTTTCTGAAAATCATGATGTATCCCTTAGTCTTTCCACCAGGGAAGAGGAATTCTAGAATCAAGAAAACAACGTATTTGTTGTTATTATTTTTGTTTAATTTTAGATTCAGGGGGTGTATGTGCATGTCTGTTACATGGGTATATATTGACAGGGTGGAGATTGAACTAGTGTACCCATCACCCCGATTTTTTTTTCTTTTGAGATGGCCTATCTCTGTCACCCAGGCTGGTGGGCAGGGGTGTGATTGTGGCTTACTGCAGCCTTGACTTCCTGGGCTCAAGGATCCTCTCACCATAGCCTCCCAAGTGGCTGGGACTACAGGTGCCTGCCCAAGTAATTTTTGTATTTGTTTTATAGAGACAGGATACCATTATGTTGCCTGAGTTGGCCTCAAACTTCTGAGCTCAAGAAATCCTCCCAGCTTTGCCTACCAAAGTGTTTGGATTACAGGTGTTAGCCACTGCACCCAGCTCGCCCAAATATTAAACGTTGCACCCAATAGATAATTCTTCCTCACCCTGTTCCCACGCTCCCCGCTTATGGATTCCCCAGTGTCTATTATTTCCATCTTTGTGTCTGTACATACCTATTGTTTAACTCCCCCTTTATAAGTGAGAACATGTGATATTTGGTTTTCTGTTTCTGAGTTAGTTCATTTAGAATAATGATTTCCAGTTTCATTCACATTGATGCATAGGACATAGTTTCATTCTTTTTGCATGGGGAAAAAAGTTTATTTTTCTTTCTAATTATTAGAGCTACACCCTAAAAGAAGGACTCATTAATAGTTTATAACTAGTTGGATTTTCTGTCAGCAAAAGCATAATAAGAAATAGTAACAAACAAGATAACGTTCAGATATCTGTGATCATATAACAAAGATTTATACATTATAAATTATAGTTACTATTTTACAGTATTTTGACACAAGACCAAGCCCTAATTAATTGGTTCTTTTTATATACCAATGAGAACATTCAGGATATTAAGTTCATAAATCAAAATTATTTTTAAATGTCAGTTTTATTTTCTATGAATGAATATGAGATAATAATTAGATATCACTACACAAGATTTTGTGATTTATGTTTGTATGGCAACTTTCTTTTGTTGCCAATGTTTAGGAAGCGAAACCTTCTTCCTGCATCTCAACTTAGAGTGAATCATCTAGAACCACAATCTGTGGATGTGGCCTTTCTCTGTTTTCTCAGGACTGAGGTTTCTTGGCCCTTCTTTAATATTCTGATAAATAGGAGTGATATCCAGTTGTATCTTTCCTAATTTGAGACCCTGAGAAAAGGGGCCTCTGTTGAAGACTAAAAATAATTTTAAAATAGAGAATGTTTGTAATTTGTCTAGACAGAAATCAAGATGTTAGAGCTTGGCAGAACCTTACATGCTTCTACTTCCTTTATTGGTTTTAATTTAGATAAATTACTTTAGTGACATTTTATGAAACCTTTATTTTCTAGATGAAGGAAAGGATGTTATTTGGCGAGTGATTGTGATTGAGATGCCTGTGATTTGAATAGAAGATTTCCTAGGGGTTTCCTGGCATAGGAGTAGCTTAAGATATTAAAGAGATTTGACTCAGAGAAGAAATGATTTAGCTATTGCTTAATATTTTACAGGCTTTGTATAAGAAAGACTTGATTTTTTTTTTTTTCTAAATAGCACCAAAAAGCAGAATGAAGAAAAGAGGGAAATAGTTACTCAAACGATGTGATTTCTGCTGAATACAATAGCATCCTTTTGAAATACTGTACTTCCTTATTATGTGACACGTTCAGATCAAGGATGAAAGACCATTCTTCAGATAATATGAAGATGTTATTTTTTCATTGGATGGGATTTTGGCCTAGAAAGCTACTAAAAGGCCACTAAATGTTCTGTCATTCTCCAAAAAAGACTTGGCCAAACTGTTTAAATTGATAAAGTAATTACCATAAGTGAAAGGAACTCTGCTGGTGGAATGGGCTTCAAGAGCACATGTGTGGTCTGAGGGAAAGAACACGGACTTTAGGATCAAATCCACCTCGCTCTGGGCAAGCCTCTATAGGTTTCACAGTAAAGGTTTCAACATCAATAAAACTAATAATGCCCACCTTTCAATGTTTGATAATTGACAGAATTGCAGCTATTAATTATAAATTAATTATATGGTAATAGAATGAAATAAATCATGTTCTCAATCAAATGTCATTATATGACAAAAACTAATCAATTGGCAATAGCGTCATGACCTTGCTGATTGAGAGTACTCTTTTTTTAATTTAACTATTTATTTATTTTTAAAATTTTTATTTTTAGATCCAGGAGTACATGTGCAGGTTTATTACATAGACAAACTCATGTCACTGGGCTTTGCTGTTAATGGCACTGTGACATCCACAATTTGCCTGCCCTGTTTAGGCCTAGAAGCTCTGTTGAAGTGGAAGAAAATGCCTTTGCTTTGTGCGTGTGTTTATTTTCACTGTTGCTCTTTCTCTTCTCTTGTAACAACCAATTACCTAGGAGCAATGTCAGAACAAAACCAGATTTTAAAAGTTATTAAGCAAATCATTTACAAATTCTTCCAAAGGGCACATAGATGCATACAAATAACCCTACTCACAAACTCCAAATGTTCCCAAGTTGAAACTATCATCTTAATCTTGCATTACAGCCAAAGGTGAATGGATCAAAGAACTAATACCATTCTGGTTAATACCCATGGGATGTCAACCAAGGAACACAGACTCTGCACCATTATGTACCTTTGTTCAGTTTGCTTGTTTAAAAAAAACTCATCTCTTTCTGTATAACTCTTTGCAA
Source organism: Piliocolobus tephrosceles (assembly GCF_002776525.5). Classification (NCBI taxonomy): domain Eukaryota; kingdom Metazoa; phylum Chordata; class Mammalia; order Primates; family Cercopithecidae; genus Piliocolobus; species Piliocolobus tephrosceles. Next base: position 84,506,464 of record NC_045448.1, on the reverse strand, counting down.
TACTTTTCTCTCTGACATAGCTTTGAAGTTTTTGCTTTGACTTTGTATGAAACAGTTTCAACCCAGGATAGGCAACATTCTTACCCTTAAGCTTGTCATCCTAAATGTCATCTCTGACCCTGATCATTCTGTCTCAGAAATCTGGTTCTGTGAGGAACAGAGAATCTTTCTGATTCCCGCTGCTATCTTTTTATAGGCAGCAGAGCTGGGATAGAACTGATGCTTCTTCAAAATAGAGGATTAAGACTATTTGGTGGTTAGGGGAATTGGTAATAGCCCTGCAGTGTTATGGGTAGGGTTTTGCATATATTTGAGTTTGAAAAGAAAATAAATGACCAGATCTTGAACTTCAGAATCCCAGACTTGATTTCAATGGCTGAATCAGATTCAAGGCAGAAACAAAACACATTTTAGGAAAGATCACGCTATATTGTCCTACTAGAAAAATCTAATAGAATAATTATTCTAACTATTTTGGAGAATGTTTGTACAACAGATAGCTTTTTAGAATCCTTGGAATACGTGAGGGAAGATAAATACTTTGAATTGGAAATACTTCTATTTCTAACTTCCAGAGAATCAATACTGTTTGCCTGAATATGATAGTGAATAATGTTTGTCTGAATATGAATATCAGCCTTAAACACCTACATTGTCAAAAGCAAGTCACCTCCTCTCCAATCCCAGCAGTAAATATGAACATCGAAATACCTATAAATATACTGATATAGTGCCATGCTTCATATATTATGCAACTTATCAGCACAGTAAATGCATCTCCAGAAAAGAATCCCATTCCTACCCAAAACTAATTACCTTAGATACAAAATTCAGTATCCTTTCTAAATGCATACATTTGCACATGAGAAGAGTGGTTACCATTGTGATTTGAGCTTCCATGCGAGCCTAATTTAACTCTAAAACTAGACTCAGACTCTTAAAATTAGGTGGTTTCCAGAATGTCTTATTGAGCAAGAATTTTGCATGGGATTTTGCCCATAGTTAAATGCAGCTCTGAAAACTGCCTGAGGAGTAAGACTCCTTTACAAAGCCTGGGCCTTTGTGCATGTCTGCCCCTAGTTTACTAATCCACACATTTCTTATGCTTAATATAGAAAAAAGAATATGGCAGATATAATTCTAGAATACTAAAAATGTGTAGGTGTATGGCCAAAGAAAAAGTCCAGATAAATTTGCTCTGTGTATTACTGTATATGCATATATTTTAAAGTCCCAAACTCTATCTGCACATCACAATCCTGTGAGATATCCAAACCTGTAAGGACCACTTTTGAATAAACACCGAGTCTTATCTTGTTAGTTATCCCTTAGGCCCACACTTTATTTACATGGCCTCTAAGAATTTGATGCTGTTCTAATGTAAAGCGGCAAAGAAAGATGATGCTAAGGAAGAGCGGAAATAAGAAATAATATTTTCTTCTCATCATACAAAGTAGAAGATAAGCCATTCACCCCATAGATACTTTTTTCTGGGACCCACCTACATTTCTGCCTAGCTCTCAGGTTTCAGGCCCACCCCAGAAAGAAGGAGGCCCCAGGCAGGTCTTTAACCACCAACCACTGGGGAAAATAAATCTTCAGTGTTGGAGAGTCTCACAGGTACATGTCAATGTGCCAAGGGAATGACACAACTTTTGCCTCTTTGTAAAGGATAGACTTTCACCAGTGAGTACAATGTTAGAATTTCTTCCTGCGAGGGTTAGAAAGGGAAAAAAAAAAAAAAAAAAAAAAGCGAAGTTGATGCTTTCCCTAAAGGCCAACAGAAATCAGGTTCCACCAACTGCATTAGAAGAGGTCAGGAGATCGAGACCATCCTGGCTAACACGGTGAAACCCCGTCTCTACTAAAAATATACAAAAAACTAGGCGGGCCAGGTGGCGGCCGCCTGTAGTCCCAGCTACTCGGGAGGTTGAGGCAGGAGAATGGCGTAAACTCGGGAGGCGGAGCTTGCAGTGAGCTGAGATCCGGCCACTGCACTCCAGCCCTCCAGCCTGGGCGACAGAGCGAGACTCCGTCTCAAAAAAAAAAAAAAAAAGAAAGAAAGAAAATTCTCCAATTGTCTACACAATGTGAAATCCATGAACGAGGACTAGGGGTGTTTGGAAAGTCAAATATCTCTTTCAGACCGTTAATTAGGAGAATAGGTTAAACAAAAATCAAAGTATAATCAACTCAGAAACAAAAATAGTTCCGTTTTCTTTAGGTAAGCCTTTAAAACAGCATTTTGCCTTGAGGAAGTTACATAATCACACCCACATATGTCACACAATAAAGAAAGAAATTGCCGTTAGTCATCATTATATCTGAATCTCAGGATAGCTCACAGTTGTAAGTTGCCAGCACAGCATGTATTTTATAAAAATTTAATATTGTTAAAAACAATATTAAATTAAAAGCCAGGAGCAATTGTCAGGCCACTTCGTGGTCCTCTTTCTTACAATTTCCTCAGTGCTGAAGTGTTAGAAGATGATAATACTGAAAATTTCTTCATCTGTAAGTTATATTTCAGAGGCACTAAAATCAGGTACCATGTTTCAAAGTCATTGTGTCGATTACTTGTTTTGCCAATTCCCCTGGGCAGGTTTATGAAAATGGGTATGTTTCAAATACAACTGGCCTTGTGTCATGGGGGAAACCTGAAGCTTGTGTCATGGGGGAAACCTGAAGCTTGATCATCAATATTTGGTTCTACAACTTTTGCTTAAATCTGTATAAGATTGACCAAGTCTTCAGGTCTACTTTTTACTGTTATAGATAATAGTAGGTCCTTGCATAGATCATTCTGTGTAACAAATTCATTAATGTTATGACATAGAATACTAACTATGAATGATTAGGCACATCTTAGTTATTTTTTAGAGAAGCCTAAAAGTTTCATGTCCCACACTGTAAGAACTCTCTACCTACTATTCTCTTGTAGCATTTGCAATTCCACATCATTTATTCCCTTGGGCTAAGTTATCAAAACTTTTAATTTAAAATATAATTTTAGTGTTCTTAAGTGATAACTCAGTGGCTATTTTGTAGATCAAAGATTAAGACTTTTGATCTAGCAATGTACATTGATTATGCATAGTTTGTGGTAACATTTGCAAAACTATGCTGTAAAAATATCATGCATGGTAAAAAAAAAATAATAAAAAATAAGGCAACATAAGCAAAATAGAAATAAAAGTTGCAAACTAGAAATTAGTGTCCAGGGGCAAAAACACGAAATTTACCAACAATTAAATTTATATTAAGTTAAAATTTGCCAACAATTCAAAATTAAGATAATTCTTTTTGTTTTTGTTTGTCTGTTTGTTTGTTTTCAGAGTGCAGTGGTGTAATCATAGCTCACTAAAGCCTCCAACTTCTGGGCTCAAGTGATCCTCCTACCTCAGCCTCTTGAGTAGCTGATACTATAGGTGAGTGCCACCACACCCAGCTTATTTTTAAAATTTATTTCTATCTTTTACAGCCAAAGTCTTACCATGTTGCTCACTCTGGTCTTGAATTCGTGGCCTCAATAAATTCTCCCACATCAACCTCCCAAGTCGCTAGGATAATTATTAGAGAAATATAATGTCTAGTTTTTTTAAATAATTAGATTAGAAAATGTAGAAATACTTGACATGGTTTCTAGAGATCAACCATCCTTAGTAGCTGAGTAACAGGCACAAATTAGAAAGTAGATGTACACTTTCTAATTTGCTACTATCTCCCATTACCTCTTTCCTTTCCATACAAGTAAGTTATTTGTCTGGTTCCTGAATTAGCTGCTGAATGACTATTGGAAATCTATTAACCCAATTCAACAAAGACAAAGAAAAAAGAATAAGAAAATATGAACAAAGTATTTAATCGACAGATTCTAATTGATGCATGTGGGCCAGAGATTGACCACTATTCTAATGTTTTATGTCCAAGAACATGAGAGCAAGTTACCTATTAGTGGTTATGCAATCTCTCTGAAAATAGCACATTTAAGCAACAAGGTAAAATTTTTCTTTACATTGACCACTTACTAGTGTATGCTATGATGAGGCTGGGGTAAGGTGTGGCATAGTGAACTGTCAATATTTGGATCACATGTATGTTCACAAAAATTGGTCACGTGCCAGAGCAACAACAAGCCAGGAGAGGGAAGATGTTGTTCATGGGAACCAAACAAGAGATGCAAGTGAACTAGTTGTGCTGGGGTCTTATCTTGAGAAACTGTGCTCAGTCATGGATTCAGAAATATATTGTGAAGATGAGCTAAATCATTCAAATGGCTTCCACTGGGGAAGAAGAAGGAAGGAAGTGTAGGATCCAGATTTGTAAATGAAATGAAACAAATTGAAAGCACCAGTGCAAAAACTGGACGTTAGGGCTGACTGCATGTAGCAACAGGGGTTAAGATAAAAAGCCAAATAATACAATATAAGGAGAATAAGCCCAGTAGTAGGTAGCAGGAGCCAATTAGCTAAAATAATAATTAAAATCCTAAATGTGTTTTTCCCCATGGGTAAAGCCATCATTCTCAATACTCGAAGTGGGGAAGGCTGATTTTTTTTTTTTTTTTTTACTTTTAATTGAAATTTTTATTTCCTTTTGGTACATTAATTTACAGTTTATCAGCACACAACTTTTATGATTCTTGCATATCAATCATGAGTAAAATTTTACTTTAGTTTTTTATTTTCTATTCTGTTTTGTTTAATTAATTAATTTAGCTTTTTTCATAAGTTATTGGGGTACAGGTGGTATTTGGTGACATGAGTAAGTTCTTTAGTGATGATTTGTGAGATTTTGGTGCAGCCATCACCTGAGCACTGTACACTGCACCACATTTGTTGTATTTTATCCCTCACCCAACTCCCACTCTTCCCCCCAAGTTCCCAAAGTCCACTGTATCATTCTTATGCCTTTGTGTCCTCATAGTTTAGCTACCACATATCAGTGAGAACAACATATGATATTTGATTTTCCATTCCTGAGTTACTTCACTTAGACTAACAGTCTCCAATTTCATCCAGGTTACTGCAAATGCTGTTAATTCATTCCGTTTTATGGCTGCATAATATTCCATCATTCATATGTATATATCTTTATCCACTCATGACGGATGGACATTTGGGTCGGGTCGGTTCCATGATTTTGGTATTGTGAATTGTGCCATTATGAACATGCATGTGCAAGTATCTTTTTTGAATAATGACTTCTTTTCCTCTGGGTAGATACTCCGTAGTGGGATTGCTGGATCAAGTAGTAGTTCTACTTTTAGTCCTTTGAGGACTCTTCACACTGTTTTCCATAGTGGCTATACTAGTTTACATTCCCATCAGCAATGTAGAAGTGTTCCCTCTTCACCGCTTCCATGCCACCATCTACTGTTTTTTGATTTTTTTTTTTTTTTTGATTATGGCCATTATTGCAGGAGTTAGGTGGCATCGTATTGTGGTTTTGATTTGCATTGCCCTGATCATTAGAGATGTTGAGCCTTTTTTCATATGTTTGTTGGCCATTTGTATATCTCCTTTTGAGAATTGTCTATTCATGTTCTTAACCCACTTTGGGATGGGGTTGTTTTTTCCTTACTGATTTGTCTGAGTTCTTGTAGATTCTGCATATTAGTCCTTTGTCAGATGTATAGATTGTGAAGATTTTCTCCCACTCTGTGGGTTGTTTGTTTACTCTGCTGACTGTTCCTTTTACCATGCAAAAGCTCTTTAATTAGGTACAAGCTATTTAGCTTTGTTTTTACTGCATTTGCTTTTGGGTCCTTGGTCATGAAACCCTTGCCTAAGCCAATGTCTAGAAGGATTTTTCCAGTGTTATCTACTAGAATTTTTATAGTTTCAGGTCTTATGCTTAAGTCCTTAATCCATCTTGAGTTGATTTTTGTATAAGGTGATAGATGAGGATCCAGTTTCATTCTCCTACATGTGGCTAGCCAATTATCCCAGCATCATTTGTTGAAAAGGGTGTCCTTTCCCTACTTTATGTTTTTGTTTGCTTTATCAAAGATCAGTTGACTGTAAATACTTGGTAATTGCCTTTCTTCTGCTCCGTGTGGGTTTGGTTTGTTCTTGTTTCTGTAGTTCCTTGAGGTGTGGCCTTAGAATGTCAGTTTGTGCTCTTTCAGTCTTTTTAATGTAGGTGCTTAGGGCTATGAACTTTTCTCTTAGCACCACCTTTGCTGTAATGCCAGAGGTTTTGATAGGTTGTGTCATTATTGTCATTCAGTTAGAAGAATTTTTTAATTTCCATCTTGATTTTATTTTTGACCCAATGCTCATTCAGGAGCAGGTTATTTAATTTCCATGTATTTGCATGGTTCTGAAAGTTCCTTTTGGAGTTGATTTCCAGTTTTATTCCACTGTGGTCTGAGAGAGTGCTTGATATAATTTCAGTTTTCTTAAATTTATTGGGGTTTGTTTTATGGACTATCATATGGTCTATCTTGGAGAAAGTTTCATGCGCTGTTGAATAGCATGTGTATTCTGCATTTGCTGGATGAAATATTTTGTATATATCTATTAAGTCCACTTGTTTGTTCCAAGGTATAGTTTAATCCATTGTTTCTTTATTGATTTTCTGTCTTGATGACCTGTCTTGTGCTGTCAGTAGAGTACTGAAGTCCCCCACTATTATTGTGTTGCTGTCTGTCTCATTTGTTAGGTCTATTAGTAATTGTTTTATAAATTTGGGACCTCCAGTGTTAGGTGCTTATATGTTTAGAATTGTAATATTTTCCTGTTGGACAAGGCCTTTTACCATTATATAATGTCCATCTTTGTCGATTTTAACCTTTGTTACTTTAAAATTTATTTTGACTGATAAAAGAATAGCTACCCCTGCTTGCTTTTGGTGTCCATTTGCATGAACTGCCTTTTCCCACCCCTTTACTTTAAGTTTATATGAGTTCTGATGTGTTAGGTGAGTCTCCTGAAGGCAGCAGATAGTTGGTGAGTTATAATTCACTCTGTGGTTCTGTTTCTTTTAAGTGAAGCATTTAGGCCATTTACATTCAATGTTAGTATTGAAATATGAGATACCATTGCATTCATCATGCTTTCTGTTGCCTTGCTTTTTATTTTTTATTTTTTGTACTTTATTTTTTTGGTTTTTGTTTTTGCTTTTTAACATGTATTTTTATTTTATAGGTCCTGTGTGATTTATGCTTTAAAGAGGTTCTATTTTGATGTGTTTCCAGGATTTGTTTCAAGATTTCCAGCTCCTTTTAGCAACTCTTGGTAGTTGTGGCTTGGTAATGGTGAATTCACTCAGCATTCGTTTGTCTGAAAATTACTGTATCTTTCCTTCATATATGATTCTTAGTTTCACTGGATACAAAATTCTTGGTTGGTAATTGTTTTGTCTGGGGAGGCTGAAGATAGAGCCCCAATCCCTTCTAGCTTGTAGGGTTACTGCTGAGAAATCTGCTGTTAATCTGGTAGGTTGTCCTTTATAGACTACCTGGTGCTTCTGTCTCACAGCTCTCAAGATTCTTTCCTTTGTCTTAACTTCGGATAACCTGATGACAGTATGCCTAGGTGAAGATCTGTTTGTGATGAATTTTCCAGGTGTTCTTTGTGCTTCTTGTATTTGGATGTCTAAGTCTCTAGCAAGGCTGGGAGAATATTCCTCAATTATTCCCCTAAATATGTTTTTCAAGCTTTTAGAATTCTCTTCTTCCTCAGGAACCCTGATTATTCTTAAGTTTGGTCATTTAACATAATCCCAGACTTCTTGGAGACTTTGTTCACATTTTCTTATTCTTTTTTCTTTGTCTTTGTTGAATTGGGTTGATTCAAACCCTTAACTTTGGACTCTGAATTTCTTTCTCCTACTTGTTCAATTCTATTGCTGAGACTTTTCCAGGGCATTTCACAGTTCTAAAAGTGTGTCCAAATTTTCCTAAAGTTTTGATTGTTTTTTCTTTAAGCTATCTGTTTCCTTGAATATTTCTCCCTTCACTTCTTCTATCTTTTTTTTTTTTTTTTTTTATTTCCTTGCATTGGGCTTCGCCTTTCTCTGGTCTGTTCCTGATTAGCTTAAAAACTAACTTCCGAAATCCTTTGTCAAGTAAGCCAGGAATTCCTTCTTGGTTTGGATCCATTGTCGATGAACTGGTATGATTTTTGGGGAGTACTGATGAGCTTTGTTTTGTCTTATTACCAGGGTTGGTTTTCTGGTTCCTTCTCATTTGGGTAGGCTCTGTCAGAGGGACTGTCTATTGCTGAAGGCTGTTGTTCAGATTCTTTTGTCCCATGGGGTGTTCCTTTGATAACAGTAGTCTCCCCCTTCTCCTATGGATGTGGCTTCCTGTGAGCTGAATTAACAGTGATTGCTGTCTCTCTTCTGGGTCTAGCCACCCAGCAAGTCTACCCAGCTCTGGGCTGTTACTAGGGTTGTCTGCACAGAGTACTGAGATGTGAACCATCTATGGGTCTCTCAGACTTGAATACCAACACCTGTTAAGATGGAGTTGAAAGGTCGGAGCGGGGGGAGGTGCAATGGACTCCATGAGGGTTCTTATGCTTTAATGCTCTATTTTTGTGTGGTTGCCTCCTGCCAGGAGGTGGTGCTTTCCAGAAAGCATCAGTTAGTATAGAGAGGGACCAGAGGTGGGTAGGACTCTAGTAGTCCCAAGATTATATGGCCTTTGACTTCTGCTACCAGCGTGGATAGGGAAGGACCATTTGGTGAGGGCAGAGCTAGGCATGTCTGAGCTCAGACTCTCCTTAGGTGGGTCTTGCTGCAGCTGCTGTGGGGGATGGGGTGAGATTCCCAGGTCACTGGAGTTGTGTACCTAGGAGGATTATGGCTGCCTTTGCTGAGTCATGCAGGTTATCAGTAAAGTAGGGGAAAGCCGAAGTCACAGGCCTCACCCAGCTCCCACGCAAACGAAAGGGCCGGTCTCACTGCCACCATGCCCCTACCAACAGCCCTGAGTCTGTTTCCAGGTGGAGGGTGTGACAGGCTTGTAAACTTGCCCTGGGTTACTCACCTCCAGCTGCCAGAGAAAAGGGCTCAGTTCTTCCCCGGCCTGTGGAGTCTGCACAACAGATCTGTGCTCTCCCTCGAGTTCTGGCCAGGAGGCTTCTCACCCTGTTCAAACTGTTACAAAGTTCAGCTAGAGATTCTCTTCTCCCTGTGGAGTTATACCCCACGCTCCTTTGGTCACCCACCTGATGGATCCCTGCGGTGCCAGGAAGGAATGTCCCGAGCAAGGGGACACAGCGAGTTCCCAGGGCATTTCTGCTGCTTCCCCTACCCCCCTATTTCAGCTCTCTAAATTGGCTCAGCTCCAGGTAAGGTCGGAAACTTATCCCGCAAGCAGACCTTCAGCTTCCCCAGTCGGGCCGTGTGCTAAGGAGAGGAGGGGTCTCCCTTTCCCACTTCCACAGTTGGGCACTCACTGTATTTGTGGTGTCTCCTGGGCCGTGCAGGAGCAGTCCACTTCCTTCAGAGGGTCTGTGGGTCCTCTCCTGAATTTCTGGTTCAAAGAGAGAGAGGATGTAGTGGCGCACACTTGGAAGCTTATTAAGAAAAGGTGAATAGACCAAGCACAGGAGCAAGGGCCAACACACTCTTGTATTAAGATGATTGAAATTGTCTCTACACCACACACATGTAAATCACCGTTAGTGATTTAAACTCGTTTTAACCCAAATCCAAAATGTGTTTATGAGGAAGACAATGTGGTAAGTGGGCTATCTGAAATATTTACCTTCCTTTTATTTGTGGTTCACGTGGAGTGGAGTTTCTCAATTTCAGCACTAGAGACACTTTTTGGCCAGCTGATTCTTTGTTGTAGGTAGGGGGCGCTGTCCTATGCATCGTAAGGTGTTTAGCAACATCTGCGGTCTCTGCTCATTTAATTCTAGTTAACACCCCCTCTCTACCTCCCACCCTAGTTGTGAGGACTAAAATTGTCTACAGTAATTGCCAAATGTACTGTGGGAAAAAAACTAACCTCCAGGTTAAAACCATTAATGCAGAACATGATGGGGGGGGGAGGGGAGGGGGAGGATCCTAAAATGGGATTTGGTCAGAAAGCCATGGAAATGTAACCTAAATTTCCACCAATTCCAAGTAGTTTTGTTCTGTCATCATATACCAACTATGAAGGTGATTTTTTTTTCATGAAATACCAGTTCAAAGTCCTCAGTCTCACTAAATTATAGTAACAACCATATGATAAAAGATGGTTTAGTCATTAAAATGATCTCATAGAAGAACGTTTAATGTCATGAGGAGATATTTACAGAATCTTAACAAGTTGGGAGAAATTATAATGCACAATGGTGTTGATGTCTCATTCCAACACTGTCTGCTGTCAAGGAGGAGTGTCTGCAATCCATGTTCAGAAAGGGAAATATTTTTCAGCAGATTTGTTACTCCTCACCCAGAGATAGTACTAGGAGGACCTTAAAAAAACATGTTTTTTTGTTTGCTTTTGCGTCATGTTGATCAGTAGAATAAGAGAGCCAATATAGACATACAACTCTGTGACATACAACTTCTGGATCATTACGCTGACCAAAGACAGTAGACAAAGCAAAAGTTTGGAGTGCTCCAAAAATCCTTAAACATGTAGTCTTGAATATTGTTATTTACATAACAATATTTTCATCTTTTATTATCTTTTTTGATTACGTGTTGGTTAATTCCCAGTTCCTCCCCCAAAGTTCTGTGTAATTTTGCATAAAAATTACTATTATATGTATTCCTCTTTTTATGTTACTATTTTCTTAATCGTGGGAAGGGTCGTAATGTCTTAGGGAAACGTCTACAGGGGCATTCTTGGAAGTAATACATTAATATTATTTTATATTTGAATGTTTGTGAAATCAAGTTGGGCTTCTAAATAAAACTATATTTAGGTTGTGTTACATCTTATCAATCCAAAGTCCGTTAAGGGGACTCAGGGTTTCCCTCAGCTTTTGAAATATTGTCCTGCCTCTTGGCAATAATATGTATTTCTGTAGATTATAAATATTTCTATATTTTTATATCTGAAATGCTATTTGAACTTGAACATCCAAATAGATTAGGTTGTTAGTTTGTGTTCTTATTATTTTCCATTATAATAATGAGGTATCAATGATATTAATTAAATGTGTGTGTGTGTGTGTATGTTTGCTCAAAAATTTTAATTTTGGCCTTCTGCTGTAGTTATTCAAGTTAATTTGGTTTCCATCACTATCTTTTTACATTATTTAAAATGTATTATTTAATATACAGGAAAAGTCATTTAAAAATAACAAATATAATGAAAATATTTTAGAACTAAATAGAGTTGGTGGTTGTCCAACATCATGAATGTATTAAATGCCACTACATATTCACTCTTAAAAAGTTAATTTTATTTTATATGAATTTAATTTTAATAAAAATTACTATATTGAAGTTTTTTCTTAATGATATCTCCAGTGTGAATGTATACACATGTTTTAATATATAGTGGAGACAATCACAATCAGTTCTCAAGAGGATTGCTACATGAAAGTGTAGGCATTAAATACAATTGAGTCCAGTGCTTTTGCTCTGGTGCTTCATAGATGAAGAAAGGGAATCGGGAAATGTCAAACAGAACAGATTCACTATTGTTTGTGTATGTGCGCAAGGATTTTTGCTGCTAACACGTTTGTCAATTACTAAGCTAAGCCAAACCCTTATTTAGCAAAAGGGCTATTAAGGCCAAGAGAAACAAATGTTTTTTCCAAGGTCAGTCACTTACCTTGTACCAAAGCCAAAACTGGTATTCTTATCTCTCAATTTCTGAGTAATGATCCTATTCTAAACACATTAGCACAGTGTCTAAATGTGTACTGAAACAAAGAATGGATCAAAGGTATTTGTTTGTGGAAGAATGTAAGGAACCTATCAGTGAAGAGTTTCACCCATCAAACCTCACAGAAATATCCATCTGACCAGGAGACAGACCTATACATAGATGTTTCCTTGCCAAGGAAGAATTCCACACTGCCTTTGGATTAACAAATGCAGTGAATTCAGCATTTTGGTCACACAACACTAGAGCAGCAGCAGTGATCAAGGTAGAGGATGAGCACACAGAATGTTTTAGTAATATCTACTTTAAGAGTATGAAGCATATGATGTCACTCCAAATATGGCCAAAGAACTGCAGTGCAAAGATTTTCAAAAGGCATAGTAAAGCAGGTGGGGAGTTCTGTTTCCAAGGTCAGTGAGCTGTTAGGCATTGATTATTGGCTTCATCCTTCTTAACTGTTTATGAAATACTTGTCAGTAAAATATCCTTTGGTATGTTAAAATTATTTTTTTCTTTTTGTTTTTTTTTATTTATTGTGGTTATGTGTACCATAAAATTTGTCACTTTAACCATTTATAAATGTACAATACAGTGACATTAATAATATTTACAAAGTTGTGTAATTTTCACCACTGTCTATCCAAAATTTTTCATTACCCCAAACAGAAACTGTACCCATAAGGCAATAAATATTCTTTCATCTCCCCATTTCTCTTGGATCCTAGTGACTTTTAATTTTTTTTCCTTCTCTATAAGTTTGTCTGTTTGAGGTATTGCATAAGTGGAATCACATATTTGTCCTTTTGTGTCTGGACTCTTTTTATATATAAGACATTATCTTTCAGAGCAGTTTTAGTTTCACAGCAAAATTGATATCATCAACACCCCACACTAGAGTCATACATTTTTTGAAGTGCAGCTTACATCGAAACCTCCTAATCACCACAGTCCATTGATTACATTAGAATTCACTCTTGTGGTTGTACTTTCTATGGATTTGAACAATGTGTAATGAATTAAATGACCCACCATTATAGTATCAAACAGAATAGTTTCACTGCCCTAAAAATCATCCATTTTCTGCCTATTTGTCCCTCCCTCCCCTCTAACCCTTGGCAACTACCAATATTTTTACTCTCTTTGTATTTTTGCCTATTCTGAAATATAATATGATTGGAATCATACAGTATGCAACCTTTACAGATTGATTTCTTTCACATAGAAACATGCATTTAAGTTTCTGCCATGGCTTTTCATAACATGATAGCTTATCTCTTTATAGCACTGAGTAATATTTCATGGTCTGGCTGTTCTACAGTCTATTTATCCTTTCACCTATTGAAGAACATCTTAGTTACCTCCAAGTTTTGGCAACTATAAATAAAGCTGCTGTAAGCAACTATGTGCAGGTTTTTGTGTAGAACAAGTTTTCAACTCCTTTGGATAAATACCAAGAAAGCAAAAAAAAAAAAAAAAAAAAAAAAGGAGGGGGGGAATAAACAGAAAAATAAGAAGAAGCAAGAACAAAGAATGAAAAAAGGGAGAGAAGTCAAAGGAAATAAGTGAGGAAAGAAAAGAAAGGCAAAATGAATGGAGAAGGAAAAAAGATTGAGAGACTAAGAGAGGAAGGAAGATGAGTAAAGTCTGCTGCCACTTCCACAATGGCTTATAATGTTAAAGAGACATGTATATAGCGCACACATACGTGAAAGATAGTGATTGCAATGTGACTGTTAGGCTTAGGTCTTGTAGCTAACTGTGATGGTTAATTTTACATGTTAACTTGATTCCTGCACAGGGTGCCGAGATTAAAAATATTTCTCTGTGTGTTTATGAAGATGTTTTTGGAAGAAGTTAGTATTGGAATCATGAACTCAATAAAGCAGATTTCTCTCCCCAATGTGAGTGGACATTATAAAATCTTTTAAGGTCCTGAATGGAACTAAAAGGCATAGCAAAGAGGGATTTTTCCCTTTTTCTTTCTGCCTGGCTTTGAGCTGGGCTATTAGTCTTCTCCTACCCTTGGACTGGGATTTACACCATTGGCTGACCTGCTTGTCAGGTCTTTGCACTTGGACTGAAATTAGAACTCTGGGTCTTTTATGTCTTCAGTTTGCAGATGGCAGATTGTGGGACTTCTTGACTTCCATAATTGTGTGAGCTGATTCTTCATAATAAATCTCCCTCTTTCTGCCTTTGTCTCTGTATCTGTCTCTTGATAGATGATGGATGGATGGATGGATAGATAGATAGATAGATAGATAGATAGATAGATAGATAGATAGAAAGAGAGGATAGGTCTATAGATAGATAGATGATAGATTAACCAATCTCTTATTTTCATTAATAATGTTGTACAGTGTCCTTGTGTTCTCCACTTACTAACACACTATACAACAATATGAATATATCATTTTGTCTCTCAGTCTCCGTTTATTATGGCACAACCCAAGAGTACATAGTTAAATAAAAAACTATGTATTTTTCTGCATTTATACTATAGCCCTTTACTCACATTTCTATGTGGGTTCTCTGAGGATGATTTGGATGTGAGCTAAAGTGTAGTGAATGATGTGGCAGCTTTGTGATACTATTAGCCTATCAAGCACGGTCTGTGGGGAAAAATAAATTGGTTATGGGTATTATTCTTTACACTCCAGAAATGAGTTAACCTTGTCCTTTCTGTCAAGCACTGTGCATAATCAACATGCTTTTGACTTTGACATAGACAGACATACAATGCTCTGTTAGATTTGGAAGTTACTTGCATTTATTTTTATAGAGCATAGTAAATATGCATTTGTAAGTTATTATATTCAAAAATAGAATACATTTAGATCATTTTACAGTTCGTAAGGGAATCCTCACATGTTGCCGAGTTATCAGCTCTCTAGGGACACCTGAAATTGCCTAATTTAGTAGAGAATTCCTCCCCCTTATGTTTTTAAGTTTTCATAAAAATTTACTTGTGAAACCTATAGGTTTCCTAGAAAGAGTTAAAATAAGAGTCATATTTCCATGAATAAAATAATTTTAATTGTTTAATTAGTTAACAGAGTTTCTGAAAGTTAAATAAGTATCAGTCATGTGCCTGGATAAATGCCAGCACCAGGCCTAGGTCACTAAGAAGTGCAATGACTTTATGCACATACACATGTGCACACACACACACACACACGTAATGACTTTACATATCTATCTATCTATCTATCTATCTATCTATCTATCTATCTATCTATAACTATGTGTGTATAATTGTCCAAAAATAATCAAACATGCACATTGGACCATGGGCTTCCTCTGGGGAGCCATTTTTGAGCACACTAGTAACAGGTTATAATGGGTAGGCAATTATTAGGCAACAGTGAATCATTGATCTTTTACTTATGCACTGGAGGTCTCAAGTGGCAGCTGAGTTTTTCTTTTTTTCCCAATTTATCTTTTGAATATCACATGAAGACCTGACTTCTGAGCTCTAAATTTGGATCCAAGAGGATACTCCCTGCTTCATCATCATCATCATCAGCAGCAGCAGCAACAGCAGTATCAACAACGTCAACATATTCATCGTCATAGCTACTGTTGTAGTGGGGTGTCTATTCCAGCTCCTCTTCAAGACCCTTTTTACACCAGTCTTTAATAATAATAGGGCCATTATGATATTCAGAAACTATTCCAAATCAAAATGCCCAAGTGTATAACAGTCTGTGAGATATCAAAAATCAAATCAGGATTTCATAAATAGAGGCTTTATTCAAAAGAATTTTTGCAAGGAGTGTTGAATGGACTATTGCAATAGGAAAAATGCTCTCATGATAAGATCTACAAGTATCTCAAGAATTAGACAAAAAAGGATTTTCTTTTATAGGGAGGAGTAAATAAGGCTAAAAAGAGCCAGGTGTGTGGAAGTGGGATGAAAGCATAGTATTATCAAACAGTTGATCAGAGGATGTTTTATTCTGATGCCAGCCTGTTCTCAAGAGGGGCAGTTGGATGGCTTGGGCTGAGGGTGGGCTGAAGTTCAGGGACCTTGAAGAAGAAGAGGAACTTAACTGAAGTTTGGTTAACAAGCATTTTGTTTTTATTGATCAGTGGGGACAAGCAATTTAGTTCATCATTTATGAAACAAAGAATGGGAGTTTGAAGGTTCTGTGTCTGAACTTGTAGTAGGTTAAACAAAGAAGGCTCCACATCTTTGATCTAAGTCTTACGGAGAGGGCTGTTCCTTTGGTTTATGCCTTTTCTAGAGCACAGAAGAACAGAGCAAATTCCTAACCTTGACTGTTTTCTAGACTCTTAGGGCTCCTGCAAAGTTCAACATTTTCAGATTTATTATATTCATGTGTGTCCACTTCTACATCTCAGAAAATGGCATTTTTTCTAACAAGTACATGTGGTCTTTGCAGAAGTGTTGTCAAATTGTAGATAACAAGATCAGCATTTGCCTTAATGCTACCTACACATATTTGTTGCCCATGGAGCTTTCATAACAAATATAAATGGTATTTAATATTTCCAGTGATATATTAATTAATCAGAATATCAAAATTGGTACAACTATTTCTCCTCTTAAACATCACCTTGATAGTTTTCTAGATTGTAAAGGGTCTGCTAAAAATCTGCAGCCAGGCATGTTTTTCTCAAGGATGATTTTTAATATAAATAGATAAAATTGGGAATTTTCAAAGCATCCTCTGAGAATACAGACCAAAGGAAATGGCATATTGCTATGAAAGCAGCAAAGACAACACTATAATATTGATGAAACACTGTGCAGGAAAATTGGAAATATATTCAGTAGTATTTCACTCCTAAGTTTATTGTCTATATTCAAATTCAGTAATTAAAAATGAAATCCATTCACTTTAGGGTCTGAAAGTATTCTAAAAAATGTCAAAAATTATTTTCAATAATGGCAGATCTGAATTGGATATGCAGAAACCCAAATTCCAATACTCTTGATGTGTGTGGATACATGGGTATATGTACACATATATACATATATATGTATCTCCTTATGTATGTGTATGTGTGTTAGTATGCATAGATATAATGTGTGTATATACACAAACCACATATATATACACAATCCACATTGACATGTCATTGGATTCTCTTTTGAATACATTATGATACTTGCCTGGTTCTCTCATTAATGAGAAGAATAAAATCTTTAAAATTTATTTTAATCTACATGATTTCACCTTTTTAGGAAATCTTTTTTCTCCAGTATAATTGGTTTATAAACAATAAAACTGACATTTGAAAACTGTTTTTTCTGGTTCCAAAGCCTAATGGATTTTGCGTGCTTTATGTCACCTTTTCTCCTGTGAATCTGGGGAGCTGGGGAACAGTTACATGCATTCTCACTACACGGAAAGGAAACTGAACGTCTGAGAGAGCATTTCCTCTCAGAGACAGAGGCAGTATGGTTGTTTAAATGGGATATGCAGTCCTGAATCTCTAGTGTTTGAACTTCTTTTCTGTTAGTCTTTTTTACTAAACAATTAAACTGAGATGATGTTTTCCTGTAGAGGGGATATGGGCAAAACTTTGAAGTGGTACTGCAAAGTAAAGAAAGAAACAGCAAGAGGACTTTCAAAAAGACAAAGCAATAGAAGAGAATGAAGTGTGATGAACACCAGCCAGAGGATTTGAGGGCTGGGATGAAGAAATTTGATTAGCTAGCTCAGGGGAGAAAGAAATCAAAAGGCAAGGTAAGCCATTTGAAATCATGAATTGAGGAAAGCCCAAATTCAACTGGGGCAGGAATTACATTTTCTAAGCCTCATAATACTCTTTTCAGCCAGATAGGTTAGAAAAGAATTATTCTACTCTAGCCTCCACTGATCTAATAAATATCTACCCCCTAACATAATAGTTTAGAATTAAAATGTAAAAGAAAATAAAATCCTAAACAACAGGACTTTTGTACATTGTTGAACCTTTGTTAAACTATTATTAATAAATTGGTCCAAAATATATCGCTAGAACCACAAAGGTGATTCAGCTAAATACTGATCAAAAAAAGAGAAAAGGAAGAAGATAATAAAGCTGAATTCAATTATAATGGTTTATTCTGTTACTGAAAAAAAAGACTAGGAAAAATGACTCTCAAAAATCCTTATTTATTGAATTTGTTTCATCTGACCACTGCAGAGCTAATTTGACACAGGCTACTATTTCATCCTGTTAGTGCGACTGCTATAATGGCAAAGTGAACCAAATATTCTAGATAAATAGTTGATAAGTTATTGACAAAGATGCTTGATCACTAAATACTAAACTTATCTACAAACTGAATTGTATCTTTGTAGAAGAAAGAGGAGCTTAGATATAGAATAGGGCTATTTTGGATAATGGTCTGCAACCATAGACTTGCACAGCCTCCAGGATAATTACCATATTAATTCTTTGATTCAGTGTTTACATATTCCCTCAAATGCATTTCAAAACATCTATGTGTACAGAGTTTCATAACTTGCAAGAATTATGGTGCTGTCTTTGTTAAGGTCAAGATATGGCAAACATTTATTAAATTGATTTGCCTTCAGTTTCTTTCAAAATACAGAATGTCAGTGGCTAAGAAAAAGATGTAGAAAAGAGGTAATTTTTGATGCTTTCTTTTTTCTACCGATTTTTACTTAAGAATATATTTCCAAGTGAATTTAACACTCCTGTTTATTTTATAGTCACATGAAGTTATAACATGTTCCAGAAAGAAGTCACATGGAAGAAGTTATAACATGTTCCAGAAAACATAAATCATATATAAATGTGTTTTAATATCTTTGTATTTTTCTATGAAAATGCCTTTGTGTGATAATTTAAATATAGTTTTAGTTTCTAGAAAAAAATCCCTTTGACAAACATTAAACCACATTTGCAAGAAGCTCCTGGAGTACCTAATTTTCATTCAGAATCATTTCAACCTAAGCATAAATTTATAGGTTTATTCATTAACTTTTTCACATTTTGAACAGATATTTATTGAAGAGCCTGTGTGTCCGGATCTGTGGTCTCTACTCTGAAGGTAGTATTAAATGAGACAAAGGAATCCCAGTAGGTTCTTAATCTCTAGTAATGGTTAGTGTAATGGAAGACACAAATGTTAAGTGTACAAGTAATTATTTGACTTACGTTTTGTAATGTTGTAAATGAGATGACAGCTATAATAAAAAATCTTACTTGGTATTGCGATTAGGTGTTATATACTCTATGTTATTTTAAAATTATTTTTAAAAATTAAGGCTAAATTTATATGACTGTTTTTAATTTTAAGTTTATTTCAATCCTTCCCTGAGTTTATAAGCACTTTCTCTTGGAAATAAAACTATGAATCTGAATTTAGACAAATGTGAAAATAGCTTGGGTGAGACATTTTTCCCATATTGTCATTTTAAGGAAAGTATATAAAGAGTTATTTACAAAGATTTCATTTAAGAAAGACAATTTTATATGGATGATAGAAAAACTCCAATATTTCAAAATCTAACAAAAGGATAATTTATTTTGTAAACCGTAGCAAACAACAACCAAAAGACAGAAACACATATCTAAGTAATTCATCAATACTTAGAAACATAATTATACATTTCTAAAGTGATTTCAAATTGTTTTAATTTCATTTGGAAGAGTGTATATGACACTAATTGGGAAAGTTCTGGAAAAAGTGTAAGATGCCAGAGATGAATTTGAAGATATACTTACTAAAACTTTAAGATTCTCACATAAGACAGATCAATAAAACAAAAAGTTTATTATTAGGTCATTGGCAACAAATATAGATAAATTTAAAAAATTCAGGAGCCCTATCGCATATCATATAACAAAATATATCACACATGTATTAATGATACGAATTTAAATTATAAAATTGTGTGATGGCTAGACAATTTTAGTCCAGGTCTTTATATTACTGTGGTGAAAAATAACTTCATAGGAAATATGTCAGAAAATTCAAAGCATAAGATAAATTTGACTTAGAAGATGTAAAATATCTGTATGATAAAACTATAAAATATTTTTAAATGATGAAAAATATGTTACATATATGAGAGATTAAAGATAATATTTTTATTTATTTATTTATTTATTTTTTTTTTTTTGAGACAGAGTCTGGCTCTTTGGCCCAGGCTGCAGTGCAGTGGCGAGATCTTTGCTCACTGCAAATTCCTCCTCCCAGGTTCAAACGATTCTCCTGCCTCCCGAGTAGCTGAGAATACAGGCATCCACCACAATGGCAGGCTAATTTTTGTATTTTTAGTCGAGACGGGGTTTCACCATGTTGGCCAGGCTGTTCTCAAACTCCTGATCTCAAGTGATCCGCCTGTCTCGGCTTCCCAAAGTGCTGGGATTACAGACGTGAGTCATCGCACCCAGCCTAAAAATAAATATTTTAAGGTATACTTAGCCTTCACAAAAAGTAAGGCACTCTAAAGAAGACAAAGAACACGAGAAAGAAACAAATGGACTGATTCATCTGTCCACATACATAAGACTTACCAACTGCAAATGAGTATGTGAAATGACTTAAAGCATTACAATTAATAAAATGAATACAAATAGAAGCAATGATTTTGTCTTTCTACAAATATATATTGACTGTTCTCTGTCAGGTTTTGTTTTTAAGGTTTGTTTATGAAAACATAAGTTACATTATTATAAGGCCCAAGAAGAAGATAGAGAAGGGAGTAAGTGTGTGTGTATGTGTCTGTGTGTAGAAGAATAAGAGATGTGGAATGTTTACCAAAAATATGGTAATTAGAAAATTAATGTGCAAGCAGATTATATTGAAATGAAACTTGAATGATAAAGAATCATGCAGATAGAAGAGTGGCTGGCTTAAGGTAAAACAACTGAATTATGATGATAAAGAATACAGAATTATTTCAAAATATAAAGGAAACTAAGGTGGCAGGGGTGAAATAAAGTGAAAAAAGAAGTGGAAGGGGGTGAGGCTGAATGGATACATTTTTAGATGAAGGGAGTAGCATTGAGATTTGGAGCTCAGGCAAGGACTTCAGATTTCACTATGTCAAGGAAAATCATTGATGAATTTGGGGCTAGGGTAAGACCTCTGTGTGGAGTCTATGCTTTTGAGGTGGGATGGCTCAAAACTTGGACTATGAAAGATATGCTCATAGGTGAAACATGCTCACAACTTGGAACCAGATAGTAATTACTTATCTGGAGAGAAATGGGAAGCTTCACATTCCATTGTAGTAGTAATAACAGGACTTGAAGAAGAATAAGATATGTTTAGACAAAACAAGACATGAATTAAGGCTAACGTTTTAATTTTTTTCTGAGCAATTAGATAGAAGGTTTATTGATTGAAATGGTTCTGACAAGATCTCCTGAATCAGCTTCACTGAGTCTTGCATGTCCAGCTCCAGGAACTGCAGCTTCTCCTGAAAGCCTCTCATAGCACTGGGTTGGGAGTTGATGAGAGTCATTCAAGAGTTAGGGTTTGTCTTTCTGGGTCCCAGTACTCCCCACCTGTTCTAATTATCCTTGTTCTTGCTATATTAGGCTTTCCTTTCCCAACAACTTGTCTGGCAGACCTGTTGTGACTTTAGGCACAGTACCAGACACAAGATGATAGTTCTGCCTCGACTTCTCCATCAGCTCCACTAATCTCTGTCATAAACCACTCCTTTTTCATCATTTGTAGTTGTGCTGCTTCTCTGATCAAATTCTGATGGATCCAGATGTTTCTGTCCATACAAAAGAAATGAGAAAACATGATTACAGATGAGGCAGATTCATGGGCATAATAAAACCAAAAGATGGATTTTATGTGTTTGTTCCCATTTTCTCACTAAATTGTGAGACAAAACAATAAGCTTAGTTTTAACACAGGGTGTAGAGATGGGGCTTCCCAGAGCTGGGACCAGATTTAATAAAAAATGTACCAGGAGATCTGATCATTGTCCAGTGAAATGTGTAGCAATTAATTTATAATGATATATTGGATTGTATCATTTTTTACTCAGGATTAGCTAACTGACAAGTCACCAAGCAAAATTCCAGCTGGGTTTCGAATTTTAGCTTAGCAAATACTGAAGAGATTTGAAATAATTAATATAAATGAGGCTATCAAATATTGGTACTTATTACTCATGATTTCTATTTTGAATTAATGTAAATTTTCTAAAGCATATTACAATCATACTTATACTAATAACTAATTTTATAAATCATATTGTCTTAGCAAAGACTGTAATTGAATAAGGAAATAGTAGATGATTGATTTTTGTAATTTTAATTTGCAAAAACCATTTGTACTGGAAGCAGAATCTATTGAGCTACCTAATGGCAAAACATTGTGATAACAGAGTTTATAAAATTTTAGTTAGAAAACCAGCTAAATATTTAAACTTTCATATGTAAGTGTGACAGCACAATGCAATAGCAAACTGAAAAACAAAATCCACGTGTGTTCCATATGTATTAATAGACATAATTACTCTTCTTGGTGTTAATGGCTGTGTGGCAAGTAGTGCTAATATGCAGAATTACAATTTTTAAAATATAGGGCAACATCTTTTATATTTATGCTTGTGATCATTCATTTTCTTGTAGTCCCTCCCCATTGTCTTGATAGACATTTCCTCTAGTGGACAAAAATATGATCACTCCGAATCCATTTACAATGTGCTTTTGGAGAATAAATAATTTAAGTAATTTCATTCTGCATTTGAAAATAATATTAATAATGGAAAGGTATTTACACAACGAAAGTCACTGAAATTCCCAAGGATCCCCTCTAACTCTTCAGTTAAGTATTTATATGATTAAGGAACACATTTAGAGACAAGCACAGAGTTGTCTATTACTTTGAAAGTCACAGAATGGAGATAATGATCAATATGTGAATGTGTACCCATCAATCACTAATCAGAAAGCTTTTGATACATAATTTCAAAGACATATACAAATTTCTCTTTTAAGTACCTGCATTGGTCATGTTGAGCATATCTTTGCATTTTAAGAGTTAGATTGTTTCTTATCTTAAACACTTAAATTTTTAAAGATTTTCTAGACAAAAAATATAAAACGAGTTGTTTTGCATAGGTTATCTTTTGAGTATGATTAATGGCAGTAGTAGAAAGAAACATTAGAGCTACTAGGATCATTTTTATAAAAACAACAAATACTTTAAAGAAACTGAATGGGGAAAAAAACACCACAACTGTTATCAATGATTACTTGAGGCAATCAGTATTATTATGGAATTTTACTATTGATTTTTTCTTGGTTTTAAACTAAACAAAAAAATCAACTGTACAAGAAAATATAGCATATCACAATAAGCATCCATATACTTGCAATCATGAATTTAAAGCACTTTATATATTTAATTTAGATATTCTTATTTTTATTGTCATTTGCTTTTTATGCAATAAGCAATTTTTATAGGAAATGTGACAAGTAAATGGAAATTTACATGGAATAAGAGATTATTAGACAAAGGACAAAGTACACACATCTTTAATTTCAAAAAGAATAACTTGAGCCAAAGTGGAGTCATAGAGTATGGCATGTTTGTGGAATGGTGAAAAGTCAAGTTAATTAAGAGAATAAACCTTAGCTGTTAAGGGGAGTGGCTCCGAGAATTTGGGATCTGCCAAAATGTTGTGAGGTTTGGATTCCAAGAAGAGATTGCAAGCTAGGATTTTATCCTTAGGCAAGTAGAAAACAGAGAGGATTAAAGTGAATGCTAATGTAATTGGAAAAGCTGGGTTGATGGAACAGGAGTGCAGAGCAAGTACTGTTATGGATCACAAATGGATAGTTGCAGGTGAAACTGAGCCAACGATAAACCAGTGTCATCTGAGATTTCACCAGAGGAGAGAAAAGTGTTTTCTACATATTAAAATTGCTCTCTCTTTTTTTTTTTTAGAGTTGTAGGAAATTAGAAATTTTTAATTTTTGAAAAGTCGTTATTTTCAAAACTTCCATTTTTCTGTTTCTCAAAAATATAATGACTTTATTTTTTCTTTACCAGGAGACATTCTGATTGTCCACAGTTATGTGTCCTTAAACAATTGCCAAAACTTTTCAGATACAATTTGACTCTGGAGTAATCTTAAATCTGTTTGATGGTCCTTTCTAAAGTGATGTAGTTTTTTTTTTTTCATTGTTGCATTTTATTGGCTATGGATCAAAAAATTATTGCAAGTTTTCATTTTTCTAATGTGCTAAAGAAAAGGGTGCCAGGTTTTAGCTTCCATCCAGTTTATACTCTTATTTAAATCTTGTATTCTAATGATTATTTTTATCTGACAAACATTTGTACTATGATGTAGTTTATCTTCATAACTAGATTCAGCTACTAGGTGTACTTTTTTTTTTTTGTCTCATGCTTTTTCATTTTCTTGAATATCAAGAGCATATTAATTGGTAATTTCTATTGTTTTGAAGGAGATCCAATTGTAGGTAAAGTCAAAAAATGCCCAATTTGATGACAAGTAAAAAATTAAACTCCAACACACAGTATCAGCCACCAGCATTCCTGACACCTTGGAGTTCAATCAGACTTATTCGCAAATCATCACAACATACCATTAAGTAAAAGAGAATCTATATTCTGACTACAACTGTCACACCATGATAGAATGTAAATCTGACACTAGCCACTTTGAGGTAGCATTAGATTCCACAGATTTAAGGGAATGGTCCCCAACAACACTGCCCCCACTCAAGTGCCATCCACCAAGTGGGGGATCCCTTGATTATTCACACTTTGGACCAACTGGGTACAAATCTAGGGGGTTTTCATAATGCTTCTCAAGTGGGATAATTCTCTAGAAGGACTCACAGAACTTTCTTTGCACAACACACTTGTCCTCACTACATACTGTACTCCATTTAAGAACTCTCATTCGTATTCCACCCAATGTATATGTCTCCTTTTAAGACGATGTTTTCCTTGATCCTGGGTAGAATCCATCAACTCTTGGTTATTTTTCAACATAGTCACAAGGACTTCTATTAGGCATTTTTATTGTGTATGTCTCTTAATATAGTCTCACCTCCTTGAAAACAAGGCTTATATCATTTTTCACTCTTTATACCCTAGGGACCAGCATTGTGTCTTTTACACACCTGCACAAGCACACAAACACATACACCCATATATATATATGTACACACACAAACACACACATATATAAATATCCTCACATATATTTGGGTATATATGCATATACTGACATACCTTTTCTGTGTGTATATATATGCCACCATATGTCCATTTCAAGGAAAGATATATATATATCTATATTATATATAGATATGTAAGATATATAACCATATATACATATACATATATAGGTATATATACACACACAGACATACATATGTATATATACACACACATATATATGTATTGCCTTATGATGGACATATGGTGTGTGTGTATATATATATATATATATTTGTGCATATATATATTTTGTGTACGTGTGTGTGTGCATATATATAGTAGGTGGTCTTGAATTTAAGGAGTTTTCTTTTTTCTTTTTCTTTTTTGTATTTTTAGTGGAGACGGAGTTTCGCCATGTTGGCTAGGCTGGTCTCGAACTCCTGACCTCAGGTGACCTGCCTGCCTTGGCCTCCAAAAGAGCTGGGATTGCAGGTGTGAGCCACTATGAATTTAAGGAGTTTTCTAATAAATTATAATGTCAAATTTTGTCTTCTCTGTCTTGCTTTCTATTTTTGTAATAACTTCTGTTTCTCTTGCTATTGTCAACTTACATGAAAAATGGAAGATAAGGGATTGTTCCCCTTCTCAAATGTCTTGGATCACTTGCAGTGCCTACTGACTATGAGCTTATTATCTACCACCAAGAATAGCAATAACTAGTAGATTCCAAGCCCTGAGAGAGGCTTCATTGATTTTTGTGACTGTGGGAAAAGAAAATACTGTGAGGATGATTACAATCTTGAAATACTTTATTACTCCTGAACTGATTCCCCTGTTTTCTGGGAACACATTTTCTCTTTACTTCAAAGCAATGAAGACCTAGAGAAAATTCATTAAGGGATTTGTGTCTGTTTCTTAATTTAATATGATGGCTTTATTACTATTGATGATGATATGCAAATATATAGAGAAATATACCTAGTATTAGGCTTGAGTTCATATTGAATTCTTGCACTGCAGTTTTATAAAAATGTAATCAGTTATACAGAGGATTATATTTGCTCCTTTATATATTCTTCAATATGCTAATACAAACTTGAGTACCCAAGAAATATGATCACCTGACTAATTTTCAATGACTAATTAAGTGAATAAGAAAATTCGTAGGCTGATAGAAGTTAAGGAGCTTGCTAAAAAAGTGTGGAAGCATTCTGAGAATGAGAGAGAGAGAGACATTATCCTCAGTTTGACAATTGCTTGACCCACAAGAGAGATTAAAGAAACTTTAACCTGAGACCAAATGATGGCAACCTCAATGTATTATCAGTCACCCATACGATGATGACCTGTGATACTTATCACAATGTGAGCATTTAGGCGATCATATTAAAGTGAATGCTGGGATATGGTTAGTGAGGCAGGGGCTATTATTTTTTATTTATGACAAACTTTCTTCTTTACATAAAGTTGAGTAGAAAATTTATGTGAGAAATTACCTTCAACAAAGAGAGTGCACGGCATCAGGTTTATTGTTTAAAAATGACAAGGAATCACTTATTATTTTTACCTACTAGACTCTTAATAGACACCTGATTCTGTTGTAACATATCATTAATGGCTCTGTAAGAAATAGAACAGGGGATTGTCTTTTCTTGAAGTAATTGAAGTACCAATGTAGGTAAGCCACAAGGGAATCCTCTATAATTAGATGGGTGATCTTATCAAGCTTCATAATGTATCTCTCAGAATAATTTTTCGCAATTAACCCGTCATAGAATTTCAAGTCTTGACACAATTCTACTAATAAAAGGAACTCAACTATACTAATAAATTTTTAAAGACAGATGATCATATATATTTTATTGAAGTGGATTGCTACATGAAATCTGTTAAATGAAAGAGGCAATGTGAGAAGAATGTATTGGATAAAGTCAGATATCCTAAACTTTTCTGTCACTTCTTTTAAAGAACATAATTACTAAAGAGGATGAAATTGTCAACACATAATTTTAAGAAGTAGACAAAGATTTCATATGAAATTCTAAAATTAATAGCACTATGATATTCAACAAATATTGTAGTTCATACTGAAGCATTAAAATTAATGTATCTAGTCAAGTGTCATTTGTTATTTCTCAAATGTAGTCTTTCTTCATGAAGAGCAATCACACATTGATTTTCTAGGTAATACATCGTGTTTTTAAAAGCACCTTGGTTTCCAGAAAAATTGAGCAGAATTATAGAGTTCCAACATGCCTTGTCTTTCTCCCACAAAATTTATTCAATTATTAACATATTGCCTTAGTATTGATCATTTGTTGCAACTGACAGACTGATATTAACACATTATTATTAACTACATTCTGTATAGAATAGGGTTCACTCTGTGTTGTACAGTTCCATGAGTTTTGACAAAAGCATATTGTCATTTACACACCATTATAGTATTATGTAGAATAGTTTGACTGCCCTAAAAGTATCCTGCGCTTCACTTGTTTATCTCTACCCAACTCCTGAAACCACTGGCTACCACTGAACTTCATACTGTCTGCAGAGTTTCTAACTTTCTTGCAGTTTTTTGTCACAGATTTGTAATCATGGAGTCTGTAACCTTTCAAACTGACTTATTTCACTTAGCAATATCAATTTGTTTCCTTCATGTCTTTTGTGACTTGATAGCTCATTTCTTTTTACTGCAGAATATTACATGGATTGTCCATTCACCTATTGGAGGACATCTAGGTTGCTTCAAGTTTAGGAAGTAACATATAAAGCTGTCAAAACATTTGTGTACAGGCTTTTGTGTGGACATAATCTTCAGCCTTTTGTTAAATACCTAGGAGTGCACTTGCTGGACAGTATGCTGAGACTGTATTTAACTTTCTAACAGACTGGCAAACAGTCTTCCAAAGTGGCTGTACCACTTTTCATTCTCACCATTAGTAAATAAGAGAACATTTAGCTCTACATCCTCACCAGCATTTGGTGTTCTCAGAGTTTTGGATTTTGGCCATTCTAATGTGTGTATAGTGATATCTCATTAGAGTTTTAATTTGAAATTTAATAAAATATGATGTTGAACATATTTTATATGTTTATTTGTTATTTTAAGTCATTTTTAATGACTATCTTATATCCGTGTTAAATCAGGTTGTTTGTTTTCCTGTTAAAGAGTTTTAAGAGTTCTTTTTATTATGCAAATGTTTTATCCCTCTCTAGGGCTTTTTTTTTTTTTTTCTTTGCTGTTCTTTTTTTCAGGGCATAAGTTTTTAATTTAAGTAAATATCAGCTTCTTTTTTTTTTTTTTTACTTTCATAGAGCATGTGTTTGGTATCGTATATAAAAACTCAATACCAAACAAATCAGATAGATTAACTTTCTGTTTTTCACTTTTAGTAAAGTATTCCATAAATTACATGATTTTTCAACATTTTATTATAAATAAATTTTCTGTTAGATAATTTTGCCCAAATGTAGGCTAATGTAATTGTTCTGGGCATGTTTAAAGTAGTCTAAGCTAAACTGTAATGTTGAGTAAATGAGGTGTATTGGATGTATTTTTGGCTTACAATATTTTCAGCTTATGATGGGTTTATAAGGATACAATTCAATTGTATGTCAAGAAGCTTCTGTATTACTTAGCAGAAGTCTTAAAAATTATTTTACATTTCTCTTTAAGATCTATTTTGATTTAAGTTTTAAGACATAAGTTCTGTGCCAAAATGTATTTACTTTTTTTGGTATTTGGATATCTGATTGTTGCAGCACCTTTTGCTGAAAAGACTATTCTTTCTTCATTGAATTGCCTTTCTTCTTTGTCAAAGATCAATTGACTGTATTTATGTTGGTCTATTCCTGAGCATCAGTTTGGTTCCATTGAATTACTTGTGTATTCTTTCACCAATACCAGACTGTCTTGATTACTATAGATTTACTCTTAATCCATAGTAATAGGTTAAAGTTGGGTAGTGTCAATTCTTCAACTTTGTTCTTCTTCAGAACTGAGTTGACTATTCTGAGTCTTTTCACTAATCTTCATAATTATTAGAATTAGCTTGCAATGTCCACAAAATAATTTGCTTGGATTTTAATTGGTATTGTATTGAATATAGATCAAGTGGAAAATAAAGGTTATCTTAACAATATCATCTATTCATAACCATGGGATATCTGTTTATTTAGATTTTATTTGACTTCATTGGATTTCTGTAGCTTATCTCATACAGATCTTTTACATTCCTTGCTACACTTAAACCTAATGATATAATTTCTTTGGTGTCAATATAAATAATATTGTGTTTTAAATTTGTGTTTCCAAGTATTACTTCCTGGTATATAAGAAAGTGATTGATTTTTGTACATTAACCTTTTATCCTGAAACCTTGCTGTAATTGTACATTTCTTCCAGTAGTTTTAATTTTTATGCTCTTGCTGTTGATTCTACATTTTCTATGTTGACAATCATATCATCTACATTCACAATCATATCATCTGTTGTTTTGTGAACAACAGATGATATGATTTTACTTCCCTCTCAATCTATCTACCTTTTCTTTACTTTCCGCATCTTACTGCGTTAGCCATGACTCTCAGTACAATGTTGAATGGGAATGAAGAAGAGACTCTCTTGTATTGTTGCTAATCTTAGATTGAAAGCATTTAGTTAGTCGCCATTAGGTATAATGTTAGTGTTAAGTTTTTGTTGATTTTTTTTTATAAGTTGAGGCTATTCCTCTTTATTCCTAAGTTGCTTAGAGTTTTTAAGATGAATGAATGTTGGAGTTTGTCAGATGTTTTTTTCTCCATCTATTAATATGACTATATGATTTTTCTTCTTTAGTCTTTTGATGTAATTGATCATGTTAATTTATTTTCAATTGTTGAATCAGTTTTGCACATGTGAAATAAATTGTACTTGTTCATAGTAATTCTCTTTATACATTTTCATATTTAATTTGCTAATAATTTGTACAGGAATTTTGCATCTGTGTTCCTGAGAGATAATGGTCTTTCATTTTCCTTTTCTGTAATTTCTTTGGTTTTGGGATTTGGATAACATTGGTCTCATAGAATTAGGAAGTAGTCTTCCCCTTATACTTTTTGAAATAGATTGTAATGAATTGGTGTTATTTCTTTCTTAAGTGTTTGGTAGAATTTACCAGTGAAACCATCTGGACCTGGTACTGTCTGTTGTGGGAGGTGATTATTAATTCAGTTTCTTTAATAGATGTACATAGGCTTAGTCAGATTACCTATCTACATTGTATGAGTTTTGTAATTTTTTTCTTTCAAGTTGTTCGATTTCAAGTGTGTTTTCAATTTGCGAGTATAGAGTTGTTCATAATATTCATTTATTATCCTTTAATGCCTATGGGTTCAGTATGACAACCTCTTCCTATTTTGATCTTGGTAATTTGTATCTTTTTTATTTTCATGTTTAGCATGGCTAGAGGTTTATCAATTTTATTGACACTTTCAAAGAGCTAGCTTTTGGTTTTATTGATTTTCTGTGTTTTTCTCTGTTTTCAACTTAATTGATTTCTGCTCAAATATTTATATATTTTTCTGCTAGATTTAAGCTTATACTGCCTTTCTTTTTCTAGTTTCCTAGTCTGGAAGCTTACATGATTGATTTTATGTTTTTCTTCTATTTTGACATACAAATTCCATGCTATACATATGCCCCTAAAAACACTGCTACAGCTTCATCCCACAGATTTTGATAAATTCTTTTTAAATTTTCATTTATTTCAAAATATTTTTAAAAATTTTTCTTGACACTTCTTATTTGACCTATATATTATGTTGTGGATTGATCTCCACATATGCTTTATATGTTATTTTTAGGCTACCTTTTTGTTACTGATTTCTATTTTATTTACTGTTTTATGAAAGCAAACTTCGTATAATTTCTTACACATTTCTTAAAGAGTGTTTTATTGTCAGAATGTGGCCTATTTTAGTAAATGTTATTTGTAAGCTTCAGAATAATGTGTATTATGCTGTTGTTGGATGAACAATTTTATAAATGTCAATTAAATACTTTTGACAGATGGTGCTCCTTAGTTCAAATAATTTTTATTCATTTTCTTTTTGGTGTTTATGTCAGTTACCAAAAGAGATGTGATGAAATCACTAACTAAAATAATTTGTCTGTGTATTTCTTTGCATGCTTGTAAGTTTTTCCCTACTGTATTTGATGTATTGTAGTTAGATGCATGCATATTTATAATTATTATATTTTCTTGGGGAATTAACTGCCTTTTTACTATGCATTGTCCCTTTTTGCCTCTGCTAATTTTTCTTGTTCTAAAGTCTGCTTGGCTGTAATTAATACAGTTACTATTTCAACTTTCTTTTGATTTGTGTTAGCATGGTATATAATTCTGAATATCCACATAATAATCTGTTTCCTTATATTTAATGTGAGTTTCTTATAGACACCATATAACTAGGTCTTGATTGATTTTATTGACTTAAGTAGTAGTTTTATGATAAATCTTGAAATTAGGTAGCATGAACTTTCCAACTTATTTTTTGTTGCTTGAAATTAATAATGATTATTATAGATCATTATCTTTATGTATACATTTTAGAATGAGCCTGCCAAATTCTACAAAATAAATTACTAAACTTTGGGACTGCATTGAATCTATATGTCATTTTGAAAGGAATTAGAAAACTCAACAATATGAATTCTTCCTATACTTAAACACAGTATATCTTGGTCTTTTATGTATCCCAATTTTTTTTTTTTCTTTTGAAACGGAGTATCGCTCTGTTGCCTGGGCTGGAGTGTAGCCGTGCAATCTTGGCTCACTGCCGGCTCTGCCTCCCGGATTCATGCCATTCTCCTGCCTCAGCCTCCCAAGTAGCTGGGACTACAGGTACCTGCCACCAAGCCCAGCTAAATTTTTTGTATTTTTTAATAGAGATGGGGTTTCACTATGTTAGTCAGGATGGTCTCGATCTCATGACCTCGTGATCCGGCCACTTCGGCCTCCCAGAGTGCTGGGATTTCAGGTGTGAGCCACCGCACTTTAGCCCCCATTAGTTTTTTTTAAGTTTTCAGGCTATTAATTTTGAATGCATTTTATTAAATTAATATGTAAATGCTATATGTTTTTCAATAGTATTGCCATAACTAGCTTTATATTTAAATTTTAAATTAATAATTAAAATGGAATTAAAATTTATATTTGTACTTTGAGCTTATATCTTGCTTCCATTTTAAGCATATTAATTTGTTCTAATATTTTGTTATATGTTTGAGATTTTCTACATAGAATATGATATAATTAAGGATTCTTCTTTTCTTTCTTTAATTTTTTTTATTTTTGTAATTATCCTTTTTATCCTTTTATCCTTTCTACTGGATACTCCAGCACAAAGTTAAATATGAGTAGTGGGAATGAATGTTATTACCTTTCTTGCAAATTTAAGTGGCAGGTATCTGGTATTTTATCATTAAGCATTATGCTATTTTGAGGTAACATACATGCCCTTTGTCAGATGGAAATTTCCTTTAATGCAGATGTTGGCAAACTAAAACCTGCAGGCCAATTCTGATTCATGTATTGTTTTTATACGATCTGCAAGCTATACTTCTAAAGGCCTTTTATTTTTTAAGGAGAAGAAGATAATCTACAAGAGACATCTGTAACCCATAAAGCCTAAAGTATTGATTATCTAGCACTTTACAGGGAAAAAGGTGCTTATTCTTGCTTTAATTTATAATTTTTATTATTTATTATGAATACATGTTAATGTTATCAAACTACTTTCCTGCCTATATGGAGATGATTATATGATTATATGTATGAATATATAGATAGATATTATAAATATCAATGATTCATTTGCAGATATGGAGTCAATCTCATATCCTTGGGATAAATCTTCCTTAGTTATGATTTATAATACTTTCTATATTTAATGAACTCAATTTGGTATTGTTTTGTAGATGATATTTTTGTGTATGTTCATGAGGGATATTGGTCTACAATTTCCTTATAATGTCAACGTCTGGTTTTGAGATCAGAGAAGCTAACTTTATGAAATGAGTTAGGAACTGTTCTCTTCAGTTTTGTGTTGAATTGTATTTATTTTTACTTAGATATTGGGAAGAATGTACCTTTTAAGCTACATGGGCTTGGCATTTTGTTATTGAAAGGAGTTAATTACAAATTAAATTTATTTCATAAACTATTTCCCTTATCTCAATCTTGAGGGAGGTTTGTTAGTTCTTATCTTTGAAGGATTTGCACATTTTATATATATATTCTTGACTTTATTGTCATAAATCTATTTATAGTATTCCTTTTCTTTCTTTAAATGTCAGAAATATCTGTGGTATCATCTTCTATCTTATTCATAATATTGTGAATTTTGTCTTGTCTCTTATTCTAGATCAATATAGACAGAAATTTATCCAATTGTTTGGTCTTTTTAATTAATCAGATTTTGTTTACATTGATTTCTTTTATGGACATTCTACTTTCATTTTTGTTTATTTGCACTTTTTAAAATTTCCCTTCTTCTATTTTTTCTTACTTTGCTTTTTCCTAAATTTTTTGAGGTGAAAGCTTACATTATTGTTTTAAGATCTTTCATTTTTTTTCTAATATTAGCTTTAATGCTGATAAAACAATATGCTTATAAACTACGCATGAGACAGGAGTAGTCTCAAAAGGTTCCCCTTACCTAGACATCAATCTGTAGTTGTTTTTAATGGACACCTAGGTTCACTCCCCTTCTTTTTTTGTCTTTCCAGTATCAATTTCCTCTATCTCTAGTATCAGGCCCACTGATTTTCCCATGGAGAACTGTCCTCGCATTGTGCTCAGTGTTTGTGAGACAATGAACCAAGGAATGCTTCCTCTAGCCAAGGGCATGGCACATTTATTTTGTAGTTTATTCACCAGTCCCTATTAAACTGATACTATGTTTTAGACACTGATACAGCCACTGGAGATCCAGTAGTAAACCAAACACTAATGATTCTTCCCTCATTGCACTTAAATTTTAATGTGGAATTCACCCACTAAGATAAGTAGTTTATTATAATGGAACTTAACTTCAGATGAAGAAGTCTTAAGTTTCCAGTTAGGACATTTGGACTTATTCTCTAAGAAATATGAATGTTGATTAAGACAAAACAAGGACAGAAATAATTGTAACTGGCTGGACTTAAGGACTCGTTATTCCTTCACTCTATATAATCAGAAATACTTTGATTTTTCTGCAGTGTGAAGGCTGAATTTTTCTCCTGTGTCTTTGATTTTGTGAGCACCTAGTATCCTCCATATCAATTAATTTTTGCTAACATTATTTAGGGTTAGTTTCTTTCCACTGTATCCAAGTATTCTAATCAACATGGTGTTAAAAATACTTCTGAGGGCAGTAGATTAATGGAATGTTGGACGATGAGATGCTTTTAAAATTTTCCTTTGCTGTTCCAAGTGTAAAATTAGTGTGTCGGCTTAACATCTCTTCATAGATATTCAATTCAATGAGTTAGAAATATATAT
>NC_045448.1:84470100-84471593 GCF_002776525.5 Piliocolobus tephrosceles | reverse complement strand
TCTCCTGACCTCGTGATCCACCCATCTCGTTCTCCCAAAATGCTGGGATTACAGGCTTGAGCCACCGCGCCCGGCCAGAAATATATTTTAGTAAATCATCGTATCAAATATAATTTACCAAGGACTCTATTTTAATGTCTGAATGTAGCTTATACATACCATGATTAGGGTCATCTCCACCTTATATGATAATCATTATTTTGTGCAATCATCTAACCTTAGGTTTTTGTCCCTTTGAAGGTACATACCATGAATTATTCATCTTTATGCCAGCTTCTTGAGAACTGTGTGTGATAAATGATAGATCCTCAATAAAGATATTTTTGTAATGAACAAAAATGATGGCATTCCATTAACACAATTTTCCAGGTTTCTACATTAAAATAAGAATATTTTCTCTCCCATATGTTCATTTAATGCTAGAGCTCTAGCTTTTTGTGCATATTAAAATTTTGTATATCTTTCTGCCTTTAACCCAAATCAAAATGAAGTAGTCTTGAGATTTAACTAACTAGGTGTACATGTGTGTGTTTATTTCAATGATAGTATCCAAGAATATTCAGATTATTTAGATGACTACCAATTTGTATTCAGTAACTCTATACTCTTTCAGAATCAGCATTTTTCTTTGACTTTACAATTGTTCTGGCACCCAAATTATGACTTTAATTGTCTTAGGGTAATGAGAAAAGAAGCAAACTTAATAAGTAAAAGATGACTTTGTGCCAAGTGAAAGCCAATTGATTCACAGCATGCTTTACCAATGAAGTTTCCACAGTCCTTTGAGTAGAGAAATGTGGTGGGAAATTAAGTCCTCAAAGGGCACAGAAAAGTAGCTAAGTGCTGATTCAAAAGAATCTGTACCATGGCAGTCAATCGCCTATTCCTATGGCCAGTGGCAACGTAGCTCAGAAATACCCTCAACTGACACTTTTAATTAATGTTGTTGATTTAAATTTTATTGGTTTTGTAATTTTTCTTTTATTTAATGTATACATATATTTTAGTTTTGTGGTTATATAGAAGTTGTAACACCAGGAGTTTATACTTTGGTTTGTATTTGTACAGACTTAAGTAATGTTATAATCAAAATAATTTAACTCAATATTGAGAGACTGAGACTTATTTTCCCTTTTAATATGGCTTTATGTATGAAAATTAAACAAACAGTGTCCTAGGCCAAAATATTTATTTCTAATGTCAAATGTTTTAATGGAATAAAAAAGCAGGGTTTTAACTCTGAAAGACCTGATACATTTCCTGCTACAGATTGCTGGGCAAGAATGTAACTGAAAGTTTCTGTCTACCATGTTTTATGTAATTATATTATTGTCACATTTTATTTCTATTTCATCTCTCAGCTAATATTCTAAATAAAAATATAACCTCAGTCACATTAAAGTTTTATGACTTATTTGCCATATTATTATTAATACCTCTTATAAAATTTACTACTTTTTTTTTTTTTTTTTTTTTTTTTTTTTTTTTTTTTT
>NC_045448.1:84330231-84470000 GCF_002776525.5 Piliocolobus tephrosceles | reverse complement strand
GCGCCCAGGCTGGAGTGCAGTGGCCGGATCTCAGCTCACTGCAAGCTCCGCCTCCCGGGTTTACGCCATTCTCCTGCCTCAGCCTCCAAGTAGCTGGGACTACAGGCGCCCACCACCACACCCGGCTATTTTTTTGTATTTTTAGTAGAGACGGGGTTTCACCGTGTTAGCCAGGATGGTCTCGATTTCCTGACCTCGTGATCCGCCCGCCTCGGCCTCCCGGAGTGCTGGGATTACAGGCGTGAGCCTGTGCCCGGCAATTTACTACATTTTTTAACCTTAACTATGAAATATTAAAATTTTTGATGCTTTCAAATAATGGAAAAAATACTTACAAAAAACTGCATTCTGGAGAAGAAAAATTGTGTCTGGATCTCTTCTATAGTACTTATTAATTTCTACCACCTTCCGTAGCATGGGCTCCAGGCTGTAAAATAGTTTTGTGTATTCCGTTAACTAGGCCTACCTGGCCTTTATCAATTTCAGGAATAATAATATGACAAAATAGGGAGCCTGAAGGGAGCTATCTCATTCTATGGGACAAAGGAACTTGGAAAGCAAATTTTTTCAGGACCAAATAATTCTGAATACATTACAAATCTACTACATGGATAGTCTTGTAGCTTAGCATATATAATTAAAGCATACATCAAAAATTAAAAATGAAATTAAAACTATTTTGCTCTGATTTCTGGAGAGCATTAGGTTGTAAATGTGATAAAAGGTAATGAGAGCATCATTGCCAGTGGCAGCTGAGGCAGAGATTACACAGGGACTAACCGGCATTGGCAGTGCTGTTGGTGCCAGTAATGGTGCTGACCACAGCAAGAACACTGGGGATGAGTAGAGTTGTTACTGTGGCACGATTGTCCATGTTGACAATAATGTCAACTGTGCTAGTAAAAGCATTGATTTGTATTCAAAAGTCATGTTCCTGCCAGAAGCATTGGTAGAGGTGCTATGGATAACAGCATCAACGTTAGCCTCTTCAGCATCTTTGGCTATGGCCATTAATGTCAGCTTCTAGGCGTTCACGGCATTTTTAAAAATTGCCAATTTCGGTATCAAATAACTGGGAGAGACAAAGGCAATTAATGTATTTATAGCATTTTTTCTTTCACAGAATCCTTCTCTTTCGCCCTTTTGGAAATCTCAGTCTAAGTCTCTCTGCTTTTCTTTTTCTTTGTGAATTCATCTCAGTGTCAGATGGTTGCAAGCACGAACACACACCATTGAAAGTCAATAGAGAATTCATAATATGATGCTGTTATTAGCTATGTTTAAAGCAGCACTTAAACAGTGTGTGTTTCTCTATTTTGCATTTACCAAAAAAGCCAAAATTAGAGAAGTATATAAGAAAGTAGATAACAAATGTTGGATGAAAGAGGCTTGGGTTTTAGTGCACACTGGGACAGAAATTCTGGAAAGCAATTTGGTTACACTTAGTGAAATTAAAGATGTTAAAACATATGCCCAGGAATCTCACATATATTTCCATATAGATCATTAGGAAGCTGTCCATGTGACACTGATTGTGGAAGTACAGAGGAGAAGGCAGGCTATGTTTCCATTATGAGGGGGCAATGGCTAGAAGATGAGCCGATGTGTTTCATGGAATACTGTAGAGCACATAGAAGACAGGAATTAGATACATTTTCATATCAGAAAAGAAATCTATTGTGTGTAAGAAGTAAAGAAGGAACAAAGAAATAATCAAATATATTAGAATGGGTGTTTATCAGGTGAGAGTTCTGTGGGACTAGGCAGGAGAATATACATAAAACAAAATAAACCCAGAATACACCTTGCATGTTCAGGTTATGATAATATTTTATAAATTAATAAGTATTAACTAATTTCTCTAGATGGGAAATTAAGTATATATATTTTACATATCATGTATTATATCGTGTGTGTGTGTGTGTGTGTGTGTGTATATATATATATATATATATTTTTTTTTTTTTTTTTCTGAGACAGAATTTCATTCAGTCACCTAGGCTGGAGTGCAGTGGCGTGATCTCACCTCACTGCAATCTCTGCCTCCTCGGTTCAAGCAATTCTCTTTCCTCAGCCTCTCAAGTAGCTGGGATTACAGGCACATGCCACCATGCCTGGCTAATTTTTTGTATTTTTTAGTAGAAACAGGGTTTCACTATGTTGGCCAGGCTGTTCTCGAACTCCTGACCTCAGGTGATCCGCCCGCCTGGGCCTCCCAAAGTGCTGGGATTACAGGAGTGAGCCAGAGCACCTGGCTGGAATATTAAATATTTTTAAATGAAAAATGTATGTAAACTTATTTCTACTTTGTGCATTTATTTAATTTACTACACAGAGAAAGTAAAATGTCAAGAAAGAATACCTACCAGGAAAGGAAAATAATAGTTCCACAGATAATATAAAAGTGACTTTAAAAAAAAAGAGAAATGTAGTTATATGACCTACATCAGAAATATTTTAGCTCTCTCATGAGTTTAGTTGCTGGCAGAAAATTGTTGGGCAGCCAAGCAAGAAATTACAATGGGCTGGGAATTGTTTTCTGAGTGTTGTTTTAGACTAACCACTTTTAAAATGTTCAAGTTTTCTTTGAGTTATTGTTGATACAAATTGATTTTATTATCACAAATAAAAGCGCAAAACTTATGTTTAAACAGAGAAAGATGAAGAAGAAATGAATGAAAGTTGCAACAAGCACTGAACAAATAGGTGTTTCCCCTTATGGATAATTATAATAGTTTCATTAGATTTAACATGAATCAAAGCAGAAAAGAAATTCTTTCTTTATAATTTTTAGTGACTTCATTCTTCTGAAAGGTTCAGAAATTACAATTTCCTTAACTCAAGAATAGCAAGACATTGTATTGTGTTCCTAAGCTTAACACTTAACAGCAAGAATGTTTGGGGTATGTGTGTGTTTGTGTGTGTGTGTACTGAAGGACGGATGAAAATGAGGGGAGAAATGAAGGTGAAATGTTTAATTTTTCCAGTCCATTATCATCATCATCATTATTATGCTGGGGAGAAAAAAAGATTATTAGGTATGTCAGTATGTGAGTATACTTCATTCTGAGCAGTTTGAGAAATTTGCCTATTTTTTTTTCCTTCTCCACACAAAATATGACCCAGACATGACCAAGGAAACACTGATGTTATGTCTATTAGCAGTCATCTTATAACAATAAGAGAAACCATGGGTAGCACCAAGACAGAGAGAAGAGCTGCAAAGTTATGGAACCAGTGACTTGAAACGTGTGTAACACTGCATTTCCAATTATGTAATTGCAAAGCTTTATTACTATTAAACATGTTTAAGTTGAACTTTTGTTACTTTAAGTCATAGCAACCAATTTAATACAAAACAAAAACCAATTTAATACTAACACAAAATGCTGTCAGTATTTAAGGACAAAGTTAAATACTCTATTTTAGAGCATTAGTGGAAATAAAGGAAGAAGAGTTTGAAATATTATGTATCTGTTGCTTACTGAGCATGTGTTACATGAATGTACCAGATGAATGATAACCAATACTCCCATACTTTACGATAACTTCTCAGTGTACAAATATGATAGTGTTAAAGGAACTAGAGTGCACTTAACACAAGATCAACCATCTAGGCACAGAGAAAGGATTTTTGAAATAAGAACACTTAATAGAAAAAAAAAACACTTAATAGACAGAAAATAAGAAGCAAGAGAGAAAAAGTCATAGGCGAGGAAGGGGAGACAAGTTAGATTGGTAAGGTAAGACATTTTTTTAAAGGAATTAAATTGATCATTAGTATATCATTGGTGTTTTGTTTTGTTTGTTTTTTTCCAGAGTAGTTTCAGAAGTGGAGACAATGAATGAAAAATTGTGCAGTGGAAATAAATGATAAAACACAGCAACATTTTAATAAGGGGGTAGGTTATAACGTAAAAGGGAGTATCAGGCTTTAGAAATACTTAAATATACATCAAATCTAGCTCACAGAGTTAGGGCAGGAGTAGAGACTGAATATCTAAGAAAGCATTAAGAAATGAAGCACTATAATACACGTCTGAGTATTTAATTTCAGAAGACAGTTAGCATTAGCTCTTTTGGCAGAAAGAAATTAAACCCAAATATTCACTTGGAATAATGGAGAAACCAGTTATGTCTGAAATTATAAAAACAATTCCCAGAAACTCCCTGTAAAACTAGCCAGATATGAGAGCAACTGCTTCCAAGCATTCCCGAACCATAGCAAATCTATCATGCCCAAAAAGGTGCTGATGTAAAACTCAGACCATCCTCTACTAGCCTCCAAACTAAGCTTCCTCTGCCTCCACATATACCTTGCAAATGATTGTCATGTCACAGGTCAACATTCCAGTTGCAAGAGA
Source organism: Piliocolobus tephrosceles (assembly GCF_002776525.5). Taxonomy (NCBI): domain Eukaryota; kingdom Metazoa; phylum Chordata; class Mammalia; order Primates; family Cercopithecidae; genus Piliocolobus; species Piliocolobus tephrosceles. The sequence continues at coordinate 84,465,636 of NC_045448.1, read as the reverse complement.
GAGTGTGTGAGTGTGTTGGAAAAGCAAATTGACAATATTGGGCATTTTCAAAATGTAGAGAGAGATTCAGGAAACTGTGGACAGACACAAATGATAGATATCATAAAAATCCTAGAGGAAGTAGAAAGATATGGCAGGCGAAGCACAGCAGAACTTAAAGCAAAGATGTTATAGTAGAATTGATGACATACCTAAATAATTCTTCATAATCCTAATGAGCATTTGATTTGTTGTTTCTAATTCATCAGTGATGATTTTGACATACATCACAAATTTCAAGTTCTTTAATATATACATTGTTACCGTTTTTTGACATATTAACTGCCTAAGCTTTTTGGCTTTCCAAGGATGTCATAATCAGGGATTAAAAGAGCATGGTGGATAGGGTCTCCCTCTGCAGCCCTTTTTGAGGATATGTAGCAGCAATAAGATTAGGGACCAAGAAACCAGCTCTTAAGGGGCATCCTGATTTGATTGAGTTAACCAATGTAGTCTCTCACCTAAATTATTAGTTGCTTTACCCAAGAAATATATACAGTTCATCCTCTCTGTACATGGTCTGGATATATACAAGTTTACATTACTATGATTTTGTGAAATAACACCAATCCCCCAATACATGGCTCAAATTTTAGTTACCATGTTATATTAATTTTGAATAATTGCATAAAACACAAAGTTTACTGCTACCTCTTAAGTGCACAAATGACGATGTAAATGACACATGTATATCATGATCATTCACCAGTCACATCACATCTTTCAAAGTCCATTAGTAGTCACTGCGCATATGTTTTTCAATTCATGCAAAGTATGTATTTCTGTTAACTTCTTGTCTTTCAGTGAGAAAACTGGGTGACATTTAAAAAAATATGGGTGCATAATAGAAAGGATTTTCCAACAAAAATGACAGTCAGAAAAGAAACAAAAGGCGATAATGTTAGAGGTAAAACTCAGATTGAACATAAATGGGATTATAAAACATTATCTTGGGAATGCTGGCATGGCTGCCAGTGGAAAGATTCTAGAAATGCAGCCAAAGAAGCCCAGTGAAGGTAAAGTTATCAATGTAAATAAAGAAAGTGTTAGTGACAGGCAGGATGAAGACATCACAGATGAAATGATACAGCCAAAAAGTTCTCATTAAGGAAACTCTCAAAAATTAAAAGTGTGAAGGATAAAGTGATGGAAGCGGATCCAAACATAGCAAGTAATATGACAACTCAGTAATATGACAACTCATCAAGACAGAGCAAAACTACTCTCCTCATCTTAAGTGACACTACAGTAACTTGGAATGCAAGAAGAATACAAGCACTCTTCACACTACTCAATACACTTTTTTTTTTTTTTTTTACAAAGAAAGAAAATATTTTAATTAGCAATGTTTCCAATGTTTTCAATTATGGCTTACTAAATATTAGTTTTACTAAATTTTGAATCCCCTATACATTTATAACTAATAGTAGAGGGTTTTAAATATTTTGACAAAAACTTTTAATGGTCATCGAACAATCATAATTGCTTTGCATGACTTTGGTTGACATAGACAACTTTACAATCCCACTTAGTAAAAGTGAGGACTCCCTGCAATTGACATGCCTCCTAAACAGAATTAGAGTCACCATTTATCAAGATTATAGAAGAGGTAGAAGAAATAATGAGAGGTAAATTCAACAGCAGCAACATAGTTGCATAGCTGGATCTAAGTCAAGTTAAAAGCAATAGGGAAGAGATTCACTAATTCTACACAGTCAAAAGATGGAATGCAGAGGGGGAATTTATTTATGCATGTTAAAGGGAGAATTTTAAGTTTCTTTGGAGAGTTGACAACAATATAATGACAATCTATGTATTTCTTTATCCATTTATCTTTCAATTATTTATCTACCAATTATCTATCTATCATCTACCTTCTGTCATCTATCTACACTAGGTAAAATAAAAAGGTGAAAATAAATAAGCTCCTGTATGCAGACAGATCACCAAAAAATGAATTCAAAAATAAGATCAGAGCGAATGGAAGTCCAGAAAGAAATTGACTGAAAAATAAATGTCACCTCAGCATGTCAGTGATTCAGCAACTGTCAGAAGAAACTGCAAGGAGAGACCTCTTCTAAGTAGCGATTTCCAAGCTGACAAGGATATAACAAATCTGGAAGCATATTGAAGTAAATGAGTCCCCAGTTGGTTAAGAAATACTTACAATCAGAACATCTCAAAAATGTGTATAAATTTTCTACTATAGAGAATGTTAAATTAGGAAAAGGAACAACCTTGATATTGTGCACTTGATTTCTGAGCCTGCCAAATCTGTAATACCCATTATCCCTAAAAACATCCACTCTGAATGTGATATTTTTCTTCCTTCCTTTCCTTTTTTTGTGTGTGTGAAAATATTATTTTGATAAATATCACTGTTCTCGAATGAAAAATGAGAAAATTGAGGGTTTTCACAACTGGATCAGAAAATGCAGAAATCAATTTACTTCAAGCAAGGCACTGAGAAAGAATGAGATGCTATATCCACAGTAGAAGGTACACAAGTAAGGCAGGGCAAGAGACCAGGAAATGCCATTATACAGTCTTTGTTGACATGAGTTGCCTTCTGCCTTCTAGTCCTATTTTAAGATGCCCTAGCAGTAAATGGGGTCAAAGTTAGTGGCAAAGTTGAGGTTTTACTTTGAAGCATTTTATTATTGAGAAATGGTGTCAGTTTTGGGTTGATTATACTGAGTTATTGCTTATAAAACCATTATAATTTAACAAATCATTATTCAGTATTTAACATATTCAAATAATAGTTTGCCACCTTATAATGAAAGCAATAAAATAATAACAAATATTTACATCACCTTCAGAGGTACTTATACTAAGGGGGTATTTACCACCGTTAGAAATATTATGAGGCATCTCATAGGCAAAAGTTAAATAAGATAGTGAGATAACTTGCCTGAGATTTCAGGTAAGGCAGACAAAGTTTCTCTTTTAATCAGATCCTGTGTTTTGGAAATGAAGTCTTAGTTATGTGAGTAGATGTATAGACCCTATAGCTTAGGCAAAAAAATAGAAAAAGTTTGTGTGTGTGTGTGTGTGTGTGTGTGTGTGTGTGTGTGTGTGTGAAAGAGAAAGAGAAAGTGAGAGACAAGAGATGGAGAAAAATGGAGGCACTGACCAGAGCTTCAACTTTGTTAAGGAGTCATGAAAAATCAATAAACATATTTCATATTGAATATTTCAAAAGCCAACCTGAAGAAAGAAGTCTAAACTCCAGCTCTTGTTTCAATGAGCATTCCTTGATTCTGGGTTAATTTACTACAAATAATTCCTTTGCCAAGGCATGATGCCAAGGAAATCCAATGAAGTATGTTTCTCTTAACAGATAGCATTAATTGATTTCCCTGGAAGTTAAAATATAAGAATAGGCTACCTGCCTTCCCTTCTTTACCTGGGGTCATTTCCCACCCCCAACCCTGAATAAAGGGAATGTATCACTGGTCAGTTGCTTGAACTCGTTTTCCCCAATCATCATCTCCTTCCTATGATCTATCATTCACATAATTGTTTAAGAAACTTGGGGCATCCATAGTCCACAGAAACAGGCAGGCCTGTTTCTAAATGCTGAACAAAGATACTTGGGGAATCTAAACATTGTGCTCCAAAATCAGATTCTGTGCTTTAGCCATATTTATATATGTGCAAATGTTATAAAAAGAGATAAAACAGATATCTAGATTTACAGATGTCCTCCAAATAGCTCAAATAAGCAATGGTAATAAAAGTAAGAATTAATGAGATAAAGGAAAATATGACATGAGAGGTGTGAAGTGGTGGGAAGAAGAGAGAGCTACATCTTATTCCAGAAGTAATCTGATTGATAACATCCGGGCCCATGAATGCTAACTGGGCCATTCATACACAGTGTATGTTGAGTCCAAGGCTAAGTATGGCAGGGGAAGGACAGCATTCGAATCTATGGCAAATTAGCATGTTGAATGTGATAATTTTTGAATTGTGAAATGAATTACATGGAAAATGAGTTAAACGTATATGTACACTTACTAAAAGTCATAATGCATATACCCAATGTCTTTTAAAAACTGTTCTTGTTGGCATCTCAGAAGTCCATCCTAGGTCGGATGCCTGTAATCCCAGCACTTTGGGAGGCTGAGGTGGGTGGATAATTTGAGGTCATGAGTTCAAGACCATCCTGGCCAACATGGTGAAACCCCGCCTGTACTAAAAATACAAAAACTAGCCAGGCGTAGTGGTGGGCACCTGTAGTCCCAGCTACTCGAGGGGCTGAGGCAGGAGAATCACTTGAACCCAGGAGGCAGAGGTTGTAGTGAGCTGAGATTACGCCACTGCACTCCAGCCTGGGCGACAGAAAAAGAACAAAAAAAAAAAAAAAAAAAAAAAAAAAAAAAAAGATCCATCCTTTCCAATCCTCCCATCTGCCCCTTCCCAATGACAACCATTATGCTGACTTTCAAGTTATTTTGCCCTCTCTCTCTCTCTCTCTCAGTTTTTGCCTTCATGTTTTTTTTTGTTTGTTTGTTTGTTTTTTGTATTTTTACAATTGTACTCCCAACTCTGTTTGCTAAACGGAACAGGATGTAACCTTATGCATCTCAGTCAGCTTATTGATTTTTAAATACCATTTGATATTGGTGTTCTCTTTTTAAAAGGGACTAAAAAATGAAGCATAGCACTCATCGTCTTATAAAGATTTAGATAAGTAGACCATTAGACCCAATTCGAATAGGTTTTCTACTCTTGGTTGATGTAATAACCAAGTTCTGTGATTGACAAATCAATAGGCTCCTTCAAATCAGAAGTAGGGCTGATCAGAATTTGCAATCTTAATATTTCTTTGAGCATTGTTTTGTTTATCATCCTGTTCCCACACTTCTTTGATTTACCACTTGTTACCTTACGTAGGCATTCAGTGCCTAATGGAGTGCCTGGATGTCCAGCATCACCATTCTTCAGCTTCTACTGTTCCTAGGAAATACTGATTATGTAGGCATATGTATCTTTTCCTTCTAGAAAAACTAGCACTGCTCTGCAGTTTTAGAGAAGTAATATCCTATAAAGAGGTAATGTGCTATCATTATCACAAATATGGTATATCTCCAAAAGGGGCAAGATGATATACAAAAACCTAAATAAATAAATTAATAAATAAAAATTTGGCATCATTTGCCCATCAAATACTAAAATCATGTTTGGCAACCACTGGGAACATTTTGGTGGAATTAAACCAATTTCACCAAAATCATTAATATTTTTAGTCTTTCACAAAATACATAGACAAGCTAAGAGACAAGATATTGTGTGGATGTGTGTGGGGCAGGCTGCTTTTGGGTATCTCATTAGTACTTTTCAGAATTCTAGGGGAGAGAACAGTACTAAACTGTGAAATTCAGATAATTAAAGAAATTTCCATGCTAAGCAGAATTGAGACATATAAGAGCTACTGTATTAGATATGCACTACTAGGTATGCACCAAACAATATTGAAGCTTGTTTATATGATTGCTAGAAAAACCAAACCAAATCAAAACAATCAGCAAGCATAAATTCAGGAGCTAAAAAATTGGTTTCGGAGATCTTCACTATTTTATTATTCAGCCATAAAAAGGAATGAAGTACTGATGCATGCACCAACTTGGATGAAGCTCAAAAATCGTATGTTAGGTGAAATAAGCCAGACATATAAAGTGATATATTTTACCATTCCATTTATGTAAAATATCCAGATTAGGTAAATACATAGAATCACAAAGAGGATGGAGACTGGGGAGTGGGTAGTGACTCTTTATTGGGTATGTGAGTGTTTTTATTTTAGGGTGATGAAACATCAAAACTTGAAGAGGTGATGATTGCACAACATTGTTCAATATCTCTATTAAAAATGTTAGATATTTATATACACATATACTTAAAAGTGTTCTCACACACACACACATACACACACACACACATTAGATTTTCCACATTAGCTGCATAGCTTTCTTCCATATACCTGCTGCTCCTCTTTTTGCATCCCATCTATGTTATTGGATTTTTCTATCATGTGTTCATTCCATATGACTTGGGATACTTCTTTCCCGAGGCACTCTTCTACTCGAAGACTGTGGCATATTGTAATTTAGGTCTGAAGTTTACATATGACCAGTGTGGAATAGTAGGACTTGGCTTAACGTTTCTTCAGTTTTCTCACTGTCTGTCCAATTGCCTCATTCCTTTCTGGACCTCTACATTCTAAACCATTTGGTTAGCTCGAATCCTCACCTCGATCACTGCTATCACCTCCAACATGGAGTCCTTAACAACAGTTTCTACCTGCATTCATTTTCAAAGTTGTTCTTATTTTGCTTCAATTTTTAAAAATTGAGCTAAAAATACACAAACAAAACTATAGTGAATGGTTGGATACCTACCATCCAGAATTAGATTGTTTTATTGTGCATACATCATTTTTATGAAGAAATAAGGATTGTTAAGGTTGAATTCCTTTTTGTAAATCCCTCCTATGCTTTTTCCATTCCTCTATACACAGAAAATATATATAGATATTTTGTATACAGTTTTAATCTACATGATTAAATCTAAAATTTATGTCTATAATTTAACTCTATAATTTAAATATAATTTAAATCTATAATAGATGATTAATATATATGATTATCCATGTAATACATATATGTAACATTGTAAAAATAGTATGATCTTGGAAACTGAGAAGTACTAAGAGTTAAAATACTATATGTATGACTCTGCAACTTGGTATTTTACTTGCAAATGTATTTTTAAAATTTATCAATGTATTTTAAGTTCATTGATTTTAACTGTTCTAAGATCTTCTGCAATGTGAATTATCACAATGTATTTTTATTTTTTCTTACAAACAGAACTTTAGGTTTTTTATTGTTATAAACAATAGTGAAATGAACATCCTTGCATATGTAAACAAGGGTGACACGAATAAATATTTACCTAGATATATAATTGAAAGATGATGGAGTAAATTATAAACACAGCTTTATAGATTTGGAAAAGTTCTTCGCAAACATGCATGTCTGGTTCTGGTCTCAGTGTCATCATGCACTTGTTTTCTGTTTGTCTTTTCCACAAGATTCTATGTTCTCTACAGCTTTGTGCATGTCTGAAATAAACCTTATTTGTGATGCTTTTTAATGTATTTATAGGTAAAGTTAATATTATACATATAGTTTTGCACATATGACTTTGCATTAGTGAAATTAGCCTTTATTTAACTTTTCTTTCACTGTCTCATTTCTCCTCATTTCCGAGTGAGCTCACTCCAAACTCTGCCTCCCAGGTTCAAGTGATTCTCCTGCCTCAGCCTCCCGAGTAGCTGGGACAACAGGCATGCACCACCACGCCAGGCTAATTTTTTTTTTTTTTTTTTTTTTTTGTATTTTTTAGTAGAGGCAGAGTTTCATCATGTTGGCCAGGATGGTCTCGATGTCTTTACCTCCTCATCTGCCGCCTCGGCCTCCCAAAGTGCTGGGATTACGGGTGTGAGCCACCGTGCCCAGCCTTACTATCTTATTTCTATTTTGCTATAACAATTAGAGTAGTCTTACAGTGAATTTGGTGTTGCTACTTCTTTTAAAATTTCTCTGAATTGTATAAGGTTGCTATTTATCCATTACTTAAAGTCTTTCCATAACTTGATTCTAAAACTTTCTGGATCTCGTATCTATTTTGAAGGAAGAGTTTTATAAAATTTATAAACTTTAGTAGTTTAGCATAATTCAGAGTTTCCATTTCTTCTTACATCAAGTGTTTTTTAATCATAGCTTTCCTTTATATTTAGGATTTTAAAACTTTTTGACTTCATTTTATGTTAATTTATTAGTACCTTAATTCTTGGGCTATAGTTTACAAAGTTTATTGCTGACTTATTTTTATTGTGTTGGATACATATGAGTATGTTGTGGTTTTTCTCTGATATTTATTTGGTTTTTACTTACACTAAGAGCCTCCATCAGAAGTCCTGTGGAGACCCTGGGTTATAGAGTTAACCAAAGGGATATTGACATGGCAGTACTCAGTTTCTGACTTTTCTGGTATTCATTGTTACGGGAGCAGTTTATACTTTACTATTTAATAACAATCTGTAAGAATTTCTGGTTTCATTGGGAGTACACACTAAGACTTAATTCTTGACTTGATTTCCCACTCTGCCCCATCCTGTACCCCATTGTTCCATGTGAATCCAACATGCTGCCATACACATTTTTGAAATAAACCTAAATTTTCCACATCCTAGCTTTATACAGCCTGTCAAATTCCAAGTTTTCATCCACAGCCTTTACTCATGTCCCATGAGGTCACTGACATTCCCACTTTTAAGTTACAGATTTTAAAAAACATTTATGCCACTTGGGGATATCCATTCCTTCTTTTTATGGTTGACTGGGTCTTTCTAATTTATTCATTCATCTGTCCATTTACCTATTGACAAGTAGCATACCATCAAGTAGGAAAGACTAGATAGGACCCCAACATCAAGGCAGTCTGCCATCTCTTTGCAACGTTTCCAAACATATCCTGATTTATTTCACTTTTATTCAGTGTTAGACTTGCAATTGGTGTATCATTAAATATGACACCGTTTCCAATCCTGTTCCAACTCACTTGTCCAGCCTCCTTTTCTGCCCATGTTCCCTCATTTTACAAGTGCCTTGTACCCTCATCGTAAAAGTTGCTCACTGAACATTACATTAAATACTTGCACATACCCTTCTCTCACTTTGGAGTGATTTCTTCCATGCTTTCTATATGACTTACATTTTAATATGCACTGTTAATGCCTTATCATTTGCAAAACCATAACTGATTTAATTATGTAATGTTACTTTGTGTGATATCTTATTCTTGTGTAATTTATAGCAGTAACTTATTTCAGATTAATATTCGCTCGTATATGTGTTTCCCTTAGTAACTTTATTTTCTTTGAAAAAATGGCAATATGTTAGTGTTTCATCTACATATGCACATATTGCCCAGGACACATACTAAACATTTTAGAAATACATGAAAAATAAAAATTTGATGAAATTACTTTCCAGTACATTTTTTATCAAGATCCCTGCTTTCCTTTCATTAGCCATCTCTTTATCACTTTCTTAATCAGGCTTTACACCTGAAACCCAATTCATTCGGTTTTCAAGTTATTTCCTATCCAATAGATTCAAGGTTATTTTTGCATGTTGGATTTTAATCTCCCAGCTCAGCATTACAAGTCAACCATAGCTTATAGCCTGCTCAAATTTATTGTCTTGGATTGACTCCAAAAGGTGGTAATGATTACCACTCCATCCAGTGAAAGTCAATATCTCTACTCCGAACTTTTGAGAAATTGTCAGTAAAAAAAGAGAAATGTACGTACTCTTAATTGTAAAGTGAGAATACTGCAGTTTATCCAAAAGCCATTTATTTTCTATTTGGGAGGCAATGGTCAGCCATAATGTAAGACAAACTACATGTTGTTATATTTGCATATGGGCCACTTTGTTATTTTTACTATTCCCTGATATATGAACAAAGAAATTCTCCTGCTCACAGTATTTTATAAACTCATTTTGATGCAGAGGACTTCCTCCCAAAGCCAATCTGTCTTACACTGCCCATTTCTAATAATGTGAAGTGCATTATTGCCAAAGGTGAGGACATGCTGGCACATTTTCAGATAATTCTCTATGCTCTGGCTTAGATAAATATGTATTTTGGCCCATGTAGAAATAATTGTTTTCTATCTTCTATTTCAATACAATTTGCTCACAAGGGCAACACTGATCAGATGCTCAGGACCATTTGGTGGAGATGTAGCAGAAATGACTAGCTGAATGTCTGTCTTACATAATAGTTGAGGCCCTTTTCAGGAAAGGGAAATGGAAAGAAAATAAAGAACAATAACAGCAACATCAACAATCAAAGCTTAAGTTTAAAGTGTTTGCTTTGTGAAAGGCAATGTACTAGGAACTTTCCATACAACATTGTATTTATACCTCATCATAACTGTTTAAAGCAGCTATTCTAAGTCCTGCTTTAATTGTGAAACAGATTAAGTCTCACAGTAGGTAAATGTTTCCCTGGAAACAGCAGATACGTGAATCTAGAGTTGCTAGATTTCAAAAACTATTCTTCTAATGGGATATAATTCCTTTTCAAATGTAAGTTTCTACCCTTCTAAGATTTTTTTTTAGCATTCAGAATGGATCCTAAAACATTTTTGAGGGTTGTGAAAACCCTCAATGTATTTTTATGTTATTATGAAAAAAATCAATGTTATAAATTTCAAGTTTAGTATTTCCACTTAAAAAGCTAATCAAAGCATATACATTAACTAATGGTAGGTTTAGAATACAACCATTAAAGAAGAGGATGCTCTCCTTTAAGGAGACTTACGACTTTTCAGTGAAAAGTATCTAAAATTTTATGGCAATCAATATTTAGATAAATTTCCTCTGTATCTTCCACAATAGTGCACACTTTATTAAATAACTCTACTCTTGACAATGACTTTGTAAATTCGTTGTGAACAACAACTTTAATTGGCCCCATTGATTGAAATACTTGTACGTCCTCATCTTTTACTGCTTAAAAACATTTAAGGAAAACTATCAGAAACTATTACAGTTAGAACTCTGAAATAAAATTTGGGCCAAATAAGTTTTTGATACTATGTGTTCAAATATGTGGATGTTCAAATGACAATGAAATGAACAGTTAAGTCGGGTTTGGACATATGTTCCATGCTAACTGCTGCAGAGTCCAACTGAGTGATCTGCATCTCCCTTGTCCCTGTCTTACATATGTTTCCATTAGACTAAAATCCCAGGTTGCATATAACCTATTACTCATGCCCCAGTTGATTTCTTGAATCATAAAGCTGTATAACATTTGGAAGCCTTAATTAGATGCTCTTGCTTTCTGAAAGAACAGTTTTAATGTTTAAAATAAGAAGCTGAAAAGGAAATAAAAACACCTATACCAGAATGAACAGACTGGGGAATTTGTTCTTTATGTGTATAAAAATGAAAGGAAGAAAAGAAAAACTTTACAGTAAAGTTTAGTCAACCGATCCACAAATATTCATTAACCATCTCTTGCTAGGTTGGCAATTTCTACCTTTTACAATGACTTCATCTATAAATTTATTCTGAACTATAGACTCAATTAATTCTGCAAATTTCAGTTATTTCTTTTGTATCCTAATCTATCACTGCTTAAAAGCATTAAAGATAACTATCAAAAGCTGTCAGGTTTGGAGCACTGAAAGTAAGTTTAGCACCAGTAATATTTTCAATGTGTTCAAACATTTGGATACAAATAAAGAATATAAAATTGTATAACCACTAATCTCAAAAGTGATCATTGTATAGTGAGTGTGTATGTCTTTGCCTTTCTTCCCTAATATCAGTTGCAGGCATTTAACCAGCAGATAATCCATTATGAAAAAATGTATTTAAAGAAAATAGTATAAAATCTTCAATGGTAAGATTCCAGTAGTTGGATTGGATGGTCTTTAAGATTCTTTCAGTTCTAAAGCTAAATGCTTTGTCAGATTCTGAGAGTTCTTCTCATAATCTACAACAAAAACCATGTAAAATAATTAAGTAAGTGCAGATGAACAATCCATTTACTTTTTAAACATTCATTGTCAACTTAAATAAACAGATTTAGTCTGTCCACACGTGTGTTATAGTTAGAGAAATAAATGAGCAGAGGACCATCCTGTGAAGTGTAGTTGGAAGGTCTTGGGAATGGATACACACGGCTTTTAAATACAATGTATTTATTTTTATTTTCAAAAATAAATTGTATTATATGTATTTGAGGGTTACAACATGATGTGATGTGATACTCTATTTTTAACATGTTTTTTTTTCTATCACAAAACCTCTAGAGATAGTCAAAAAATACCTGTGATGCATTTGAAGTTTCCTCTGCCCCTCACGCTAACATACTCCAGGATGGATTCTTCAAATCATTAATGACACAATAGAGCGAATATTAGAGTCACTATAGAACCAGATTTTGAGAGAAGTGAAGACATTGTAAAATTACCCTTTCTTTGTTCTTTTCCCTTCTGTCTCTGAAGTCTACAATAATAAGCTTAGAGATGTCTTTTAATTGTCTTTCTTTTCTCAGCACTAGACAGCTGGGAAGGGGAAAAGCCTGAGCCAGGGAAAGGGAGTGAGAACCTGATTAGTGTTACCTCTGGACTGAAAATAAAACCAACTAAAATAACGAAAAGAAAATTCTTTGTTTCTTTTCTCCCAAGATCATGTCACCAGAATACAATTTAGGAAAGATTTTAGAAGAGGAGAGGATTCAAGTATCATGAATGTGCTTTTGATTGAACCTACCCTGCATCGTGTCTCTCAGTAATTTATTCAGAAGAAGAATAAGTAGAAAATGGTAAAGAGTGATGGTTGGTGACAATACTCCCTTGTCACAGGATGTCACTTATGTTGTGAATGAGGGTCTCCCAGAGAAGAACACCTATAAGTCATGACTTGAAAGGAGTCAGGAAGGGAACCACATGAGTATTTTTTCAGGCAAAAAGAATGTCAAGAACATATTTCCTAATGCAAAGTTGCATTTTGTGTTTCAAAGAGTAAAAAGCAGGCCAGTGTGGCCAGAGAGAAGGACCCCTGGGAGGGAGGGATAGGGAAAAAGGTAAAGGAGCTAGTCTGAAACCAGAACACAAAAGATAACAAAGACTGTATTAAGGCTTTGTTTTTACCTCTGAAGGAGATTGGGAGCCATTAGAGTGACAGGGTTTTACGTTTTAGACAGTTACTTTTATTCCCATATAGAAAATAGATGGTGGGGTAAAGAGCACAACCAAGGAGACTACTCAGGAGAACAAACATAACAGGCTGGAATAAAGAAGAGTGGTAGAGAGGAAGGGCTTAGATTCTGGATTTATACTAGAGCAGCATTGGCAGGATACTTTTAAAGGGTTAGATATGCTCCACAAAAGACCAGGTGAGTGTTGTTGGATTTGATGGGCTGAAGAAGACAAGAAAGAGCTGCATTTTTATTATTATTATCATTTTATTAAAGGCTTGGATGCGGGAAATAGAATTCAAAAGTTTGGATATAAACATGTTTGAGGTATTTATTAATGCTGCTCTAGAAGATTGGTCAAATGTGAATCTAAAATTTTATGTAACCTTTGCGCATAGTATTTATCAATGAAGCTGGATGAGACCCTATGGGAAGTGAGCATAGAATCAAGAACTGAGTCCGGGTACTCCACAAGTTAGAGGTCTGGCATGTGAGGAAGAAGGACAAAAAGGACTGAAGAAGAATATTCAGTCATCTTTGATTGAAAAGAATGATGAGGGGAGAGGGAAAAATGGAGGATAGGTGATGGGTGATTGATGACAGCTAACTAGATGGATAATAACTAGATAGACAAACATACACAGATATGTAGGTAGGTAGATATTTGGTGTTCAAATAAAAACTACATTTAAATAAAAAATGAGAAAACAAATTGGTCAAATGCAGTTAAATAACTTCAATAAGGTGAAAACTGAACAAAAAAAAATATTGGATTTGCAATTTAGAAGTCATTGGTAAAATTGATAAGAGCATTCAGAAGTGTTAGCCATAGGAATCCAACTAGATGGGAAGAATAAGAAATGAACATGAGGGTATCAGTAAATCCTTCACGTAATTTTGCAGTAAACTGGAGTAAATTAATGCATGATGATTCACTACAGTCTACAGAGACATTAAAGTGTGTTTACATGGAGTTGAATGGGAAATGTTTGATGTCTCTTTCCCACACTAGACTCTAAACTTCCTGAAGGCAAGGATATTATTAGTGCTCACCACTTGCAGGTTTGAGATCTAGAGTTCCTGACTCATGTGAATTTCACAATACATATTTGTTGAATGAAAGAAGACTGTGTTGGATTTGATTCTGACCAAAACACCTTTTTCCTCTGGTTCCTGTTAGCATAGCATAAACTACTCAACCTGACACTCCACATAAGAACCTAAGCAGGTTTCTGCATGTGGCATTCATTAGCCTGACTTAAGACATGTTAGAAAAAGAAGATAAAGAACAGTGAAACAGTTAAAGAACTGAATCCTTCCACTGAATCCCAGTGCAACCTGGACCTTCTGGCATGTTTCGACAGAAATACAAACCTTGAGGACTGTCTATTCTGTTTCCTCATTATGTTATTAGAATATACAGTAATTGTGATTGTAAGCAGCAGTTGGTAAACAATTTTAAGACTGAGCCTGAGGGAACTAAAAGAGAAGAGCAAAGAAATAAAATCAAATTAGAAAGTCCAGAGCTGCACATTAACATTCAGAGAGATTAAATGTTTTCTTTGCTGTTAGAAGACAAAAAAAAAGAAATGTCTGGCCTCTGCTCATCCTATGGTACTGAATTTGGATAGAAGGGAAATCTGCATTCCAAACTGAAGATCATCAGTTTTGCAATATGTTACTAATAAAAAATAAACAAAGCAAACCACTTCTTCTAAATCTATTGTGTAATATTTCCATATGGAACTGAAGAAACTGGCACTTTATTCACAATGGTCCTGTAAAGAAGGATCTGAGTGCACAAACTCCTACACTGAAGAGCCCAGGATGTGAGTTATCTTTGAAAATGTAAACATATCTAACAAATTTATGTTTCCTATACTGCACTTCAAGGCAGCATTATCAATATGCAGCTTTATATTTAGGGAGTACTAGATTCTATAAGACTGTATTCTCAGTGCATTATGTGACTTGATTGCCGTACTTATCATTTGAATAGAGAATTCAGCAAAGAAAATAACAAATAATAAGAATAATAAAAGAATACCCATTGCTAAGCCATCGGAGTAAGGCCAAGGGAATGAAATTGAGCTTCCATGAGTTGAGAAAGTCTAGTGAGGTTTTGTATGCCACTGAAACTTTTAATATTAACATAATTGAATTGCTAATTACTTTTCTTTCTGAGTTAGAAAAGAGCAATATAAAAATTGTTTTTATTTTCTGCTATGTGCATTCATTTAAAACAAAATATGGTTGTTTCAGACTGACTTCATTTAAAGTAATAAATATATCCTTAAAGAACAGTATTGTGAACTCAAAATATCAGAGATAGGTGTTAGTCAATTTAGAAAGTTTATTTTGCCATGGTTAAGAATGTGCCCAAGACACAGCCTCAGAAGTCCCTAAGGATGTGTGTCCAAGCTGGTAGGTGCACAACCTGCTTTTACACATTTTAGACAGACATGAGACATCAATCAGTACATGTCAAATTTACATTGGTTTGATCTGAAAGGGTGGGACAACTCTGGGGGTGGGGGTGGGTATCTTCCAGGTCATAGGCAGATTTAAACATATTCTGATTGGCAATTGGTTGAAAGAATTATTATCAGTAGAAAGGAATGTCTGAGCTAAGAAAAGGGGTTTTGGAGACCAAGATTTTATCATGCAGCTGAAGCCTCCAAATAGAAGGTTTCAGAAAAAGTAGACTGTAAATGTTTCTTATCAGACTTAAGGTCTGTGTTGATATTTATCCTGGAAAGGTATAAGGAAGCATGTCAGATCTCCATTTTCCATCGTGGCCTGAACCCGTCATTCTGGTTAAATTTTAGAGTGCCTTGGCCCAGGAGGGAGTCCATTCAGATGGTTGTGGGGGGCTTTCAAATTTTTTTTTTGGTTTACAGTGTCTATACAAACTCTTGGAACTCATCATATATCATATAATGGGTTTTGACTAGTTTGGAGAAACAGAATATCATTCACATTCTATTCGAAATGTTCATATGTAGAAAGTGCTCCTAGCAATCTAGTTGACTTCCTCATTTTACAAATAAGAAATCTGTGCTCACAGAACGGAAGTGACTATGCAAAGCCATAGAAGTTATGAGAGAACCACAGCTCATTCCATGTTAAGTTCTAGAAGTATTCCAACTGCACCAGAATACATAATGCATCGTGTCACATTTCTCCTTGGTATCTACCTTAAGAATAAGGGACAAAACAATTTCCCCCTTTTTAACTCGGACACTGTTGAACTTACAGAAGCTATTTAAATATAAAAGTACTATTTTTGATGAGCTCCTTAAGTATATAGCGATTGCTTTAAAAGAAGATTTTCTTTCACTTTTTTCCTGAATATTCCTTACGTCAGCCCCTTGTTTTTTCATAGAAAATCCTTAGGACTCAATGATATTGGCTCTTTATACAATTCTGTCTAAGCACCTAGGCTAGCAGAAAGAGAGATTGTGTCTTTCTTCCAGTTATTTTTTCTCACGTTGTAAACTAAGTTTCTGATTAACTTCTCATTAAGAATGGCTTTCCACCTATTTCCCCTTCAGTATTGTGGAAATAAGCAAAGACCACCTAAATGAATGAGTACAAACAGAAGCTATTTAATCAGAGTTTGCTTCAGCACAAAAGTAAGCCAACATCACTTACCTTTAACAGAGGCTCAAAGGCAGGCAGCAGAGTGAGAAAGCTTTATGGAGAATAGAAGTCCCAGCTTACCCAGGTTTTAGTGTTTGAGGTTCCAACCGTATAAGTTGAAATAGGACGGGTATCCTTGCGTCATATGCATTCAAAAGAATTCTAAATCCTTCCATGCTAGATTTTATCTAGATTTATGGAATTTCTGAAGCACAGCTCTTATTTCAGGTCAGGTTCAAGATTTAAATTTTACAGCTGCTCAGTATACCCAACTCATACGAAATATGAATATTTAGAGTCATCTTGCATTTGGGGGTTTTAGGAGAATCATCTAATAAAGACAGGGAGGTTGAAAAAAAGGGAAAAGGAGGGAGAAATGTAAATAAATACAGAAGGAAAGAGATCAGAAAGATGAGAAGAAGAGAGAGGACACTGCATAGGAAGGTAACTGGAGGACAAGGAAAGGAAAGATTTCCAAGGTTAATGAGTCAAGTTTGTGGTTACTTAATTTCATCAAATTGTTCATTAGCTTTGGAAAACAAATCTGTTAGTGAAGCAAATTTTGATTCAGAATTTTGTTTGGAGGATTCTGCATAACAATAACAAATGTTGTCTATTACATCTAAAAATATTAATCCATATTTTTTTTCAATTCCTCTCAAATGAATAATTTTGTTCAAGTTAAGTGTTCTTCAGACTGGCTATTGAAGTCCAAATTGCTCTTGATAAAGTAATGCCATTTGGAGAGGTAAACACAAGAATTAGTGTTAGAGTGAGAGTACATATATGAATCAAGAGTTTTTCCTGGAAGAGAAGATTTATACTTAGGCCTCTCTATAAGAGAAGGTAATATTTGGTTGAAAGTGAAGCCTGTGCACTTCGTGACTTAAGCTCTCAACCTGATGGTTAGCCACCTCCAAAAGCAGACACAGTAATCTGGGCCCTGTACAGGCAGAAAACCAAAGACAATGCTCTATCTGCATAAAACTCATATTCTTAGGACAAAACATTGAAACACAAGGAGAATCTCATCCCACTTAATTTATGACACATAGCAAAGTTTGTTCAAACTGTCGCTTGTCTGATAAGAACCTCAAACTTGGTGGTCTAAAGGGCAGGCTTGAACAACAGGTTTAGAGAGCAAAATAAGATTCAAAGAAATGGTGTGATTCCACCAGAATGACAATCAAATAGTAACCGAAAACAACTCTGAGTATCAAATTGAGACTAAATTTGAGAAACTCAAGACAGCAGGATTCAGACTGAGCACGGACTTAGCACAGTAGTCCAAGCTTCACAAGCCACAAACATCTAAGTTAAAGAGTTCTCTCAAAATCTAGGGCTATTATAATGACCATGTCTTGATTGGACATACAGATCAACTATGGAATTTCCACATAAAAGAAAGACTACACAAAAAGTAACAAACAAAGGCAATTTTGTCACAGGTTGCTGTAGTAAGAGAGCCACTACCACTGCATTTTTTTCAGGAATTCAAAGGCAGGCAAATGAGTAGAAAAGCTGTATAGTGATTAAAAACGGAAGGTTTTAGGTGTCTGTCATTAGAGATTGTTGGCATGGAGAACCTGGAGTCATGCTAACAACAAGTGGTTCATCTTATATGATTGATTTGGAGATCATATTTGATTTTCTCTGGTTGACTCTGAGCTGAAGGTGGCAACAAAAGAGAGAAGCTGCTGGTCACTGACCAAAGCCTGACTGCTCTAGGACAATTGTAGCAGAGGTTGTTGTTTGTCCTCTGGGCTGGTTGCTATAGAGTTTGTAGGCTGATGTTCAGTTGTATATTAGAGTTCTGTGGTCATTTATGGTCTGCACATTTTTCATTTATGTATTCAGTCTATCAGTAGCTTGAATTTCTTAAGACTTGAAATCTTATTTCTTTACTGTAATACCTTCTCTGAAATTTCCCATACATTGTTATAAAAATACAAACAGGGTTGCAGGTTTTCCAAATGTTTATAATGAAGATGCTATTGTTTATCTTATTGGGAATTCAACAACTTATAATATTCCTGTCCCCTTCCAGGCAACGCCAGATCTGACTAGACACTTTGCATGCAGCAGCAAATTAGTGGGCTCCAGACTGTGGGTCAGGGGCTGTAGAACATCCAAATGTTCTACCACAACATTCGAAATTCAAGTTTCACAAAGCAGGGCCTTTACACAACAAGTCTGTCTATTTCTGTGGACTCCTTCTTGACGGGTGTTTATTACAGCCAAATTTTGAGACATGATATTTTAAGAAAGCATCTTAAAACACATACTATTACTTGTACAGGATGGTGTAGAATTCAAAAATTACTGAGCCACAGCATCTTAAAATCACAAGAGACCCCTAATTTTTTAAGCCAACCTCTTCATTCTGTAAATGAAAACACTAGAAACCACAGAAGTAAAAATGTATTCTCAAGATTTTGAAGCCACAACAAATTCACTTCAGCTACTAAATGTTTTGATGAAAACATATCTTAATGTAAGACATACTATACTGCCTTTGCTAAAGTATAATTTTGGAAAAATTAAAAATTGACCTTCATACAAATATAAAGTAAGTACATGTCAAATATTTTATTATACTTATTATTTGAAGGGATGAATAAAATGGAAAGACTCCTCCATGGGGCATATGAGGTATTGAAAAGTGTATCAATCATGTAAGAAAAATTGCTGAGTTATACACAAAATTTGCTAGTAACCTACAGGGAACAAAACCTTAATATTTAGGGTTATCATATTTTACTGTACGTAGATAATTTACATCTGAAACAGACAAAAATCTGTTAGTTAACATGTAATATTCTGGAATATTCATTAAATAGGTAAAAGGAAATCCTTTGAAAGAACTAGTTAGCAATGCTCCTTATGACATTAAAACGACACTGCTTTTTCTTTTTGATTTCTTGCACATTTTTCCTTAAACAGATATTACTACAGGCAGATTAATTACATGCTGTTATGCCACATGTAGAAGAATGAAAATGGGCCCCTACCTTTCACCGTATACAAAAATTAACTCAAAATAAATCAAAGATTGAAATGTAAGCCTTCAAACTATAAAAATTCTAGAAGAAAACCTAAGCGATACCCTTCTTGACATCAGGCTTGGCAAAGAATTTTTGACTAAGTCCTCAAAAGCAATTGCAAGAAAAACAAAAATTGTCAAGTGGGACCTGATTAGACTAAAGAGCTTTGGCACAACAAATAAATAATCAATAGAGCAAACAGCCAACTTACAGAATGGGAGAAAATATTTGCAAAATATGCATATGACAAAAGTCTAATATCCAGAATCCAGAATCTAGAGGGAATTAAACAAATCACCGACCAAAAAACAAATAACCTCATTAAAAAAATGGGCAAAGAACATGAACAAACACCTCAAAGGAAGACATAAAGCTGCCAACAGCCGTGAAAGAATGCTCAGCGTCATTAATCATAAGAGAAATGCAAATTGCAACCTCAATTAGATACCATCTCTTACCAGTCAGAATAGCTATTGTTAAAAAAAAAAAAATCAATTAATAACATAAGCTGGTGAGGTTGTGGAGAAAATGAAACACTTATACACTGTTGGTGGAAATGTAAATTAGTTTAGCCAGTGTGGAAAACAGTATGGAAATTTTTCAAAGAACTTAAAACAAAGCTACTATTCGACCTGGCAATCTCATTACTAGGTATATATTCAAAAGAAAACAAAAAATTCTACCAAAAGACACATGCACTCATATGTTTATTGCAGCACTATTCCGATAGCAAAGACATGGATTTAACCTAGGTGCCCATCAGTGGTGAACTGGATGCAATATACCCATGTAACAAACCTGCACATGCACACTCTGTATCTAAAATAAAAGTCGAAGTTATTTTTTAAAAGTTACATTTTTATACATTATTATATTGTAATTTAACCTCTAGAAATAAGGTGCTTTTTAGCTTTTATGCCTCCATGATTCATATTTCTGATTTCTATTATTCTTCTTGATTTTAAGAATTTTTTTCTCTACAGTAATCATTGATCATTCTGATCTTTTCTACTTTGTAAGTGTAGTTTTACTTCTCGATAATACGATTCAGTCTAGTTTGTTTTTGAGTTCAGAGGAAAAAAGTACAAGAGTCTATTTTATGAATAGCTTGGGGAATAACACCTCTGAGTCTCTAATCAATGCATGGTTTCCAGAGATGGTTTTTGAGTCTAAGGTTTGCGTCTGGAATGAATTCATGTGAGTGCCAGGATGAAAATAATCACTCACCCAAAGCATCTCAGGTTTCTAGACAAGTGCATACATGTTTTTAATGTTTTCTAAGTGTTTTAACATGATAGATACTACGAGGAAAAACCAGCAACAAAGGGACAATGATCTTTGAGATTACAATATTTAAACATCTGTAATTGTGATTGCCAGTAGGTAGCCATGAGCTACATGTGGCTATTGAGCAGTTGAAATGAGGCAAGTATAAATTAAGATGTGATGTGAGTATAACATACCTTCTTGATTTTGAAGACCTACTAATAGGAAACAATGTAAAGTATTTTAATAATTTATAAATTAGATGGAAATTGTATTTTTATATATCGAATGAAAGAAAATGTATTATTAAGATTTATTTTACCAATTTCTTTTTACTTTATATATATGGCTGGGAAAACTTTTCCAATTACATATGTGGCTCACATTTGTAGTTTGAACTATATTTCTATTGCATAATAAACATGTAACAGGGAAGCATAGACACAAATTACAATGCACAAAAATGTAAACTGATTCACATTTTAAAAGTAAACAATTGTAGAAATTGATAACAAGATTAAAAGTGATATAAAATTTGAACACATCAGTTTTCTCTAAATTTTAAATAAAATCCTTCATTAAACTTTTCTGTTTTTTATCATTTTTATTATGGATCTCTATATGTATACATATTACACATATATGGTATGATCTATACATACATACACACATATATATACTTTTAAATCTGATCTTTTTTAAAGTATGTATTATTTTATTTTAAAAGGCAAATATTTTTATATGGCTGTATTTAGTAGAAAGAGCAGTGGACTTTGATCAGGAAAACAAGAGCTCCACTGGGAACTGTGAGTCATAATACTTCTACTATTCTTCCTTTTCTCGTACATGCAATAAAAACATATTTCAGGGCTGATGCTCAGCTGAGATGTACCAGTGAGTATGTTGGATATTGCCTACTCTCAGTGACCTGGCCATTATTAATCTGTGGATGCTATGTGTTTACCAATGTTTAAATATCATTATTGGAAATTCCTATCTTATTTGACTGTTGTAAAAGTAATATATTAGTGCATTAAAGTGTTTTCAACATCAGAATGATCATAATAGCAACAACAATAACTAACAATATATGAAACGTAACCAATCTATTTTAAATGCTGCAAGATTTCAAAAATTGACAGCATATATTCTTCCAGAATGTCTAAACCTGAAGCTGGTCATAAACAAAAGGTTCTGGATCTTTTTATTTCTTTTGTGCTTGAACAAAAATATGAAATACAGAATTTGAATATTTTATCAAGTTCAAAATATCATCCCAATAATTTGAGAAATTATTGTAACATTTCCTACATTAATACTCATTTTTCAACAAAATGCAGAAGAAACAAAACATATTTTGCTCTAAAATATCACATTTTGGTAAGATATCAGCATTTAAACAAAATAATAATGTGATGAGCCAGTTATCTGTAATAGAGTATAATGAACTTAGATATATTAGAAAGAGGAAATCTGAGGGTCTAGAAATGGAATAATGGCCATCCAGGTGTATTTGTGGCATTTCTGACTATATATGCTCTAAAGACAGTGTGACAAAATGGAGTCATTATACTGTAGTGCAGGGCATGTATGCTGAGGAATCATGGTCTTATTTCACATAAATCTTACTAGACATCTGAATTTGGGGTTTCTACTGCATATTATCAAGAAATGGTAGCAGCACTGGATAGCTTTTCTGTTAAGTGTGTCAGTACTGAACACTTAACAGTTTAAGCTCCAATCGTCAAGGTTATATGTAACCATGATTCTAGGATTAGTTCTAGGGGCCTCAACCTAAAGAAATCAAGAATTTGAACATAACTTCTAAAAGAGCATGTAAACCTGCTCATCTATCCCACTAAACCTGGTTTTAAGATGAGAAAATATAACTTAATAGTCAAGGTGAGCTTCTCCAAAGGAAGTATTGGAACTAACTTTTTTTTTTTTCCTCT
The DNA here is from genome assembly GCF_002776525.5 of Piliocolobus tephrosceles. Lineage (NCBI taxonomy): Eukaryota > Metazoa > Chordata > Mammalia > Primates > Cercopithecidae > Piliocolobus > Piliocolobus tephrosceles. Next base: position 84,442,895 of record NC_045448.1, on the reverse strand, counting down.
GAGTCCATTCTACATTCAAAGGAGAATAGGTCCTTAGATCGTCTAAGTAGCTATGATAGTAAACAGAAAAATACGATAATTAGGAGAAGAATCTAGAAAGAAGATTCCCTCTTAGATGCAAGTATTAATATGTTTATTCATGCATGCTTTCACATATTAATTTATTAATTCATCTCTGCACTCAATTAACTCTGAGTTCCACACATTGTGCGTAGATGCTAGGGAAACAGACCTGATTATGGCAGTTTACTCATTGGGAGGAGATCATCTTGTGTTGGAGAAAACAAACGTAGGAATAGTTAATAGTAACAATAACTATTGCTATTATTATAAAAGATACACACCAAATATTGTTTACACAAGGGAATAGGACTCCAGAAAGATGACATTTAAGATGATATCAAGGATGTTTGTAAGTTCGTTGGTGAAAGGATGGAGAGGCAGGAGTTGAGTAGAGAAAGGAGGCTCTTTCTGCCAGAGAATAAAAACTGAGCAAGTGCCTGAAGATTAGAAACAGATGATGTTTCTGGAAAGAACAGGTGATTCAATCACACATTTATCCCATAATATTTTTGACCACCAGTTGCCAGGAACACTTTTAGATGTTGAACTCTTAAGATGATAAAATTATGTTTGCATTCCTTCAGAAATTTACTATCTAAATCTTTTATCAGATTATCACAATTGTTAGCATTTCCCAGATGCTAAGGTATTTCTGCCAGCTTTCACTTACTTTTTATGGCACAGTGTTGGAAACATATAATAACTCACAAGCTCTATAGTAGCTGAACTTGGATTTGATTTTTGCCCTGGAAATCCTTTTCAATGAAAAATAAATATATACCAAAATCATCACCCATTTTTCACTGTTCATTTAGAGATTTTGGGAAATCTGAGTTTTTACAACATCAAAAAGAAACAATCACAAACCCCTCCATTGGTTTATTTTTGTTTGATATTACTGCTGTAACAAAATACCACCAATTTAAAAATATAAAACAACATCAATTCATCATTTTATCATTCTGTAGGTCATAAGTTCAAAATAGGTCTCAGTGGGCTTAAATAAAGGTATCAGCAGGGCTCTTTTTGTTTTGTTTTGTTTTGTTTTCTGCAACATCTGAAGAAGGAATCAATTTCCTTGCCCTTTTCAGTTTCTGGAGGTCACTTGCATTCTTTGGTTCATGGTCCCTTCTTCAACTCACTTCAGCCTCCTAGTTCCATCATCACATTTCCCGGTATTACTCCGAGCCTCCTGTCTCCCTCACACAAAAACCCTTTTGATTATCTTAGACTCACTCTGTTAATCTAGGATAAATCTTCTATCTCAAGATCCTTAATTTAATCGTGTCTGCAAGGTCATTTTACCTTGTAAGATAATGTATTCAGAGATTCTGGAAATTAGGATAAAGAAATTTGGGTGGCCATTATTCAGCCTATCATAGTATGCTGTCTGGTGACAAAGATCTGTATTCATCTTACATGCCAAATTAATTACCACATCCCAGAAATCTCAGCCCCTTATAGCACCAACTCTGTGTCCAGAATCTCATCTTAATATCATTAGTTCAAAAAGCCCAAGTTTCCTCATCTAAATAATCTAAATCAGATATAGACGAGACTCTTGCTGTGATTCATCCTGGGAAAAAACCTCTCTCCATCTGTGGACCTGTGAAACTAGAAAATAAGTTATCCTACCCAAAATACAATGTTGTAACTGGCATTGGATACCAGAATATAGACATTCGTATTCAAAACAGAGAAACCGTAAGGAAAGTCACCATCCCAAGCAATTTTTAAAATCCAGCAGGGCAAACTTTGTAAGATTTTCAAAGCCTAGAGAAAACATCTGTGACTCAAAACTCTACTTTCTGGGCCGAAGGTTCTGTCCTCTGGGCCCATTACTCTGCTGTCTGAGAAATCCTCCTTTTGTCATGAAGGGTAATGTGTGTTTGCAGCAGAATAGTTTTATTAATCTTATTTTCTGCCTACAGAATTTTGGGAGTCAACAGTCTTCTCTCATTTCATCTTTTCTCTGATCCTTTCAGTACAAGTTGTCAGTATTTCTGCTGGCATGACATTATCAAATCATTGTGGATCTTCTGTGTATGTTACAGGGATTCATTCTATTAGTCAAGAGGCTCCTCCAAGGTTTAGGAAAGGAGTAGTATATTTTCTTGCCTTTTCCACCTTTAGGGTGTGATTTTATTTCTGGATTTGTGAATGTTCTATCTTCATCTTCAAAACAAGCAATGGCTGAATCTTTCTTCAATTGCAACACTCTGACACTAATTCCATGGTCACATTTTCTTCCTTAAAGTTAATTCTTCTGGCTTCATTGTCTACATTTAAGGATGCTTGTGACTACATTGAACCCATCCAGATTATCCATGTTAACACCTATGGCTTAAACTCAGCTAACAACCTTAATTTTATCTGCAACCTTAATTTTCTCTTACTATGTTACATAAAGTATTTATAAGTTCCTAGGATTAAGACATGGACATCTTTGGGTGCCCTTACTCTGCGGGCCACATTGTTTATCAAGCTTTAAAACTCTTAGGTAATATTGGGTAATACTGTGCTCACTACCTGGCTGATGGGATCATTCCTACCCCAAACTTCAGCATCACACAATATAGCCGTATAACAAACTTGCAAGTGTATCTCCTGAATTTAAAAATTAAAGTTAAAATTATTTTTAAAACAGGATTAGACTATGCAATCATAAATGCACAAGACCTAAAAATAAAAATTAGAATGAAATAAAATAAGCAATGAAGCACAATTATAATTTATATATTGGGAAAGTTTGATTTTGATAATTTATTCATGTAATGAATACACTGTGCACACACTGAAATAAAAAAATATATTTAAAAACAGCACTTTTGTGAAAGCTATAAAGTGAGATATGCACAAAATAATACGACTATACCTCAACACAAAACAATGTAGCTTATTCTTCATGTTAGCTCTAGAGAGTAAATACTTAATCTTGGGTTTGCATGCATTGTTAGTGGAAGTATTATCATTACTGAGACTAATTTGGTGATACCTGAATAAATTTAGTATAAACATGTTCTACATTAATATAATTTCTGCTTTAAGGACATAAACTAAATACATTTTTACTTTAATCCATAAAGACCATGTATAAGGATTTTCCTTCTAGTACTATTTATGTAGCTGAGAGCTGGAAGCAATCTGGGTTGTCAATGTGAGACAGAATTGAAAAAAATCCCTTATATGAGAGAACTGTGAAGAAATTATGAACAATGATCTATTAGATGTAAGTAATAAACCAAGAGTGGATTTTAAAACATACTGCCAAGGGAAACTCATTGCCATAAATTATCATTTACATAAATACAGAAATGTAATCTACAACATACATTTTCCAAGAACACATATAAAGGATAGACATCAAACATTAGCGTTATTGTCTTTTGAATAAGGTACGTAATTAACATACTTAGTGTCTGCGGTATTCAACTCCTGAAACAAACAAAAAGAGTGAAGGGAAGGAAATGAGAAGAGAAAGGGAAGATAAGGAAAATAGAGAAACAATTCTTCAGCAAAACTTATTAGAGGGCCATGGCAAATAAAAACAATTTCTGGCAAATGGAAATGAATGAACAAAGATGGATATGTAAGAGGATCTGCAAACTTTTTCTGTAAAGAGCAAGATAATAAAAATACTTTAGGCTTTGCGGGCCATGTGTTCTTTATTGCGAGTACCACATAGTGTGAAAGCAGTCATACAAAATGCATGAGCATGACTGTGCTGCTATAAAACTTCATTTACAGACATTGGGATTTGATTTTCCCATAGCTTTGGTGTATAATCCTAGTTCATGGGCCATACTAAAACAGAGATTGGGTCCGGTCAGAGGTGTTCTGTGGGCTGTGGCTGGTATAGAAACAATAAAAAAGTACTAGGCATCCCTCAGTTTGACTAGAACAACAATTTAGCTTTCTCCTAGTGGTTGCGGTGAGCCAAGATCATGCCACTGCACTCTAGCCTGGGTGACAGAGAGACACTCTGTCTTGAAAAAAAGAACATTAACTTTCTGTTGAATAAAAATTACTCAGTAATTGTTGATGCTATTATTTAAGATCTCTTGAAAATTTTCACCAAAAATAGTTTTATAATTTTGGATTATTATGCTCATGAGGACCAAAAATTTACTAATACAGGCAAATTAATAAATTGTAACTGTGTCTTAATCTTCCCTATTTCGATTTAAAAATTAAAGAGGGCTGGCTGGGCGCAGTGGCTCATGCCTGTAATCCCAGCACTTTGGGAGGCTAAGATAGGCAGATCACAAGGTCAGGAGTTCGAGACCAGACTGACCAACATAGTGAAAGCCCATCTCTACTAAAAATACAAAAAGTTGCTGGGCGTGGTGGCGCGTGCCTGTAATCCCAGCTACTCAGGAAGCTGAAGCAGGAGAATCACTTGAACCCGGCAGGAGATGGTTGCAGCAAGCCGAGATCGTGCCATTGCACTCCAGCCTGGCTGACAGAGTGAGATCTCACCTTAAAAAAAAAAAAAAAAAAAAAAAAAAAAAAAAATTGAGGAGGGCTACTACTCTAATAAATAGGCCCCAGGATATGGAAAATTTTGTTTTTCTCAACTGTGTTTGTGTATCACAATTTTCATTCTTATCTCTAGAGATTGGGCTCTGGAAATATATTAAAAATTATTTGCCCACAACAGCAATACATTTTAGACCAAAGATCTGTTTTATATTCTAGCAAGACTGAGGGAGACTGTTAACGTTAATGAAATCAACCTTGAGATTCTATATGCCCCCTTGGTTAAGGCATACCCTTGAGGCAATAAGAGTGGCAGTTAACTATGGCTGTACATTAAAGCACCTAAGGAATTTTACCAATTCCCATGTCTAGGGTCCACCCCAGACAAATCATATCCGGTTCTCCAGGAGCAGAACCTATTAAAGTTTTTTAGATGATTTTAGTCTGCAGGCTGTTTGAGTACCACCTGGCTAATTCCCAGCCTACGAAAGAGAAAAGCATATCCGTAGACCACAATCTGATGAGACTGAATATAAGTCGTTGGCATATCTCAGCAAGTGAAAAGACCTTGACATTCTCTCAAATGTGTAAGGGATAAGAAACATTACCAATAAGTCTATATATAGTCTCTCTTTCTCTCTCTCTTTCCATATGTGTGTGTGTGTGTGTGTGTGTATGGTCTATATATAGAGAGAGAGAGAGAGACCTTGACCTAGAGGGTTCAATCTAACAATTTTTTTTATTTACAATGGTGCAAAAGTGATACACATTTAGTAGAAACCATACTTCAAGTGCCCATACAATCATTCTGTTTTTTTACGTTCATTACAGTATACAAAAATTGCATGAGATATTCAACACTTTATTATAAAATAGGTTTTGCGTTACATGATTTTGCCCAAATATGGGTGACATTTAAGGTAGGCTAGGCTAAGTATGATGCCCACTACAATAGATGTATTAAACATATTTTCAACTTAATAGTGTTTTCAACTTATGATGAGTTTATCAGGATGTAAGTCCGTTATAAGTTGCAGAGCATGTGTGTATGTGTGTGTATTTCAACTGTAATGCCAAAAAGGGAGTTTCTTCTTTTCACTAGAGCCTCCCACAGCTGCTGATGCATGAGGTTGCACATTCACATTTAGACTGTGACCCAAAATAGACAATATTAAGAGCTCATGATAAACTAGATATTTGTGTCAGTAATCTGGCACTCACTGCAAACCATAATTTCAAAAGTCACAACTGAGAGACAGTAACACAGGTATATATAAAATTACCAGAAGAATTTGCTATGTGTTCATCTATTTGGGTTTGTGGCTTCCTTGAGGTTTCATGGAGGCTTTTCAGACATGTCTCAGACTCCTGAAATTAAATTTCCTGAGATTATATTAAAAAAATTAGAATTGTGTGTACAGATATAGTATATAATATGTGTATTATATTATATATGGGTATATGTATATGTGTATGTATAGATATATAATCTGAGGAGAGCATCCACAATTTTCATTAAATTCTAAAATGTCCATGAACTCGCACTACCCTTGTCTCTCATCTGCTCCCCTCTCCTCAATAAAATTTTAAAAAGACAAGAAAAAAAAAAAAAAAAGTGAGGCTGCTATTTGAGATTCTTTTAATTCTAATACCCAACCATGGATTAATCTGCATCATGAGATAATTGCAACAGAAAACTGCACCAATCACTTAATTCTGGCTCCAACTATAATTACTTAAACTGAATTTTACTTTGGCATGATGTCTTAGAGAAGCAGCTCTATAAATATTTTCTGCCTTGTTTACTGAAGATAATTTTCATTCAGTTAAATCATATATACTTTTACTAAAACCCTTGTGGAAATTTTCTCTTTTTCCTAAATGTCAAAAAATTGGGCTATTTCTTGTTCCTGCTGAAGATCTTACTTGTTTATTCTTTAAGGATATTGTGAATTTTACAATTCACAAGAATGGTGAATTTTACAAGTGATCATTTTTGTTTTAATTTCAACATGCAGAGAGATTGCTTCTAAAGAACAGAGCTCATCCCTAGATATAAGACTGGAGCATAAGGTCAGGGTTGACACATGACATAGACTAAGTAATGCAGGTATTCAGTAATCAATTTTGAAATCCCCTCTATTTCTGGCTGTGTGACCTGGGATTCCCTGCTGAATGACAGAATTGGTTTCAGGTCCCATAGGGTAGCCAATTCTACCTACAGCAAAAGAGCAATCCTCCTTTTAACAACCCAGATATCGCGGTGCTAAAAAAAAAAAAATTCATTAAAGAGCAAGTTCTACAAACGGGAAAAGAAGCACAATTCTAAAGCTTCTGATTGTTTTCCTCCTCTGTAGACTTCAGTGTTTAAAAAAACTCTGATCATTTTTTTAAATCTTTGTACTGTCTAAACATAAAATGGATAATTAATTTTAAAAGTTCAGTGAGAAATGATCACATCCCCATATAAGGAAATGACTTTGTTGAGTATACACTATACGCAATATTGACTTAATTCCTTATTTTTTTACTGAAGAGATGAATTTCACTATTTTTGAACACATCTTGCCAATGCTATAAACCCCTAAAAGTGGATAATTTTAGTAACCATCATAAGATTATAATTATATAACTGACAAAAAAGGAGTTCATATTCAATATATAAACAGTGTTATTTAAAAAGAGGAAGGTTCATTAGATGACGTTTTTGGATGACTTTTTTGGATGCTTTTCTCCCTAGGATGACACTACAGTTGATAATACAATCTTGCTGAGCTGAAAATAAACTTTTTTTGTTGTCGTTTTACACAAAGTGCCCTTAGCTCTAGAAAAGATTACTATCCAGAGACTGAATAAAGACAGCTGGGCTGTTCAGAAAACAATTAATGAGAGAGCATCGTGAAGATAAATTTGACCCGAAAAGTAAAAGTCTCAGTTTTTTAAAAATATTTTAATATTTGAGGAGTGCTTTATGTCTAATATTCAGAATGCCATTAGAAGATTGCCTTTAATTTTCTTGTATAGTTGGAAACCATGCAGCTATTTGGCTAGTTGATACTGGGTAACTTTGCATTTGGGGAAGACTTTTACAGTCTGAGATTATCTTCTAGGTAATTATTAAAATATAAAATGGCTTTTTAGACTATTGTAGACTATCTTCCTTGAAACAGTTGCAAGGCATTGGATTCAGTATTGCACAATGTTACTTACTCAAATTATTCCTGAAAATGCTATAAGTTATATTTTTTCTTTCATGCTTAAAAAAATTAATAGACATTTTTCAAGCAGTTTTAGGAAAAGTTGTACAGTAAGTACAGAAAGCTTCCATATAACTCCTCTCCACCCCATACTGAACCCACACTTTGTTAAAATTGATGAACTACCATTAATAGATTATTATTAACTAAAGTCCATAATTTACATTAAGTTCATGCTTTGTGTTGTACATTCTGTGGACTTTGAGAAATACCTAATGTCCTGTATCCACCATTACAGTATTATACAGAGTAATTCTACTGTCCCAAAAAGGCTCTACCCACTCCCTAGGCCCATGGCCACCTCTGATATTTCTACTTTCTCTATGCTTGTCTTCCCTCCATGTCATATAGTTGGAATAGCACAGTTTGTAGCATATTTAGACTAGCATATTTCACTTATCAGTATTCAACTAAGGTTCCTCCATGGTTTTCTGTGATTTGATAGTTCATTTCCTTTTATAGCTAAATAATATTGCATTGTCTGGATGTATCATCCTATGCTTATCGATTCATTTATTGAAAGACATGTTGGTGGCTTCCAATTTTTGGCAATTATGAATAAAGCTACTATAAGCATTCATATGCAGAGTGTTTTGTGAACATAAATTTTCTTTTTTCTTTTTTTTTTTTTTTTTTTTTTTTGAGACGGAGTCTCGCTTTGTCGCCCAGGCTGGAGTGCAGTGGCCGGACCTCAGCTCACTGCAAGCTCCGCCTCCCGGGTTCACGCCATTCTCCTGCCTCAGCCTCCGGAGCAGCTGGGACTACAGGCGCGCACCACCGCGCCCGGCGGTTTTTTGTATTTTTTAGTAAAGACGGGGTTTCATCGAGTTAGCCAGGATGATCTCGATCTCCTGACCTCGTGATCCGCCCGTCTCGGCCTCCCAAAGTGCTGGGATTACAGGCTTGAGCCACCGCGCCCGGCCTGAACATAAATTTTCAAATCACCTGGGTAAAGATCTAGGAGTGTGATTGATTGCTGGATCCTATGGTAAGCTTATATTTAGCTTTGTAAGAAATTGCTAAACTGCTTTCCAAAGTGGCTGTACCATTTTGTATTCCCACCAGCAATGAATGAGAGCTCTGTTGCTCTCCCTTGTTTTGAGAATTTGATTTTGTCACTTTTAATTTTTAGCCATTCTAATAGGTGTATTATAATATCTCATTATTGTTGAGGTAGGTTTTGAACTACTGATATGTCTGAAAATGAGGGCTTTGGAGCCAGTGATCCTGGCATTGCAGTTTGGCTCTGATACATCTTAGGTGTGTGATCTCAGGCATATTCTTTTAAAACACTGTGACTCAGTTTTCTTACCTGTAAATAGGATTGATGATATTACCTACTTCATAGCATTACTGCAAGAAAGAATGAATTGATTTGCTTAAAGTGCTTAGAAGTGCTTGGCATGCCATAAGTTTCCATAAGGGTTATCACTGGCATGGTGTAGCTAATTTTAGAGAAGAGAAAAAAAAAAAATAAGTATTTTGGCCAAATTTGCTGCTTTAGAAAGTAGTGCCACCAGAATTTAATTTCAAGCCTGTCTCCTGAGCTTATATTCTTTCCAAAATTCCATGAAACTTCTGAAGTTGAAAAAAATAGTACCCTCATATACAAAATTTCTTGGTATATCTAGTCAAATGTGAAGCAATTAAGTCATAGCTGTGCATTCATGCTCAACTCAAGTTGCCTAAAAAAAAAAAAAGTGAAGGCTACAGAGTGTATCTTTGGGGCCATCTATTCCTCTTTCCCTGCTAACAGTGTCTCCAACAATTTCATTTCTCATTGTTCTCTGCCTTCCCCTTCTAGCTAATCAGAAAGTTCTGTTGCTTCTGCCCTTTCATCCAATGTTATAATATACCTATTAAAAAAAAAAAAGGTCCTATATGCAGATGTTTGTATTGACACTCTTATTGTTACTATTTTGATTTAAACCTAAGAAGATTCATTACAGAAAATAATGCTATTGCTTTGCACATATTTGTAGGTTATTGAATCTACAGTGCTTTCAGTATGTTTAAATTAATATACTTGCAATGCATGCAGAAGACATACTTGGAAGCGTGGGTCCAAATCTTGTTTATATTTTTTATTACATTATACCTGTTACATACCCCAGCATAAATCAGTCACTTGAAAGGTATGTTTGAGTGAATGAATGCATAAGTGACACATGGTCTGAGTCCACTATCTCAGAAAGAATATGCCATATCAATCACACACAACAAATTCTGGAGATCTTTGTTCCTAAAATAGAATACAAAAGAGAGGACCATTGGATTTCTGGGACCTTGCCTGGGGGAAGCTTTTCTGCCAGCTCCACACCCTGGAGACCTGTTTGAACTATGCAGAGTTTTCAGTGGAAACAACGAAGATTGCTAATCCTAACCCATCATCAGTGCCAATATCTTTGTTATAGTCTCAATGTTCATTGTTTTTATAGACAATTGGAAATATATTATTTCAACATATTTTTGTTTGTAATTTGTTTGGCTGGTTCTTAAAACAGCAAGCTTTAATTTGAAATAAATTACATATCACTTATCTGTCATATTAGTGGTTTTACCAAATAAGTGGAGCTCATCTCATGAAAAAACAATCATTTTGCTTTTGCTGCTGTCAGTCCTCTAACACTTAAATGAAAATCTTAATTAGGTAATACCATTACCTGTGCTATTTTAGATGAGACATTCCAAACTCAATGTCAACTTTTATCAGTGCCTTGTTGTCATCATTTGAACAAGTTATTTCCCTGTTCGGAGTGACAATTGGTGTATATTATAACAGTATATAAAACAGCTTATTTGCCACCTAAAAAGACACAGTGTCTCTTGTTTGTAGTATTTACATACACATCAGATTTGCATGTACACAATATTTTATTTCACTTTTCTTACTTTTAACTGAGTCCTTGTATTGCTACTACTGTCTTGCTTGTACCAATCCCCTTTATAATGTATTTTAATTTATTTTAATATGCTAAGGTTTGAGAAAAAGTTATAACATGCTTGTAAACCCTAAGGAAATAAAACAAATAAACAGTTTATAAGCTAGCATGGTCTAGCCTACTTAACTATGTACTTAGCTTTCTCAGAAGCATGGTTTTGGAATGCATAATTTAGAGCATTGGATGTTGCAAAAGGGTTGCATCTTTAGAAAATGCCCTAACCGTTTGGAATGGAAGATGCTGATTTCAAATATAACCTTGCCACTTATGAGTTTTGGTAGAGTAGATGTGGAATGTGTTCAATGTTGACTAACAATAGTATTCCATTGATTATATTTGTCTTAGCTTCCTTTAGTGGAAAAAGCGTGGTTGGTTTTTATTGCCGTTTCCTGTAGTTGGTCATCTTACAGAGCTTTGATGTTACTAGGAACTTGTCATAGAATTAAATAGGTTGTCACAGAATTATATGTTTTATTAGTACACATAATTTACTATTTGTGTTGTTTCTCAAATACACATTTTTTTGGACCCTAAGATCCCAGAAAGAAAAAAAAAAAGATGCCATTTTTACTTCTTGTATCCTCCCACTTGATTAGGTGTTAATGGGGTCACGGATACTGGATCTGGCCATAGCTATGGCCTGCTAAGTGGCTCACTCTGATGAGTAAATCATATTAAATTATGCCAATGCAGCCATACAGAAAGGAATAGAGAAAACACATTCTTCCTTGACTAATACCCTTTTCCAGTTGGCTCCAGGCTATTATAGCATTTGTTAGTCCTGTGGCAGCTTCCATAAGCTTTTATTACTGGACCCTAAGTTCTGTGGGCTTCTGTCTCAAATTATGCTGTACTGTGGGTTCCACCCCTTTGAGGGCCATGAAATGAAAGAGCCTTCCTAAGAGTTATTATACAGCTGATCACAAACTCATCAGGCATTAAATTTCAACATTTTGTCTATTTGGGTCTCTGGTCTCTGCCTTCGTCTAAGTGCTGAGCAGGGCAAGGAATAATTTATTCCTATTTGTACAAGATCAATGACATATTTCAAAGAAATATGTAGATATATATGTAGAAAAACGAAGTGCAAAATATTGTGATATAGAAAGAAGATTTTAGAAATTTTATCCAGTCTGGGCTGAATTAAACTTTTAGTGGAAGAGGCTATGTCTGAGCTGGACATTTAAAAATATGTACAAATATGATGAAAGAATAAGTTTTAAACCCTCCATGCCAGGCAAAAGCTTCTCTCTCTACTAATAAAGTTATTTTATAAGAACGCATTGTTTTTTCCCTGATACCCTTAGACCTCTATCCCCTAATCCTCTTTAGCAATCTTTCCTGTGCACCCAAATAGCCACATATGACATTTGCCTTCCATACAAAGGTGATTCCATAGCATGCATGTTTTAAAAGGTTTTGACTAATTGGATAGAAGATGAAGGTCAATGGCTCACTTATTATTTCAGGGTTGTTAGAAGACTTGACTCTAGTGAGACTTGGCTTTCAAGGGTGTCCTCACCAACCAGCCTCACCAAAGCTAAGATTCCACTGTCTTTAGTAAGTCCCATTAGCATGATCCACTTGAAAGAAATTATGCCTTGCAGTTGACAGTAGAAATCTTTCTGCAAATATTTCACTAAAATTTCTTCTATTTTACTTTAAATGTCTCTTGCCTGTTCTTCTTTAAGAGCCCAAAGGATTTAAGACTTTTCCTCAATCATTTAACCTGGCATTGTATTAAGGTAATCAATGACCTGTGTCCTGAGTTTCCTTCCACTGCTCAAGTTCATGTACTCCACATAACAATCAAACAATGTTCCTCCATCCCTGTGTGAGCTATGTCTACTCTGTGCTTTCCTGCATGCTGAGTGTTCTGTTTTATCATGGCCACATTTCAGTATTTATAGATATTTTCCTACACATGCTGTACATCAGCTATCTGGGTTGTATGTGGGAAACTGACAGAATTTCACCTGGGTTATTGGGCCTGGGGATAAGTTGAGTAAATTTAAAGACAGTCATTTGGATAGATATACAAAGGGAAGACATCCTTCAACATTGTTTGCTGTTAGTGGATGCACATTCCATGGGGAAGAAGACTTTGTCTACTTTTCTTGTTACTCTTACCTTAGTCCTGATCACAGTGAATCATCTTTCTTACATTAAATTATTATTCATTGATTAGCGAATATATTAAAACCAAGCAGATCATTTAACTAGTTGTTTATTCAAATGATCTAAGTATAGATGAAAGAAATAATTAACAGGAAAATAGACAAAAAAGGAAAACAAGAAGAAAGTAAACAATTATTGAGAAGTAGATAGGGAGCAAAGCCTGAAAAAGTTCTTACAGTCTTGAAGCTCAGCTAAAACTATTATTTACAGACTTTCCGTGAGGTTAAAAGTGGTGAGGAACTTACTGAAATTGCTGACCCAGCAAGGACACTATCTTGAGATGCAAATTATATTTACATTTTTAAATGGTGGTCAATTGAAACTGTGGATTTTTCCACTCTCCTCTCAAATAGATATAATCTCTTCTTTTAAATTTTATATTTCAAAGATTGACTGGGCTGTCTTATCTTGCCTTCCAAGCTATAATATCTTTGAAGGCAACCTTTATGGTTGATTGATATTTGCTTTTTGCCCTTTGAATTCTTCTGTAAGGAATGGCTTCTCCCCAACAACTGAGTGCATGAGTGCTGCTGAAGCTGAGGGAGCAGAATGGCTCCAGTCCCCAGGAGGAGTTTGGGAATGCATCAGAGGAGGTCAGCTTCCCAAAGAGGCATGCAGTCTGGCTGTGGGCTGACTTCCAGTCATGCCAGTCTCTTTCTCCTAACATTTTGAACCTTAACGGAGATATACTACCTTTGATTAGGTTTTAAGGAGAAGCCTCATAAAAAGCAAAATCTGTGTGCCAGATCTTTTACTTGAAATACAGTGTAACTGATGGACTTTCATTGGCATTTTATTGGTACTTTTTAAAACACTCACTGGACAAAACATACCAGAATTTCTCTCTCTGTGGAATGTATCACTGTTGTGTCAGACTCTCTAGTTTACAAACTTAAATGTAGAATTCTTAAAAATGTACTCCTTTGAGAAATATAGCTCCTTTGGTGTAGATGTTAAAATAAATAGATTTTGAATTTCTGATCCCTTAAAAATGTTTAAGTTTGCATTTTAATGTACTAAGCATCTAAGGTAATAAACAGTTTTTGACAGATCACTTGTGCATAAGGGACACCCCACATAATTGAATAAAATATAAATAATCTCTTTAACAACCTTTTGACTGGTTAGTTCAGTGACTATGTATCTTACAGTATCATTATTGCACTGAAGGTTGGGTACTCATTGATGAACTTGAGCATTCAATGATTATTTCTTTCTATGCTTATGAAGAGTTCATCAACATGTTCTAAAGGGAGGAAATACAATGCTGAGTAGTCAGTTGTACTGCTGAGATCCAGTCTTGGCTCCAGTATTTAGCCTCTTTAACCTCTGTTTCCATGTCTATAAAATGGGGATCATGATATCATACATTTTAGAACTAAAGATGCCATCGATGGAAAAAAAAATTATCTCATACCACTAATAAAAGGTAATTAACGGTGTCAATTGAAACATAACTCATTATTTATTGTGAAAAAAAGTAAATCCAAGAAAAGCTTCAGACTGAAGGAAACAACAGTTCTCTATTTTGTTCCACTCTCTTAGCACTTAATCTTGTATTGGCTGCAAAGTCACTATGATCTATTTGCTTAACTTCAATTTCTGTGTCTCATTCTATTATCTTCTTGTAGAATTTTTATTTCTGTCCGTTTTTATTCTTTGAGTTTGAAATTTGTATCATGACTTGGACTATGGAAATCAAAGAGAAGCTGTAACTCCTCTGGGAAAGTGCATGTGTGTGTTTGTGTGTGTGTGTGTGTGTGTGTAAAATAAAATTTTTTATCGAAGGGGAGATGGAAAAATAGAACAGACCACTGTAAATTTTATTTCACCTCTAGTAGTCTATAATCTTTGATTAAACTGTTGAAAATAATCAAACGTTATAATGTAATGGTCACATTTAGATACACTTTAAATGGCAATGTAGGGGTTTAATGTCACCAAACCATTGGGAAAGGACATCAATTAGTTCAAAGGCTGCTTCACAACTACATTTAGCAATATATTGGAATTAATACATAGCACACTGTTATAACCCACTAGAAGTGTCCAGAAATAAAGAGCACCTTGTATTGATATTTTAATCTGAATGCACCCCATAGCGATGACTAACTTAGTTGTAAGAAAAACATGCCCATAATTGTGTTAGATAATAGAAATATGATTTTCTTATGTATCTATTTTACTGTTTCATTCAGAAAAACATCAGATAGGACAATGTTTATAATTCAATGTTTATAATTTTTTGTTACATTTAAGAAAATAGAAGATAATAAAAGATACAGGAACACTTGGAAACAGGATATTATAATTATAGGTCAATTGATGCTGGTATTTGAATGAATCAGCCACATATTTTCAAATCACAGCAGTATATAAATTTATTATTCTTTGTGGTCTCTACTCAGACTTTTCTTGACAGAGCCAATCCAGCAACAAAATGCAATCATACATTATAAGTGTTTGCCTCACAAATTTTGCAGATGCCATCTTGAGTGAGCGATTTGTCGGATTTCTACCTTATACCACTCTGTTTGGTTCATTGCCTCATCAGCCATCCCCCCTTTGAAAATCATCAACTGATGGATCCAGAATGAATTCCTACCTCAAGTAAACCAGAAATTATATTTTGGAACACACTGCAGTGTTACCATGCATCCATCCCATGACTAACACCAGTTTGTGGTTTGGGATCTCACTAGAAATAATAACAATAGTCTGACTACACTCAGTTTCTTATAAATTCTTGGAAATTACATTTAAAAATTGTCACAAAAATTATTTATTTATTTATTTATTCATTCATTATTTATTTATTTTTAGTTGGATGCCCACGCTGGAGTGCAATGGCACGATCTTGGCTCACTGCAACCTCAGCCTCCTGGGTTCAAGCGATTCTCCTGCCTCAGCCTCCCGAGTAGGTGGGATTACAGGTGCAAGCCACCATGCCTGACTAATTTTTGTATTTTTAGTAGAGACAGGGTTTCACCATGTTGGCCAGGCTGGTCTCAAACATTGAATATCAGGTTTTCCACCCACCTCAGCCTCCCAAAGTACTGGAATTACAGGCATGAGCTACCACACTCAGCCAAAAAAAAAAAAAAAAAAAAAAAAAAATTCTAAACGTTGACTTAGCAACCCAGCAGAACAAAAAGGACTTGTACATTTTGCTATCCACAATTGGAAGAGTTTGACAATAAATTGATACTAACATTAACTTTCATTCACAGTATGTAATTACTTTTATCAGAAGGTCAGTGGGATTCTTCACCTGTTCAAAGTGCTAAGACAATTTTAAATAACCCAAGGGAGTGATGTCATGGAATTGGTAGTACAAACCCCAGAATCTAGGAATCTCTCTCTCTCTCTTTCTTTTTTTTTTTTTTTTCTGCTTGAACTATTAAGTCTCTGTGCTGATGTTCACTCTCTCACAATAATAGTTAGAATGAAGCCTTTATTATTTTTTGTGTAAAGTATAGCTATTTAGATTTGAAATACAAGAATTTGCAAATATGAACACTTTCAAAAATAGCTCAATGTTACAGTCACATTTATAGTGACCTCCCTCTACAAAGTTATATCACTGGAAATAAGTATTTTTAAATGATACATTGAATGGCATCACACATACATGTTCATTATAGTGATTTACTTTGTGAACTTAAAACATGTACTAAAGATGTACTTTGGTGAACATACCCGTTTTAATCTTATTTCAAAATTATACAGTATTCAACCTGGTTAGTACCTGCAGATATGTTACAGTTTTACATGGTGAAGTTTACATTTTATCAATGACTCTGGCTGAGAAGTAGACAGTAGTTTGGAATAAATATGTGTGTGTGCACATGCATGTGTGTGATGTGTGTGTGTGTGCATGAAAAAATGAATGTGGAGTAACCATAAACCATAATATAGTTGAGATTAACTACTTTAGTGCATATACAAGATAATATTGCTCATAACGGCCATGGTAAGAAGGAAGAGAGGGAATGCAAAGAATGGTGTGGAATTAGCAATTTGGAAAAAGAAAATTTATTTTATATATTAGCATATGTTTCAAAGTATGTAACACAAAGACAACCACATGAAATTATCTATAATCCATTTCTATCAATTAAAAAATAAATGTAGAATTATATATACTTGCATATATTCATATGCATGTGTGCTTGTGATTATAATATACAGTAAAACTTGTCATAAAGTCATAGTGAGGTAAAATACTTACAGTTGTGTACAATTTCAGTGTTTTTTAATATGATGCAATGAATTAATTGAAGTAGTTAGCCACAGAAGTTCCAGGGTCAGGACAGGTAATGCAATATCATGCTGACCCAGTTGCCGTTCTCTACTCATTTTTTAAAGGATCATTTTTGGAGTCTGGAGTTGGCTGAGATTCTAGAGACTTTTTTTTTTTTTTTTTTACCAGCATGATTTAGGGAGTTTGAACCTACAGAATGCAGGGGGATATGAAAACCCAGCCTTTATCTATACATTATTAGAGGGTCATCTGTCCTATCTCTCCTATCCTAACCAGAAGATAAGATGGTAAGATTTCAAGTCACTGGGCAAGGGAAACGCAGAGAAAAGAAAGGATTATTAATCCAATTATATGTGACCTAAAGTTTTAAAGGAATGTGTTATCCTGGAGTTTTGCTGTATCAATAAACAAGCCAAATGGCCAAACATTACAATTAATAAGGTTGTAAAGAGACCATAACTCTTAAACCCTGTTGGTGGGAATGTTAATTGGTGAAACATTAAAAATATCCAGCCAATATCTTCCAAATAGTAACAGCTCATAGACTAAATAAAGCTCAAAACACAACTCCATAGTATCCTCCTAGCTTTACGGAGATGTGCCTAACAGTTGTTGGTGCAAACAGATGTCAGCTTCCCTTAGATTATTGACAATTTAGCAGACTTTTTCCTCAGTTTTCATTTTATTTAATTGTGCTCATTTGGAAGCAACCTGTTAAATGTATTCATAAAAGGACAAAGCGGAAGGAGGGCATGACATCACAGATGAACCACACTGATATGTTCTGACTTTCCGACATACAGAGCTATTTGTGTAAACACTGAATAAGTACAGATGTTAAATGAACTGGTATCTTTGAAGTTAAAGATACTGATAGGAGGGGGAGTTGGAAAGAGTATACAAAGTACTGGGTCCTTGCAGGAGTGCATTTTAGAAATATAAATTTGAATGAAATCTCACAGAATGTTTGATCCACCCATGACAATGATAATTACATAGTAAAACAATAAGAAAAGACTGTTTTCCAATAAATATATATCTTGACTTTGTGACAATATATTGGACCATTGTCAGTTCAGCTACTCTGCTCTAATTTTCCAAGCTCCTATAGCAGCTAACTTTTCTGCAAAGTGTGGGAGTCTTGACTGACTGCATTAGAGGCAACTTGGACAATCCCAGACTAAGCTGAAGGCAGAAATTATGAAGTTATTTTTGCTTTCCTGTATTTTCTTTCAGTATTCTCCCTAAGCTTCTCAGGGACTGGGTAAAGGACAGCCTGTGTAGGAGAGGCCAGATGGCCAAGGTCTCTTGGAAACCTTTAGCCATGATTGGCTAGGAGGGATTTGAGAGAAACACCACCTTTAAGTTTCACTAACAGGAAAGAGCAGTGATGGCAAAACTTTCTGCCTACCTCTCCCTTTCCCAGAGGGTTGACTCTATTTTGTGATTATTTGAAGGCATGCAGCATTAGGAAGATCCATATACCTCTTCTACACCAAAAAAAGGCATCAGGCTCTGACTGTGTTCTGAATGTGACTTTACATTTTGCTTTCTATCCTTTTTCTGAAGACCTCCTTTTTTTACTCTGTGAAATAATTCTGCTTCTAATGTCCATCAGGTTTCATATTAAGTGATTAGAATACTGTCCCTGACTAATTTTTTTCTTTCTATGCAATGGTCTCTGGACATCATTTTGGCATCTTTCTAAAATTACATAGTTTTCAAGCTGTAATGTTTGTTACTCTTTTATTTCCTACTAGAATGTGATTTTTTTTAGGGGAGGAATAAATATTTTGCATAATAGACACCTAAAATAATACATGAATGAAATAGGTTTATGTGTTTTAATAGACTGTGTGAATACACATTACTCTATTAAAGTGTCCTGCTTTGTCTACTTTTAATGTCAAATGATCTCTCCCGTTGCTTTGGAATTCCCTTCATAGCAGTAATACTGCATTCTAAATTTAATCTTAATTTTATGGCTGATGATAGTGACAAATTTTGGTAAAAAGTAACAGAAGATTGTTGGAATTAATGAGTAGAATTAATCCTTCAGTATCACAATATTGAGTTAGCATAGTACATTAATACATTTGTTCTAAGGATTGTCTTAATAGTAAATAATAGGTTTAATGTAATATGTTTCAATAAAAATTATAAAATTTGCTTTAATATTTCTAAAATAATAACATAAAATGATGTTGATCTGGAAAGGCAGAGGACAGGCTTTAGATTCAGGAAGGTCGGCTATAACATAAGAGTACAGCAGTAACATAGATCATGTAAAGGAAAATATATGTGACACATAGGACTTAATTTTCCCTACAGTGTATACCCGCCCCCCCCCACCCCCCCATCTAACCTCCTTAGTTTCCTCCTCTAAAAAAGAGCTTAAATCACATTGACCTCCCTTGGACGGGAATCTTAAACCACATATATGCAGGCCAGTGATTTGAGTTCTGGGTTTTATTTTTAGGTGTCCCATCTGCTTGCTTACTTTCTTAATTTTTAGTATTTGACTTCTACTCAACGTACGTATGTACTCTAATTCTGATTTCTTCAAGGTTTCTGAGTCCTTTGTAGAGACCATATCATTTCTTAACTTTAGGACTTCTATCGTCTCCTACTTGTAGAAAACCAATGATATAATATGGTTGCACAAGTAAATAAGAATTTCCTTATATACTTTTATCTACAGTAGGCAGTTACTAAGTTCATTGAGCAAAACAAATGCAGTGCCAGTGTCCAGGAAAAATAACAACAATAGTCTTTGTTTCTTCAGATCTTTTACCACTAGAGTACTGCCAACTGGAATTTACTACATATTTTATCTTATGTATAGATCCAAATGCAAAATCATCAAGGGTTCCTGGACATTTGCATCTGTCTCTTCAGAATGTACATCCAATATTCAAGGGAAGATTGTTTTGCTGCTTCAGTTATATGGCTGTGGATACCATACAGACTGAAATAGAAAACTGAGCAATAAAAGCTCAAAAATTGATCTAGGCCTACACCAGCAAAGGAAAGAAAAGAATCAAGATTTAGTTTCTAGAAGTATATGTGGAGTACTTACTATATTCCAGATAATTACTTCTTAAAAGAGATTTTATGAACTTCCATGGGTTATTATATTCTACTCCTACAACAGTCTTATAAATCCCTCAACTTATCTAACAGGGCCCTTATCTTATGCAGATTCTGAAGGTAGGGACTCTTAATTTCAAGTTTGACATTACTGCTCTTTAAATGCATGCTATATCATGCTCACAATAACCTCAAACCCCTGGGATCAAACAGTCTTCCTGCCACAGCCTCCCAAGTAGCTGGGACTACAGGTGCATGCCACTGCACCTAGTTTATTTTATTTTTAATATTTTATTTTATCTTATTTTTGTGGAGATAAGGTCTTGCCTTATTGCCCAAGCTGGTTTCAAATTCATGGCTTCAAGTAATACTCCTGCCTAGGCCTCCCACATTGTTGGGATTACAAGCATGAGCCAACGTGCCCTGTCAGCATTTTATTGTCTAGCTAGTACTTGGATTTCCTCAACTATTGGACTTTCTCAACTCTGTAGGTGTCCTCATCTCTAAGTGTTTTAGATTTACTAATATATGGAAGTTACCAATATATAATAACAAATGTAAAATTATGGTACGGCATCTGTTGCTGTTTATGCATTGCTAATGGCTTGTCTATTTCATGTAGTACGATATAGAGCAGTGTTTCTTAAAATTTTGCACCTGTTTTGACACAGATGGCCAGGCCCTACCTCCAGAGTTTCTATTCCATAGGTCTAGAATGGAACTTGATAATTTGTATTTTTATTGAGTTAAGAGGTAATATTGGTGTTGCCGGTCCAGGGACCACATGTTGATAATAACTGGTATAGAACATTGAAGAATTGACTTTATGAGAAGTGTGTTGTTGTTGTTGATGATGCAAGAATGAATTATACAAAATAATCAGAAGTGCTCATCTCTGGTAGACACATAGGACTTGTACTGCATCCCAGGACATTGATAGAGGTCACTAGGAAGAAGAAATTGGAGCATGGCAAACTTCAGTGAAGTGTTTTTAACTTTACATGACTGACTTTGGAATGAACGACAACTATGCTAATATAGGTGCTAGGTGGCTTGATGTAGGTTTAATGATATCTCAGAGATGCTTAAATCTGGAATATAGTGCTAAATAGTTTGCTGGGCCAAGGGGTGCCCACAATAAGACGTTCAGTTGTGCTGATGCCTGGATGGCATGTTCTGTTGAAGCAAGGCCTAAGCAAACTAGTCTCACAGGTAGCAAGTTGATAAGATTTTGGCAGTGTTTCTGAACTCCACTACGATTATTTCATGCTCTGATATTAGACCAGCATGTCCTGAACCAGTGCATATACTTTAAATGAACATGCTTGTCTGCAAAGCAACCCACACCTGGAACTCAAGTCTATTTGAGGACTTTGTGCTATAAAACCTCCTTCTGGCGTTTTTCTCCATCTCTTTCTCAAATTTATGTTTCCTAATATGAGCCTACATCTGTACTCTCAATATTCAGTAGATTTGAAATGCATTATTTTCTTAAATACTTAGGATGATTACTTAGATATTGTTTTCTATGGTTCTGTCACTTTAAGTTTCTTGGGAAAAACCAAGTCCATGATCATGTACTACTCACTATGCTATGGCTCTTGAGGGCAAAGATCCAATTCCCGGTGATCATGCATGTGTGTGAGAGCTGAAGAAATACTAATTATACCAGCATTTGGCAATTCTGTGAAGGTTGAATGCTTGTTAACTTCTACACTCATTGTTGAGTACTTCATATGTTTTATTTCTTTGTAACAATGAAGTATCTTCACTGCCAAGGTCAGGATCAGACACATATTATGTACTCATAAATAGTCAATGATTTATTGGCTAAATTATAAGTAGGGTAGAGACATATTTTACTCAAAGTATTTACATATTTAACATAGTTGTAAGAGATGCAAGGAAAAGCTTTCTACACTTAAATAATGAAATCAGGATAGATCAATATAAAATAACATATTTTAATCCATTATTCCCTTTCTACTCTCTCTTAAATTAAGCTTAATAATAGAATGCAAAACTGGACAAAAAATATAGGACTTTCCACTGCTTAAGTAAGTACTATTGCTTTAAATTATGGATTCAAAAAATAAAACGTTGGAAATATTTCTTCTGAACTTCATTGCTCACTCCTCATCCCCCCAACGCCCCCCAAAAAAACACCTTTCTAAGAAATCTCATCTCTAAGTTAATAGGTTTCTGTTTCATTTTTTGCACCTCATGTGTATAACAATAATAAGAAAACAATTCCCAATGTCCGAGTACATAACGGAGACATCATTAGCCGTATAAAGTGGTAGAAACGCAACGACAATCTATGTCAGTGTCCTTTCCAGCAATTATAATTACAATACTCTAGGGGTTCATGTTTAACAAAAAACAAGAAATTAATCCAATTATTTATTTTCTTTCTCGGGTTTTTCCACCCGTATTTGTTGATTTTCTACTATGCTTTTACCGAGGAATTGTGCTAGATGATCAAGAACTACCAGTTGTGATGCAAAACGCCAAGGGAAAGATATAGAGAATCTGCAGTTTCCTCTCTTTCTCCTAACTCCTCTGCATGAATTATAAAATAAGAAAATAAGATTCACACTTAATTTCAAGGTTTAACTTATAAAATAGCCACTAGAAAGAACAGGTCATCCTCATTCAAAGCTCTTTTTAAAGGTAGGATATGTCCCAGGATAATATTTGGCATTAATCTTGCTGAAGGCATTGATAAATAAAGTGAAAATGTACTATTCAGGTGGGAACATAAAAAGAAGTTAAACCGAAGACCCAAACATTGGCAGGATTCTTAATGGCTAGAGGCTTTCATATACCTCTTAATGTAGAAATTCTATACATACTTGATTAGACTTCTGATTATAATTTGATCTTCAAATTCCATTTATCTGCATCAAAAATAATGTCTTGACCAATGAAGATACATATTTTATTTCTTGGTGGCTATATATAGCTATTTAAATGAATTTTGGTCTTTGCATTTCTATCTTTTATCAATTTTGTAAGCCTAAGTCTCCTCCTCATGGGGGTGGGTGGTAACTACCTCACATTGTATCAATGCAGATTGCGTAAACATATTGTCTAAAAATCCCCTTGAGAAGTTCCATCCTGAATACAAGTGGCCTTGTTCCTAATTTTTAAGATTAGTCTCCTGTTTCTTGTCTGACCTTGGAATATGGTGGCACTTAAAGGTGTGTTTATCCTTTTGAGTACATGTATGAGTGGCCTATTAGCAGGTTCCAGATGACATACTACTGCCAACTAAGGCAACTGCTTTACATTCAAGGCTCTGCAATCAAAGGATTGTAATATATTGTGAATATGCCATAAACTACAACATACAAATTGTTCTTGTTTTGCAACAGGAGGGTTCAGGGAAAGCTTCTTTAGAAAAAAAAAAAAAAAAAAAAGGCCATTTCAGCAAGTACTGAATCCCAAAGACGTGATGGCATCCAAGAGAAATTCAAAGTGATTGAATATGAAGACTGGGGACCCAAACACACAGGGAATTTATGATGTTTTGAGTGTAGATAATGACCATGACTAAATGATCACAGAGCATAGAGGACTGAACCTTTGGATAGCTCCACGTCTAAGAAGTGAGAGAAAGAACAGGAGCTAATGAAAGATGCAAAAATGCGGTCAGAGAAGTAATTGTGAAAGAGTATAGTATAGTTTTAAGAAAGATGAAAGGAGAATGAAATCTAAGAACAGAGTATCCCATATTAGAAATATACAGAAAGTTTTAGGCCAAGCAGACAAAAAATAGAAAAAAGAAACTGAAAAGCATCTCTATATTAAGAGCTCCAGATAATTGCTGGCATTTGAAATAAAAAGTTTCAATACTTGCTTCTCAAAATGTAATACTGAGCTGACAGGGCCTTCATATTCTTTACATTTTTATTACTCTTCCAATCTTAATTGGGAACGGTTGCCCTCCCCTTTATTCACTTTACGGCATTACAATCATCACTACTTTGAAAGTTTTTCAAAAATAATTACATGATACAGGATCAAGTAGGAAAAAAAGATCTATAGGGAATACTTCACAGTTTCTCTTGGCAACTATATTCTCATTATCCCTAAACAAAACTCCATTTACTTTCATAAAGTATGCCTCTCACCCAGTAACTATGAAAAATTTCAATTTCTCAAGTATGATTGATTTTCATTTATAAACCTTTTGAGACCAAATGTGGAATATTCCTTGACAGAAGTTAGTACTTTTTTCTCCAAATAAATAGAAAATCATGTTCAGAAAATATCTCCATTTCATATATTTTTTTCAATGAATGCAGAAAAAAATAGTCCTCACCCTATCTTTGATTTGCATCCTTGCTTTTTGTCAGTAATAAGACTGGATTTGGTGTTTCCAAGTTGTTAAAGTGTTTATTTTCTGAAAGCAATAGAACTAGCTACAATAATTTCCCACTGAAACTGAGGGAGCAATTCGTGGAACTGGAACACAATCTCAAGCTGTTATCGTTCTAAGACCAGCCTCCAAGTACTTGAAATATTCCCCTGAGGCCAGGCGCGGTAGCTCATGCCTGTAATCGCAGCTACTCAGGAGGCTGAGGCAGGAGAATTGCTTGAGCCTTGAAGATGGAGTTTGCAGTGAGCCGAGATCGTGCCACTGTACTCCAGTCTGGCCAATAGAACGAGACTCTGTCTCAAATAAATAAATAAATAAACAAACAAATATCCTCCTGATAATTTTCATTCTGAATGCAGTGGCCTTGTTCCTAATTTTTATGATTAGCCTCCCATTTCCTCAGCAGTTTTGCCTGTAATCTTCTGCTTCACTCTGAAAATGTTATAGTTCCAAATGCTTACAGATGCCCAGGCACACTTCATGGGCAGTACCTAGCAATGAGATTGGCTTCATGTCACAGGTAAGCAGGCTGAACTGGGTTGGTGGTAAATGGGGATTCAAGCTTGGGTAGGAGGATATGAACCTGGGGCAAATCAGTGGTTATGAGAATAACTTGTTGTCCCTGCTACTGTTGTCCCTGCTACACTCAAATAATCTGATAACAACAGGGGTGACAAGCCTGATGCAAATATAGAGTAGAAAAATAAAGGAGTGCAAAAGAAAGATGAAAAAAATGCATGCCTTAGTTCTTCTGACCTACTAAACTGTAACGTAGATTCAGGAAATTGTCCCAGTCGAGACTGAAGTGGATGTACATTTGTCTGGAATGTTTCTACAGAGTGGCCTGCAGGGGACATATCCTACGAGCTGGTTTGCATAGAGAATAGGAGATTTGAGAAGATTATTCGCAAGAGAAGAGACAGAAAGTAGTGTAGGATTTTTCTCTGCCTAATGTGCCATTATGACTAGTTTCTTAATTCCAAAGTGAGGAACTGCAAGCAAAATCTGAAGGGTATGTGTTTGTGAATTATTCTGGGAGGGCCATGTGTACAAGTGGTATTGCTTAGCTTCCCAAGTGACAATGTTTGACACAGTGGCATAGAGACAAATAATATGTCCACATTTTGAATGATGTCTCTGAATACTCATGTGTTGTAAACTTCGAGAGAGCATCTCTGTCATTTGACATGGGTCTTTACAGCCATGGCTAGAGTGAAGTATATCCAAGAAATTCCATAGGTCAAGAACAACAAATGCCAGAAGAATAAGGGAGGAGAAGTGATAACTGCATGATGCCTCTCTCTGATAGAATAGTTGAAGGGCACCTATGGGAGTTCCTCTGCAGATGCAGTCAAAGTTTAGATTCTATGGCAGGTCGTGATAAAAAGGTAACCTGTGAAATTAGATCAATCCAGTTGTGAATAGACCAATATTAGATTATTATTCTTAATTATGATAATTGACACTATTAAAGTGTCCTGATTTGAGACAATTTTATGTCTTTAGCACAGATAACAGGTCAATGAAACTCATTATTAGGGTAAATAATGTGCTTTAAATTGTCCCTGGTCATAAGTTGTTCTTATGTACTGATAGATGCCCATCTATTTCAGCTTATAGACTTCTGTATCTTACATCTGTTTAAACCAGTTAAGAACTGGTTTAAGCTCTAAAACAATGACAGCATCAATAGAGATTTCAAGATCTGATGAAGATCAAGAATTACACATTTCATATGTAAATACAGAGGGTAGTAAGCATATTTGAGCAAAGGAAGTATGTGATATTTATTAATTAGGCTGATCTCCAGTTTTTGTTTTTCTCTTGTTTTGGCAGCCTTCAGTTTCGTGCTGAGTGTGTAAACTGTCTTCAGGATCTCAGCGTCATTGAAGTCAAACTTATAGGAAAATAGCCTTAAAGGAGTAAAAGGACAAACAGGATTTTGAAGTACTATCCACTGGACAGGGATTGGGATGGCAGGACAAATGATAGACTTGATGGGGCATGATGTTACAGTGATGGTACAGTGATGGTAGCAGTGATGGTAGAGTGATGCATAACCTGTGCTTTAGCTACATTAATTAGACAAGTTACAATTGGGACAAGTATTAAACCATGGAGCAGGTAGATTTCATGAGAGAGAATGCCTTCCCTGTGGTGAAATATAAAGGCCACTAATAATTCTGTAAGGTGAAATCTACAAACTTTTGGAAACTCATCAAGGTTGCTGATACCTAGAGGTTCAACAAGTCATCATTTGGAAGAGACCCTATCCGTACCAGAATAGCTTCCTGTTGACTAGAGAGAGTAACAGTTCACTCTTATTTGTGTGGCATTTTCTTTGAGAGGGAGGCTGGTAATTTGGAGAGGAATTGGAATGGTTCATAGACTGTGACCACAAAATGAATGTGATTTGATGGTTTGGCATGTTCTTTGTGCAGGACTGGTGTCATACCTTGTTAATGGTTTCCCTGAAAACTCTTGCAAATGCTACCAGCAAATTCAAGATCCGCAGATCAAATCTAGAAGGTAGTAATAGTGTGAATTTCTTGCAAACTATCTAAGATAATTTGTGAATTTAGTCAGGGTATCAATCAATTAATCCCAAAGTTTGTTTTCTTCTGTCAATAAAGCCTAATGTATTATTGAACTAATGTGGTATTAAATTTAAGAAGACTGCATCCAATAACTTGGAAGACATTCAGAGAAAATATGTATTGATTGGAACAAAACAAAGAGTTCTGTTTGGTGAATAGTACAATTTATAAGGAACTGATAACAAATGAAAAAGAAATGGCTTTAGACAGCTCAACATGCATAACTTTATATGTTCACATCACAAATATTAGAAACTAATAGATCTATTTACGAATGTCAGGGAGGAATTAGAATTGCAAAATAAAAAATTGCTAAGAGTATCAATGCTAAAGAATTTTTCTATGGTTAATGAGGACAAGTTAAAACATTAAAAATTGGTTTTGACAAGACAGAAGAAAGTGTAAAATATGTATTAGTATTACCACTTCATAAAATTAAATTAGACATCTCAAGATTTAAAGTAAATCTCTCCTCACCACAGATACACCCATTTTCTCTAGCCCTTTAAAAGCCTTTTTTTTATGGGTATCTGAGAAATGAGGAATTTATTGACAGTCTTTTACCTAGGATTTCTAGATGTTGGAAGTGCCCTTTTTTTTCATGAAGTCATGGAGATTGTAGAACATGAAAAACCTTTAGTAAGCAAGATAAAATTCTCCCTCCAAACTGAAGATGCTATCATATATGTGAAAAAAAGGATCTTGTTTTGTCGGATCAAAAAGTAAAAAGAAAATCATGAAAAATTAGGAATGTGCTTCATGCTTTTTTTTAGTACTATTTTTTTTTTCAGTTCTTATTAACATGATATATGCTCATTTAATAGTTGATCAGAAGAAATAAGTTCCAAGAAATAATCAACAAATAATTATATTTTCTATTGTTCTGTCCAGTGGTATCTTAGCAAACTGGCTTTCTGAAAAAAAAAAAAAAAAAAAAGGGTAGTGTTTGCCAATTTCAGTTGTATAAATATTCCCAGCATGGCAAATTTTAAGCTTCCGGTAGTTTAAAAACCAGCTTACAAAATTTCCAAAAATGTTGCATTTAACTCACATGAGCTGGTATATTCTAGCTCATGCAACACCATCTATATAAACATAGTGAACACTTCATTGAACATCGCTTTAGACACCATGCAATGTTTTTAGGCTAATAAAAAGAATGGATAGATTGCTAAATAACACTTTGTCTTTCTGTGCCTGACATATTTCATTTAATATAATGTCCTCCAGGTTCATTCATATCCCAAATAACAGGACTTTTTTTCCTTTTTTAGTGCTAAATAGTATTCTACTCTGTGTATATACTGTATTTTCTTTATTCTTTATCCGTTAATGGATGCTTAGGTTGATTCCATATCTTGGCTACCATAAGTAATGCTGCAATAAACTTGAAGTGAAGATATCTCTTTGACATACTGATTTCATTTTATTTGGATATATAACCAGTAGCAGAATTACTAGATTATATAATAGTTCTATTTTTAATTTTTTGAGCAACCTCCATACTGTTTTTCATACTGGCTGTACCAAAGTATATACTGTACCAAATTCTTCACCTAGAGTGTGCAAAGATTATGTTTTTCCCATATACTTGGCAACATTTATCTTTCATCTTTATGATAGTAGTCTTTCTAAATGGTGTGAGGTGATATCTCTTTGTAGTTTTAATATATGTTTTCCTGATGGTAATAGATATTGAGCATTTTTTTTCATATACTTGTTGGTGATTTGTGGTTATCTTAATTTGAGAAAGGTCTATTCAGGTCCTTTGCTCATTTTTAAAATCAGATTATTGGCCAGGTGCAGTGGCTCAAGCCTTTCATCCCAGCACTTTGGGAGGCCAAGGCAAGTGTATCATGAGGTCAGGAGTTCGAGACCAGCCTGGCCAACATGGTGAAACCCCCATCTCTACTAAAGATACAAAAAATTAGCCAGGTGTGGTGGTGCATGGCTGTAATTCCAGCTACTCAGGAGGCTGAGGCAGGAGAATCGCTTCAACCTGGGAGGCAGAGGTTGCAGTGAGCCAAGATGATGCCATTGCACTCCAGCCTGGGCGACAGGGTGAGACACTATCTCAAATAAATAAATAAATAAAAATAAAATCAGATTATTATTAGTAGTAGTAGTACAGAGTTGACTGTCTTCCTTATTTATTTTGTATAGTTCTATGACTTGAATGTGTCCCTCAGAGTTTATATACTGGAAATTTAATTCCAAATGCAACAGTTTTGAGAATTGGCACCTTTAAGAGGTGATTAGGCCTTGAGGGCTCTGAGCTCCTGAATGAATTAATGCCCTCATCTCAGGGTGGGTTAGTTATCACAAGAGTGGGTTCCTGATAAAAGGATGAGTTTGGCCCCCTTCAACTCTCTCTCCGTCTCTGTCTTGTGAGTATTCTCTTGCCAGTGATGCCACATGTTACATGTGGCAAGAAGGCCCTCACCACGTGCAGTCTCTTGATTTTGTACTTTCCAGCCCCCAGAACCCTGAGCCAAATTAGCTTCTATAGCTTATAAATTACCCTGTGTGTGGTGTTCTGTGGAGCACAACACAGACTAAGAAAAATATTAACCCTTTAACAGGGAAATGACTTGAAACTGTTTTCTCCTTTTCCATAGGTGATAACTTCACTCAACTGACTGTTTCCATTGCTGTGTAGTACATTTTTGTGTATGGTATGAGATATGGGTCTAATTTTATTCTTCTGCATGAGGTATCCAGTTTTCCCAACACCATTTATTAAAGAGATTGTATTTTCCCTATTTTGTGTTCTTGGCATCTTGGTTGAAAACATACTGTAAATGTGTGGATTTATTCTGTTTCCTTGGTATATGTGTCTGTTTTTGTGCCATTCCAGGCTGTTTTAATTGCTATACCTTTGTAGTATATTTTGAAATCAGGGAGTGTGATGCCTCTGGCTTTGTTCTTTCTGCTCAAGATAACTTTGGTTATTCAGGGTCTTTCTGATTTCATAAAAATTTTATAAATTTTATATTTCTGTGAAAAGCATCATTATAATTTTGATAGTGATTGTATTGAATCTGTAGATCACTTTGAGTAGTATGGACATTTTAACAGTATTAATTCTTCTAACTATTATCACAGACTACCATTCAATTTATTGTGTCTTCTTCAATTTCTTTCATCAATGTTTTGTAATTTTGAGTGTACAGATCTTTCATCTCATTAGTTATATTCATTCCCAAATATTATATATATAAAAATGCCTCTGAATTTGTTATTTTATTATTTCATTTTTTGTTTCGTCAGTGTTTCATATATATATATGTATATATCCACCAAGTTAGACCTGCTGACTATCTTGAAAGATGAAGTCATGGGACACATGAGATTTAACATAATTTGAGCTATGAAATAAAAGTAGTTTTCAGTTATTGAAATATAAAGATAAAACAGGCTTTCTGAATTTAATGTCAATATCCATATAGTTGCAAAACTAATACTAAATTTCAGGGACCCTGATGACTACAATTATTCTTATGAATATCATATTCTTCATACCCTTGACTCTTTCAGAACGTTGGGGTACTTCTTGTGAAGGATAGGCCTAGGTAGTTTCAGATGGCTGTCCATGGTAGCTGAGTGAGCAGAGAGAAACCTCAGAGGCTGAAAAGAGATATGTTAGAGAGTTGTTGGTAGGTTCAGGCAGAGCCACCACATACGTTTAATTTACTTCAAATCTGTTAGCGTTGTAGTGTTGTTTGTTCTTGTTTCCCCTAAAACTTTGCTCTTACTATCAATATTATTTTTTTAAAAAGCTGGTTTATTACCCAAATAACTAAATTAAATTTATATAATGAAGAAAAATAGTCACTGACATTAATAATTGAACATCAATTGAACAGTAGAAGAAATAGTAGTAGACAAAACATAGTTTAGGGGAGGTTATTGATTTCAGGCAGTTACCCAGATTATACATAGAACTATATAGAGACATGAGATGTGAAGGAAATGTCAAAAGCCATGGAGTTTAGATTGAAAAGACACACAATATACCTAACAGGAGTTCCAGAAATAAAGAAAATAAATTAAAAGTGTGAAGGAGAACAATCCAGTGTTCAAAAATAAAATTGCAATTATCAGAAAGAAAAGAAAAATCTTGTCCTTGAAGAACTCATGATTCCACTGCAAGATAAGAAATAACAGTCCTATCTGGGCAGATTATACAAAATTATGTGACATCAGAGATGCAGCATCAGAGACAAAAGGGAAAATCTAAATAGCAAGATAGAAAAAGATTACTTAGGTTGAAATTTATATGGATAGCAGATGTATTATCAACAAAATAGATGCTAATGAGGAATATGTTCAATGTGGGAAGTAATTAGAGCAATTTTAATTAAAAATAAACAGTGAAAATTCTAGTAATCAAGTAGATAATGCTAAAATGAGAAATAAGTAAATGTGTTAGTAAATGTAAGAATGACTTAACTGCAAAAAAGTTAATGACTAAAGTGGAGGAAATTCAAATCATATAAAATAGGAATACTAGAGAAAAGAATGTGGAAGATACTGGGGGAGTTGATAAGACTCATACATTCTTCTGTAGCAGCCTACAGTTCCTACTTTCTGCCACCCAGGCTGAAGTGCGATGACGTGATCTTGGCTCACTGCAACGTCCACCTCCAGAGTTCAAGCCATTCTCCTGTCTCAGCTTCCCAAGTCGCTGGGATTACAGGCACACGCCACCATGCCCGGCTAATTTTTGTGTGTGTGTGTATTTTAGTAGAGATGCGGTTTCACCTTGTTGCCCAGGCTGGTCTCAAACTCCTGAGCTCAGGCAATCCACCCACCTTGGCCTCCCAAAGTGCTAGGATTATAGGTGTGAGCCACCGTGCCTGGCCCCAGGTAGGCCTTTTAAAATATAAAATGCATATACAAAAATATAGCAAGGAGAATTTAGAAAACTACATCAAACTAAGAAAAGTTAAGAAAGGTAAAATAAATATACAAATAAATGTATTTTAGATTAAACACACCATCTAAAATAGTAGAGTTGTTTCCAAATACAAAATTACTTATTTGATTACATTTACTTGATAAAAGCTATTGATTTTTTACATTGGATAAGAAATACATGTAACTCTTTAACAGGCATATCTAAAATACAACCAATTGAACATAAATATTTAACAGGCATACTTAAATCCTAGAAAGCAAAGTGAAAAATGCTATGTGGTTCTTTACAGAAAGTTTGCCAGCCTTGGCTTTCAATCTTTGAGAGAAAACCATAGACTTCCAAGATGACATCAGATTAGAGAAAGATTTATTTTAAAATCCTCAGCTTTATAAAATATTTTTAAAAGCATGAAAATTTGACTACATTGTCAATAATCAAACTCTTGACAGGATAATTATGTAAACAAAAATTAAATATAAAACAAAGGATTTAAAATATGTGCAATACACAAAACTGACAAAGGATTAGTAACCAGAATATATATATGTTTCTTATAAATCATCAATAAAAAATAACTCAAAAGGAAACTGTATAACTGATATTAAGAGTGTTCAAATAAATGGATGGCCAATAAATACATCAAGAAATGTTCAGACTAACTAAAAAGTAGAGAATTGCATATCAAACTATATTATCATGAAATATTGTCAGACCAGCCCAAAACATTAAAAATTTGATACATAAATATTTTGGTAAGAATGATAAATGGAAACTCTCATATTCTTCTGACTCAAGTCTAAACTGCTACAATTTGAATAGCCGTTAATCAATATGCATTTAAATTGAATGTGTACCTGCATCTGACCTGTCAATTCCACTTCTAGTATAACTAATCTATGAAAACTATGGGGAAATGTGCTTAAAGTCATTTACTGCAGCATTGTCACCAGTAGCAAAGTAAAGATGTAAAGCAAATTTATTATCAAGATTATCAATATAGTAATGGATCTATACTGTGATATGTTAATGTAGTAGAATTCTGCAAAACACTCAGAATTGCTGATCTAATAATCCCCTGGCTATCTATAAACATAAGTCACAAAAGCAAAATGATGAGGGAAAAAAAGCAAGGTACAGTGGTATTTGTGATGCACTATGAGAGAATTCCAATAATGGAGCATAATACATGGAAGTTCAATAAGACTCAAAGGCAATACAGGAGAAGCATGTTCTATCTACAACTTGGTAAGCAGGTGTGCTGACAGCATTAAAGGAGCATGTTTTCCTTTCAAATTGGAACTTATTCCAACACAAAAATAAGGTACTGACATTCTAAGATATACAAATTATTAAGGAAATCTGTCATATCTTCTCTTGAACCTGTGCTAATTTCCTATATTAGCCAACCATTTTCACAGGGAATGATGACAAAAGAAAATGGAAAGATAGTGCAATCCATATTTCCTTTTTCTTTTAGTCCTTATGTACTCATCAACAAGCTGAAAGTAGAATTATTAGGACGTGAGAACGTCAAGAATGTCCAAGCTCAAGAATAATACATTTTATATAAAATATAATAATTATGGTAAATCTCCATGTGAGTTAAATACTGTTATATTTACATTTAAATCTGACATTGCACAAAAAAGATGAACCGTGAATTTCAGTAATTTGTTTATATTTTGCATTTTCTTAGAATGCCATTAAACAGCAAATAAAAAACACAAACACACAAAGATAGGTCAATAGAGAGACCTATCTTCTGTGTGTTTAGAAGAAAGAAAAATGTATATTTTAGTACTTTTAATGAAACCATTCTTTCTGCTTTTAGAACAAGGAATCTATTTTCGTTTGCATTGTTTCCTGCCAATTATGTAGATGGCCTTGGTTATCAGTGAATAGAGATCAAACAAGACAATGACTTAAAACAGGAGCAATAGTAACTTTCAAATTTTTCTCCATGAACTGCCAGTGTCCCTCAGTCTGTTCACATACTTCTAAATGTTTTCCCTCAGTTCTTTAGAATAACAAGCTAGACCATGCCAGGCACTGTTGCATCTTCTTGATTAGATGTAGATTCCAATGAAGTAAGCTTTAATTTTGCCATGCTGCTCTTTAATAACACCCTTACCATCCATAAAGTGTGATAAAAAGTACTTAATTTATTTTAGATTTGAGGGTGCATGAGAAAATTGGTCACATGAATATATTGCAAAATGGTGAAGTTTGGGCTTCTAGTGCATGCATCCCTCAAATAGTGAACTTTGTACACAACAGGTAATTTTTCAACCTTCACTCTCGTTTTACCCTCCTCTCTCCTGGAGTACCCAGCAGCGATTATTTCCATCTTTCTATCCATTTGTACCCATTGTTTAGCTCCCGCTTATAACTGAAAACATGTGATATTGATTTTCTGATTCTTAGTTAATCCTCTTAGGATAATAGCCTCCAGCTCTATCAATGTTGCTGCAAAGGACAAGTTTTCATTCTTTTTTATGGCTGCATAGCATTCCATGGTATATATGCACCACATTTTCTTTATGCAATCAACAGCTGATGATCATTTAGATTGATTCCATTTCCAGCAATTCAATGACATTGCTATTGTGAATAGTGCTACGATAAACATATGAGTGCAGGTGTCTCTTTTAGATAATGATTTTTTTTTTTTTCGTTAGCTAGATATCCAGTAGGGAGATTACTGGGTTGAATGGTAATTCTATTTTTAGTTCTTTGAGGACTAAATTTGAGAAATATCCATATGGTTTTCCATAAACATTGTACTAATGTACATTTCCACCAACAGTGTATATATTCCTTTTTCTTTACATCCAAGGCAACATTGATTGTTTTTTGACTTTTTAGTAGCCCTTTGACTGCTCTATGATTGTGATTTAAATTTTCATTTGTCTTATAAACAGTGATGTTAAGCAATTTTTCCTGTGCTTGTGGGTCGCTTGTATATCTTCTTTTGAGAAATGTCTGTGTTTTTTGCCCACTTTTTAATGGTGGTGTTGGAATTTTTTTGGTTGAGCAGTTTGAGTTCCTTGTAGATTCTAGAAATTGCTCATTTGTCAGAAGCATAACTTGCAAATATTTCCTCCCATTCTTTAGATTGTCTGAGTAATTTGTGGATAGATTTTTTAATCTTTTTTTGGAATGCAGAAGATCATTAATTTATTAAGTCCCATTTGTTTTTTGTTTTTGTTTTTGTTTTTATTGCTTTTGAAGGTTTCATAGTACATTCTTTGCCTACTCCAATGTCAAGAAGAGTTTTTCTTAGGTTTTCCTCTAGAATTTTTATAGTTTCAGGTCTCATATTTAATTTTTAATCTATTTTGAGTTAATTTTTATATATAGTGAGAGATAGAGATCTAGTTTTATTCTTCTGCATATGACTATCCAATATTCCTCCACAATTTATTGAATAAGTTGTCCTTTCCCCATTGTTCATTTTACCTGACTTTGTCGAAGATCGATTGGTTGTAGGTATGTAGCTTTATTTCTGGGTTCTCTATTCTGTTCCATTGATAAACGTGTCTCTATTTTTACCAGTACCACACTGGGCAGTGGGAGCACCATGGAAGATCCCAGGATTGCAGGGCCTGGGCTTTCAGAAGGACTCTAAGCTGTAGCTGAAATGGTTCAACAGGAGCAGGACGACTGCTCTGCAGGACTCTTACTGGAAAGGTGGGCCCCCTCAGTGGCAGAAGCAGAGGCAGGCAGCTGTAGGGGGCATGGGCTGCTCACACATTCCTCTCATAGGGGCAGCAGCAGTGTTCTTCCTTGGGATATGCTAAGGTGCCAAGTTTCCCTGCTCCCTCCCTGCCCTGACTGCAGCAAGAGCTGAAGCAGTGAGAGCAACTTGTTCAGGAGTCAATGGGCAGATCACTAGCTACTGGGGGTTGGACTCCCAGAACAATGCCAGATCACAGCCAAAGTGCTCAAATAAGGGCAGGGAAGCTACTATGCAGGTCTGTCACTGTTGAAGGCAGGCACCTCTCAGCTAGAGCAATGGAGACTGGCAGCTGTGGGTGCATGGCCTGCTTCCCTCCCACAGAGCAGTGGTAGATTTTGCTGTTGGTGCACACATAGGTGCCAGTTTCCCCTGCTCCCTTCTTGGCCTAGCATCAACAGAGTTGGTGGAAGCACTGGTGGTGGCAACTGCTGTGAAAGCCAAAGGTCAGGTCACTGGCCTAGAAAGGTTAGACTCTCAGAAAAGCACTGGCCACATGTAATCCCAGCATTTCGGGAAGCCAAGACAGGCGGATCACCTGAGGTCAGGAGTTTGAGGCCAGCCAGGTCAACATGGTGAAACCCCATCTCTAGTAAAAATACAAAAAAAAAAAAAAAAAATTAGCTGGATGTGGTGGTGCATGCTTGTAATCCCAGCTACTCAGGAGGCTGAGGCTGGAGAATCTCTTGAACCCGGGAGGTGGAGGTTGCATGACCTGAGATCATACCACTGCTCTCCAGCCTAGCTGACAGAGTGAGACTCCATCTAAAAAAATAAAATAAAAAGAAAGAAAGAAAAGAAAAACACTGGCCACATCCATGTTGCTCATGCTAGGACAGGGCAGATATGCTGTGGACCTGGTGCTGAAGAAGGCAGGCACTGCTTAATGGGGAGTAGCAGAGGCAGGCAGTCATGTGGTGTGCAGTCTGCCCATTCCTCTGTGCCATGGCTGTAGTACCAGTCTTTGGGGCATGTAAAAGTGCCCAAAAGTGTTGGGGCAGTGGCATTTGGTGTTGGGCTGATCAAGGATCAAAGCCCAGTAGGACTCCACATGGGCTCAAGCAGTGCCTCTACACAAAGGGAGCTGCTTGTACACTCCACAGTGTACAAGCAGCTCCCTTTGTTAGTGTACAAGCAGCTCCCTTTGTTAGTCTGGTTTGGAGGGTACAGGGGTATGGGCCAAGTGGACTCTCAGTAGCTAGGAATGTAAAAGTCCATGGCAGAGGTGTGGAGTCTCGAGTGTTTCTTGCTCACTCACCCCTTTCCTGCATCAGGGAAGCCTCCTTAGGCTCCACACAGGTCCCAGTTCAGCAGGCTGCCTGGCTTCAGTCACCTCTGCTCTCTGCGAATCCAATCATTTCTTGGTGAATGCCAGTGTGCTCTCTTAGATGCACTTTCAAAGTGTTAATGTTTACTCACTATTTTGATGCTTCTTCATAAGTTGCTTTTAGTCATCGTGAATCTGTTATTAATAGTAATTGTAGCAAAATGGCAGGAAATATGTTTAGGCAATTGAACTTTTTAGAGACCTCTTCAATGACCTGTAATTGGTATTTAAGGCTTTCATTATTCACCATCAAATTTTTGCAGAATACGGTCAACCAGCTATAGAATTCATCTGTTCTTAAGTAGGTCCCATGAAAGTGTGTTTTTGAAGTACGACAGTTGCAGTCCACAAATTCTCTTTACTTCTTTCTCATTTAAGAAGTGTTCAAAGCAGTTTTTGAGTTGTGTTTTTTGCTCTTAAGTGTTTTTCAGCAATTGCAAATAGATCATTTACCTGTTTTCATCTACAGCTGCCAAGTTCACAGGACAATTATGAATGGGTTAAAAAAGGAGAATTGATTTTTTGTTTTCAAAGACAAAATCTACCCAAGTGCTTCTCTTGCATAAATCTACTTGATTCAGTTCATGATCAAATGACATTGAAATATCAAAATTATAATAAAATTACAGGCTTTGCAATTACACAAAGGAATGTATTAAATTACTTTTGGGAACTATTGTATGTAATATTGCATACTATTTTATGTAATATAAAATTGAAATTTTTATGTACTTCTAAGTTGATTTATTTACTCACTCTACTGTGTCATCAGAATTCTATTTATCTCCAATCTAATTTTTGTGATGTCAGACCCTGTTAAGTCTGACTTCTCTCGTGCTGAAAAAAAAAAAAAATAGCTTCTGAACTTCTCAGTTTTATACATGAACACCAAATAATGCAAAAAAGAAATCACAAATAATTCAAAAAAGAAAGCTTCTGATAGTTCTCTCAGAAGAATAAAGAATTATTATTTTGAGATGTCCACAGTAATCCTTATCTCAGGTCTAATGACATTAATTAGATGAGGGGACAATATTCATAAATCCATCATTTTAATGAATGAGAATTTTATGACAATTTTAAAATCATGAGTTACCTGAACCAATAACCCAGGTGTGAGCAGTAGAATAATTCTGAATGAATTATGGAAATAAGAAACTTCCCTAATTCTAAGGCTAAGAACAATATTCTCATCTCTTTTTCCATGACAATTACATTTTTCACTACATTTAGTCTTCTATAATTATTTTACTCAAACCTTCGGAAAAAGACTGTTAAATACATACATGCACCACACACATATATACTACACAAATAAAACTAATCTGAAAATCATAATACCTATTTAAACCGTAGTTGACTACCTAAGGGTAAGAGTGTAATGAGTGAACTCATTGCTTCAACATTCAAGTTGCTTCACAATTTGACTCCAATTTCATTGTCCAGCTGTATTTCCTACTTGTTAAATGATCAGTGATACGAGTTTTCACCATTCCCTGAAATGTCATGCCTTTTCATGATTCCATGCTTTTCATGTGTTCTTTTCTGTGCTTTAAAGTCCGTTCTAAAATGATTCTACTTCCAGAAGATTTCTATTCATTATTCAAAACTCATAGCATCTGTCTGAACATACTTGATTCATTTACAAAATGTAATCACATTTTTCATGTGTTTTTACAGAATTGTGAATGTTTGTTATTATACTTGTAGATTATTTGATTGTATATATTTGCATATATATTCAAATTATAGTTTTTAAAGTATGTTTAAATAAATTGTATGCCTATTTATTTAAATATATTTTAACTTTTATATTGACTTATACACCAGACCTCAGCATAGAAACAATCAGTATTCAAAATAAATTTCTAAGCTAGATGAAAAAATAAACTTCAAAAGAATTCTTTAATCTCATTAATACTTTAATAACATGAATATTTTCCAAAAGAGCAATATAAATACACAGAAACTCAAAAGCAGAACTTACATAGCAAATACTAGGTCATATTTATGAATTTATATTATTGGTGATTGAGTTAATTTGAAGAATTTACCTGAACTTTAGAAGCATTGCACATATTTTGCTTCTTAAATTGAAATAATTGGAATATTTTAAGGCCTTATTTAATAATTTAAAATAAAACCTTGAAACTTAATCTGATATAAATAAGAATATAATTTATTTTGCTAGTTTCTTTACATTGATTCTTAAAAGTACTGGTGTGCATTCAGTGTACACCTACTGAATAATTCTGTGTTTTAGTGGTATATGAGAAGTTATAAATAAGTATGGGAGTCATAAGTATAAAACTAGTCTGTGGCTTCTTGCACAAAGCACGTGTATATATATGACTTTATGTAACTCATATTGCATATATACCACCTTCAAAAGTATGGTAGAATCAATAAGTGATATGAAAATTCAGAGGATTTATAGGCACATGAATAATCAGATATATTAACTTGAGGAATTTGAATTTATAATGTATCTTGGGTTTTTTAATTAATGAAGTTGTAATGTCATATTTTTAAAAACTAATGGTAAACCAAGATCACTCTTTTAATTGTAACTGTATTAATTGCTCTAAATATATTGAGTGAACCTCTTCAAAACCACGTAGGTAGATTTATTAAACACACGCTATGTGAAGTGGGTTTGGGTAAGCAATGAAGAGTTGGATCAGTCTGAGGATTGTGTTACTAAGAATCTAGGTGTTGTAAAGGTTACATTAAGCTTGTTAGGATATAGGGTCCACTTTAGAGGTTAAAAATTAAAGCCCTGGCATAGGGACATGAGTGTGAAATTAGTTTTCAATCCCCATGATCAGTTTATAGAACAGGAGGACACATGAATAGCATTAACAAGAGTCTAGCCTTGAAGGAGGCTAGGGGACATACCACAGTGATATTCAGAGCCAAAATCTAATTAGAGAAAGTAAAGTTCATAAGGGAAAAACAATCAAAACAATGAGTTCTTTAATGAGCATTGGGGCAGATAGGCAAGTTATACATTATAGGGCAGGGAAATTTGTTGTTTGGATAAGTCATCATAAATTTGAAACACTTATTATCTCAATGTGCCTGGATTGGATGGGCATTGGATAACATGATCAAGTGCCAAGGTTATAAATAGCTAAATTTTGCAACTGAATAGGATAAGAAGAAAGGATAAAAATCGACTTGACATTGAGAAAAAATTAACAGACTTTTCAAATAAAGCAACCTGGAGGGTTGTGGAGCTGGTTTGCTGACATGCATGGAGATTAATTATGAAGATCTACACTACAAATCACAAGAGAGATTTGGAAGTTTGGCAGGATTTACAAGTCAGTTACGCAGTGTCTGATATGCAGAATGCATAATGCATTGGAGAGCTCCTAGAGGTGATCCATGAACACAAAACTTATCTGTTCCTACAGCAACTCAGTGGACTTAATAAGAATGTTAGGAGAGGAATGGCTTCTCTGAACATGTGTTCTCCACATGAAGATGAAACAGACAGAATACTGACAATTTTAGAAGTTTTAGAATTTGCATAACTATTTTCTTATAAAATATGTGTCATAATTTACCTGCTTTCAAATTTATTCTTCTCTAGCCATTTCTGAGAATGCCTGTAGGTTGGGCAAGGCATCTATTCAGTAAGTTGTGTGTTCTGCTTGAAGGATGAATAAATATTCATAATAAGTGAAGTGGTGTGTCACTCACTACCAAAATATCAATTTCATCTAGCCTATACAACAATTCAAATATTCAGTGAAAAGCACAAATTTGACACAAAGATGAAATTTGTGGCCATTCTGTCCTCACATTTCACACCAGGGTATAATTCATCTTCTATCTACAAACTAGAAACTGAATTGGTTAGAAAGGTTCCAGATACTCTACAGTGACATGAAAAATTTATATGTAATCTTAGCACTCATTCTTATCAAAAAGTCTGAAAGCCAAACTAGTAAGAATTCCATCAACAGATCTAGTTTTTATAATGGTATGTCTTAGGCAACATTTGCATAAAGTCAGTTAATCCAAATGTAATATGTTGGACTATTAAATATGACTATAAAATATGAGTTCTAGAAAGAGAAGAAATAAAAACAATTTATTCAGTGAAAACCATACATAACCTTCAAATTTAGAAAGAGAATTGCTAATAAATATCTCTGCTTTTAAGTAAATCTAAAGAAAATGGGAGTTATGTTTTACATGTGTCTTTGAGAGTTTAGCAAGAAGAAAATTAATATTTAATAAGCTGAGTATATTGGTTGCAGGTTTCTGTGGTATGACTAAAACTCTTTGATGGATGGAATTGGGTTTGCCAATAAAATTGACAAGCTCTTCAATGACTTTCTCCATGTATACCATTGTTGAAAGCTAAGACAACCTAAGCCACCATTCTTCAAAGGATTTAAGTAGAATAGTCCCAGAAGGACATCAGGGTTGGAACTGGCAATATTGAATGTCCCAGTCATATATTATGAAAAGTATACACTGCCCTAAAGTTTAATTTCACATTTGTTTCTCCTTCAGACTGAGAATAAAATAGAGATCATCAAGGACACTGGACATAAAGAATAAACATAACTTTTAAGAAAACTCTGAAAAGAGCTAATAGTATCAATAAAGTGATTTTAGAAACTATGGGCTTAAATACAAGCAGCACAAAGGTTTCAGATCAATGTGGGCCACACATTTACATGAAAAATGATGTTTTAAATTAACATTCTACTTCTACTTCTAACATTCTACTTCTACATTCTACTTAGAATTAACATTCTAACTTTTTATAGTAGTGATGAGTACAAATTATGTAATTTTTGCATTATAACATTAGCTTCAGGAATGGCAAAGACACTCTAACTCTCTGAAGTATCACTATGTAGAAATAATTTTGTTACTGCAAAAGTCAGGTGGTTATACAATGTTCTGGTGAAGACTAAATTCCCATGTAGAGATGTTGAGTAATAGACTTATACTTTCTTGCATTATAGAAAACATTTGAGTGTAAGTTATTTCCCATTTATCCTCATAGGCATAATTAACCCCATTCTACAGATGGAGAATTTATTTTTGTAAGGTTCGTAGGTAAATCACACATCTTGTAAAATTAGCTTAATTGAAATGAAAAAAAATGGTGGGTAATGGAAAATGGCTCATACATAAGGCCAGTTACTTCATTCTAATCCTAACCACTAGCTGACCAACTCAGAAATTAAAGTGATTTAACTGTTCATATATGTAGTCACTATTAGACTATATTGA
The DNA here is from genome assembly GCF_002776525.5 of Piliocolobus tephrosceles. Classification (NCBI taxonomy): domain Eukaryota; kingdom Metazoa; phylum Chordata; class Mammalia; order Primates; family Cercopithecidae; genus Piliocolobus; species Piliocolobus tephrosceles. The sequence goes on along the minus strand of NC_045448.1, from coordinate 84,400,395 downwards.
TTAAAATAATTTTAAAGTAAATATAATTAGTATAATAATTAAAATACAAAAACTAATGAGAAGGCAGGTTCTTCCTTATTTTTATTTCATCCACAAAACAAAAATAAAGTACTATCAAATTTTAATAATTTTAATTCTAAATTGATGACAATTTTCCATGTGTATTTGTACAGAGATCTATACATAGTAGGATTTTATATTCAGTGGTATTAAGTAAATTTTCATATTAGCTTTGACTTTTTGTTTTGTTTTTTGATTTTTGTGTTTTTTTGAGATGGAGTCTTGCTCTGTCACCCAGGCTGGAGTGCAGTGGCGTGATCTCGGCACACTGCAAGCTCCGCCTCCTGGGTTCACACCATTCTCCTGCCTCAGCCTCCCAAGTAGCCAGGAATACAGGCGCCTGCCACCATACCCGGCTAATTTTTTGTATTTTTAGTAGAGATGGGGTTTCATCGTGTTAGCCAGGATGGTCTCGATCTCCTGACCTTGTGATCCGCCCACCTCAGCCTCCCAACGTGCTGGGATTACAGGCATGAGCCACCTCATCCAGCCTGACTTTGACTCTTTTTAATAAAACAAAAGCAGTTACTATGATGAGGATGTATTCTTTGTTGAGATTCCCTCCTAACCTCATTGCAAGTAATTAAATAGATGGCATTCTTTCATTTTTCAACCTGATATTTATCAAAATAACTTAAAATAATTTAAGAATCTTAAAACAATGTGTATTGTCACATATTTTACTTCTATGTTTTAAACTTCACAATTTATCATGAGCATTTTGACTTATGAGACAATAATTCCTAAACATTTAAAAATTGAGAAAAATATTTTATGTATATGCATATATTTACCACTTCTGTTACTCTTCATTTCTTTATTTAGATTCAAGTTTCCATCTGCCATTATTTTCCTAAAGTGAGAACAATTTTTTAGAATATTTCTTTCGGTTCAAGTTTGTTTGTGATAAGTTCTCAAAGTTTTTGTGTTCTGAAAATAATTTTTTTCACCTTCATTTTTAAAGATATTTTCATTTGATATGAAATTCATGGTTGACAATTTTTTTTTAATTCAGTACTTTAAAGATGTTATTCTATTATCTCCTGACGCATATTGTTTCTGACAATAAGGGACATTTTAAAATTGTGTTTCTCTTTATGTAATGTGTATTTACTGCCTTACTGCTTTTAAGTTGTCCACTTTATAACTGCTTTTTAGACATTTGATTATACCATGCCTTGATATAGTTCTCTTTGCATTGTGGGATGGTTAATACTGAGTGTCAACTTGATTGGATTGAAAGATACAAAGTATTCTGCGTGTGCCTGTGAGGGTGATGACAAAGGAGATTAACATTTGAGTCAGTGGGCTGGGGAAGGCAGATCCACTCTTAATCTAGTGGGCACCTTCTAATAAACCTCCAGGGAATATAAAGCAGGCAGAAAAAATGTACAAAGGCAAGACCCGCTGAGCCTCCCAGCCTACACCTTCTCCCATGCTGGATGCTTTCAGTCCTTGAACATTGGACTCCAAGTTCTTTGGTTTTGAGACTCAGACTTGCTCTCCTTGCTCTTCAAGCTTGCAGACAGTCTATTGTGGGAACTTGTGACCGTGTAAGGTAATACTTAATAAACTCCCGTGTGTGTGTGTGTGTGCGCGCACGTGCACGCGAATCCTATCAGTTCTGTCCCTCTAGAGAACCCTAATTCACATTGTGTTTGATTTTATTGAGTTTAAGGATTTATTGTTTTATATTTTTCAACAAATAATGGCATTTTTCACCCTTGTGGAAATTTACTTTTATTCTTGTATCCTCTGTTTTTCTTCTGGGGCTCCAATTATGTTTGTTAGGCCACTTGACATTGTTTCATAGAGCAATGAGGTGTTGTCAATTTTTCAGGCTTTTTCTTCTCTCTTTGTTGCAGTTTGGATTTTATTGCCCAGCTTCAAAATTTATTATTAATTTTTTGGCTGTATCTAATCTGCTGTTTGTCTATTTAGCAGATTTTTAAAATTTTCAGATACTGTATTTTTCATGTCTGGAAGTTTCCTTTTGTTTTTTATATCTTCCTTTTTATTGATTTGTTCAAGTGTTTTTAAACCATTGAGCATATTTGAAAAAGCTGTTTTAATGTCCATGACTACTGATTTTATTATCTTTACCATTTCTGTTTCTGTTTCAATTGACTGACATTTCTGTGTTTTGGCATATCTAGCAATTTTTAATGGAATAATTGACATTATAAATATTACATTGTTCAGTATTTGAATGTTTCCTTTTATTAAAAAGTGAGGGTGTTTTGTTTTGTTGGGAACTAAATTTAGCTGTGGATCAATATTTTAATTTCAATACTTGTATTAAGTTTTGTTACAGTAGGTCTAGAATAATCTAAAATAACACTTCAATCTAGTGTTAGTTTAGCTCTACCTAAGTCCCGATGTCTTTACCAAATTTACCAAATATTTAGTTTTCAATCATGATTGTCTCTCTGGTCAGAACTTAATCTGTTTTCCGACATTGTAACAGATATGATCATTCTTAAGTTTACAACTCTCCCATATTTGTACCTTGCTCAGTTTTGTTAAGTTTAAACTTACAAAAGCATAGTTTAGTGTTTGAATGCATGGGCTCCCTTTATATGCACTGTGGTTGGGAAAGTACTACACAATATAAAGCTGAATACATCACTAAGACTAAGAAGCTACGTCTTCTTAGTCTTGAATATTTCTTTACTTCATTCTATAAATGCTGTTATTCTGAAGGACTCAGTTTTAGAATTTTTGTCTTGTCTTTATTTATTCTCCAGGTGGTCTCATTGAATTCCATTAATGATATATACTTTATATATCATATATACTTCTAAATCTATGCTTCATTCCATATCTTTGTGCTGAACTCTAGATGCATGAATCAGCCTGTTCAAAGCTTTACTTGAATTTCTAAAAAAACAAAATAAATCACAGTTGGCATGTTCCCAGTAGATCTTGATTTAACCTCTCTGAATTCCTCCCTTTTCGGTACTCTGCTTTACAGTAAATGATACCTTCATTCACCCCAGTGCTCAGGACAGAAGCCTTATGAGTGATCCTTGTATTGTCTTGGTTTTTATACACTCCGTCTTTACTTTTTCAGAAAATGCTTTTGACAACTCCTTGAAAAATATGCTTAATCTGATATTTTATTCATCTGTGGCCATCATCATCGTCCAGACTACTATCATTTCTGACCAGCACTACTAAAATAATTTCCAAAATAGAAAAACTACTTCCAATCTGTTCCCATTTATCTGTGTACCACATGGCAGACTCAATGATTATACTAAAATGAAGTGATACCACGACATTCTCCTATTTTTTGTCTCACCACTGGTTTGCCATGACGTTGGGGATATAAATAAAAGAGTTTCTGAACATTCTGTAACAATTTGCCCTTTACTGCCACTTGAAATTTATATCTTATCATCTGCTTGTTTAAGCTGATCTGTTTCATGCTGGCTTTTAAAATATTCCTAATACATGCCAATCTTAAGACCTTTGTGGTTATTTTATTTGGCTAAACCAAATGTCACCTAGACAAGGTGTGAATTAGTCATTTGGATATTAAAACACATGCCAAAAAATGGTAAAATTCCTTAAAAATTGCTCTCTTAAATGAAATCAATAATGCTGTCTGTTTCTCCCCCTCCTTTTCCATTTATTAGATCGGTTTTATTTTTGTATGTAGTACTTAACAGTACATGAAATTATACTGTGAATTTATATCTTTTTTCTTTATTTTCTATTTCTCATAGTAGAATAGACACTTTTGAAAGCAGCAAGTGTATATTTCTGCTTCAATTCTTTATTCCAAGTGCATAGACTTTTGACTGGCATATAGTAATACTCAGTTAATATTGGATGAATAAATGCACGAAGGTATGGGTAGATAGATAGAGTAACATATTATGCCTAACTTACTGAGAAGTGTGGACTCTTCCTCATATTAGAGGCATAGTTTGTGAGTGGGATATAATCTATGTACATTCTGCCTGTAGCTGGGGGAGGATTGGCATACACACTCCTGTGGCCACCACCATTGGGACTGCAGAGGATTAAACCTGAAGCTATTACAGCACTGGGTCTTGCTCAAGGTCCACAGTAACCACTGTCTGGCTACCACCTATGTTCTCTCAAGGCCCTAGGACTCTACAGTCAGCAGGCAGTGAAGCCAGAAAGGCTTGCATTCTTCCATTTAGGCTGATGAGTTCCTCCAGGTCCTGGGCAGGTCCTTTGGTGCTAAGAGCCAAGACTTGGATTCAAAAACCTTACTGCTCTATTTTATTGTAGCTGAGCTGTCACTGAAGCCACAAGGCAAAGTCCTTTTCATTCTTTCCTCCCTTTTACACAAGTAGAAGAGTCTCTATTTAGGGCCACCACTGTCCAATGCCCACAGTGAATACTGCCTGGCTATGGCCAATGTTCATTTGAGGCCCAAAGGCTTCTCAATCAGCTTGAGGTGAATGCTTCCAGGCCTAGGACCCTCTTTTCAAGGAAGTGACCTCCTTTCTGGCTCAGGGCAGGTCTAGAAATGCCAAGGCCTGGAATCAGGGACGCCAGAAGCTTGATTTGTACTCTAACCCCACTATAGCTGAGCTGGTGCCTAAGCTAGTTTTTGCTCCTTATCAATATGTATCGTTGTATGGATAATTCGATTAGGTGTTCCTGTGAGGAGGATGATTAATGGAGGCTTCTATTTGGACATCTTGCTTCACCTCACTTCTATTTCTTTGAATTTTTAAGGTAACTTTCTACAAGACCAAATTATCACTTGTGTATTGTATTATCCAAGTGTTTTAGATATTCTTAACCACCTCTTGTGGGTAGTGAAATTCAGTGTTGTTAAGTTTTAAAATTTCATAAAAAATAGTCCTCACAGCAGCAGCTTTCTATGGCTGATTCACTCAAAAGCAGTTTGAAGTTTGTTTGACAGTGATCAAAGGCACATATTCTGTGGAATTAATTTAATGTATTTAAGATTTCATATCATCTGCAGAAAATATCACATGTACCTGTCTTGCTCATGAGGTAGGATGGTAGTTAAAATCCCTAACAAACTATCACAAGACCAGAAAACCAAACACCGCATGTTCTCACTCATAGGTGGGAACTGAATAATGAGATCACTTGGACTCGGGAAGGGGAACATCACACATCTGGGCCTATCATGGGGAGGGGGAAGGGGAGAGGGATTGCATTGGGAGTTATACCTGATATAAATGACGAATTGATGGGTGCTGACGAGTTGATGGGTGCAGCACACCAACATGGCATGGGTAAACATATGTAACAAACCTGCATGTTATGCACATGTACCCTAGAACTTAAAGTATAATTAATAAATAAATAAATATCCCTAATATTCTCTGATTGATCAATCAGCTACCTGGTGGTAGGTTGATTATATTAGACAGTCTCCATTTTGGAGGTGAAACATTTTGTTCTTACTAGAATAAACATTTTCTTTAAATACAGATTTGCCTTCCTTATATGCAATGCTGTTTCTAAAACTAGTATCTGTGGACTTGCAGAATACCTTATGTCCCAGTATTTCACACAACATTGTTTCTGATCAAGGAACTCACTTCATGGCAAATAAAATACAACAATCATCCCATGCTCGTGGAATTCAATGGTCTTACCTGTTCCCCAACATTCTGAAAAATTTGGCTTGATAGAATGATGGAATGGCCTTTTGAAGACTCAGCTTCAGCATCAACAAGATGAAGCCAAACCTTGCAGGGTTGGGGCAAAGTTTGCTGAATCAGTGTTTGAAGAGTAGTTCTTTTTATCCTGTAGCCAGTATTCATAAGAGCAAGAATCAAGGGGTAGAAATGGGAGTGAAACACTCACTATTACCCCCTAGTAACCCAATAGCAAAATGGTTGCTTCCTATTCCCACGACATTATGATTTTCTGCCTAACTAGTCTTAGTTTTGAAGAAAAGAATGGTTCTACTAGGAGATACAATGGTTATTCTATTGAATTACAAGTTAAGACTTCTACCTGACTACTTTGGGCTGCTCATGGCTCTGCGTCAACAATCAAAGAAGGGAGTTACTGTATCCTGATTAGCAAAAAGAAACTGAACTTCTATATGTCTGGGACTCAGGCGATCTCTTAGATAATGTCTTAATATTACCATGTTCTGTGATTAAAGTCAGTGGAAAACTGCAGCAATCCAATCCAGCAGGACTACTGATGGCCCAGATTCTTTACGAATAAAAGTTTGGGTTACCCCACTAGGTAATGAATCATGCTTAGCTGAAGTTCTTGCTGAGGGCAAAAATAATACAGTATGAGTAGTGGAAAAAGGTAGTTATAAACACCAGCTACAGCCTTGTGATCAGTTACAAAGAGTCACAGAAATGAAGATGACAATCGTCATGAGATTTTCTTATTGTTTTGTTATGAATAGGTCTGTGTGTGTGTGTGTGCACGCGTGTGTAATGTCTTTATTTTCTCCTTTCTCTTATACTCTTATTATGTAACATAAGGTTTGCTAACATTACGTTATAGTATTTAGGTTATATTTAGGTTACAAAAAACTCAGGAGAAGAATAAAAGATCACTGAGAGGCTTTACATCCTCTTCTGGGGAAGCAGTTACTGTATTTTTTGCTTTGCACAGAATAGTTGTATCATGTTAAGTGGAAATATAATCTTGTTATTTTCTTTATTTGGAGATAAAGTACAGTTTATGGATATGTGTAGGGCTGTCAAGTTGACAAGGAGTAAACTCATCATAGTTATTTGTATGTTTCAACTTGGCTGGGCCACTATCCTCAGATGTGTGGTCAAACATTATCTGGGATGTTTCTAAAACAGTGTTTTTCAATTATATTAACACTTAAATTGGTGGACTTTGAGTAATGTAGATTGCCCTTCATAATGTGGGTGGGCCTCAATCAATAAGTTGAAGGCCTGAAAATAGAGCAGAAGACTGGCCTACCATCCTTCCACCAAGAGGGTATTCTGCCAGCAGATAGTCTTGGGACTTGAACTGTAGTATCATCTCTTCCTGGGTCACCTTACAAATTTTGGACTTGCCAGCTTCCATGATAGTGAGAAACAATTCCTTAAAACTCTTCCTGTAAATATGCATATTATATTGCTTCTATTTCTCTGGAGTACTCTGAAAATATAGGTGGGCACTTACATGAGAAACAGATGTGCTGAGTAGAAGAAAAAATGTTAGAATGATTTGAAATCATGTAAAATTTGGGCAAGTGTACCTCAATTTATCACAGAACAGTTTATTTTTAAAAAATTTTTTTATTTCTGTAGGTTTTTGAGGAACAAGTCGTATTTGGTTACGTGAGTAAATTCTTTAGTGGTGATTTGTGAGATTTTGGTGCACCCATCACCCAAGCGGTATACACTAAACTCAATTTGTAGCCTTCTATTTTTCACTCCCTTCCCACCCTTTCCCCTCAAGTGCCCAAAATCCATTGTATCATTTTTATGCCTTTGCATCCTCATAGCTTAGCTCACACTTAGGCATGAGAACATACAATGTTTGGTTTTCCATTCCTGAGTTACTTCACTTAAAATAATAGTCTCGAATCCCATCCAGGTTGCTGTAAATGCCATTAATTCATTCCTGTGTATGGCTGAGTAGTATTCCATTATATTTATATAACAGTTTCTTTATCCACTTGTTGATTGATGAGGATTTTGTCTGGTTCCATATTTCAGCAATTGGGAATTGTGCTGCTATAAATATGCATGTCCCAGTATCTTTTTCTTACAATAACTTATTTTCCTCTGTGTAGATACCCAGTAGTGGGATTGCTAGATCAAATGGTAGTTCAACTTTTAATTCTTTAAGGAATCTCCAAACTGTTTCCCATAGCCATTGTACTAGTTTACATTCCCACCAGCAGTGTAGAAATGTTTCCTTTTCACTGCATCCATGCCAGCATTTCTTTTTATATTATTATTATTATCATTAGTAGTAGTAGTAGTAGTAGTAGTAGTAGTAGTAGTAGTAGTAGTATTACAGCCACTCTTGTAGGTTTAAGGTGACATCACATTGTGGTTTTGATTTGCATTTCCCTGATCATTAGTGATGTTGATCATTTTTTTCATATGATTTTTGGCCATTTGTATAACTTATTTTGAGAATTGTCTGTTCATGTCATTAGCCCACTTTTTGATTCAATTGTTTGTTTATTTCTTGCTAATTTGTTTGAGTTCCTTATAGATTCTGGATATTAGTCCTTTGTCTGGTGTATAGATTGTGAACCTTTTCTCCCACTCTGTTGGTTTTCTGTTTACTCTGCTAACTGTTACTTTTGCTGTGCACAAGCTCTTTAGTTTAATTAAGTTCCAACTGTTTATCTTTGTTTTTCTTTCATTTGCTTTGGGATTCTTGGTCATGAAGTCTTTGCCTAACGCAATGTCTAGAGGGGTTTTTCTTATGTTATCTTCCAGAATTTCTATAGTTTCATGTCTTAGACTTAAGTACTTGGTCCATCTTGAGTTGATTCTTGCATATGGTAAGAGATGAGGATCCAGTTTCATTCTCCTACACGTGGCTTGCCAATTATTCCAGCACCACTTTTTGAATAGGGCATCATTTCCCCACTTTATGTTTTTGTTGCTTTGTCAAAGATCGGTTAGCTGTAAGTATTTGGGTTTATTTCCGGGCTCTCTATTCTATTCCATTGATCTATGTGCCTGTACTCATACTAGTACCATGCTGTTTTGGTGACTATGGTCTTATAGTATAGTTTGAAATCAGGTAATGTGATGCCTCTAGATTTTTTCTTTTTGCTGAGTCTTGCTTTGACTATGTGGGCTCTTTTTTGGTTCCATATGGATTTTATGATTGTTTTCGCTAGTTTTGTGAACAATGATGGTGGTATTTTGATGGGAATTGCATTGAATTTGGAGATGATCATGGTATTTTGATGGGAATTGCATTGAATTTGGAGATTGCTTTTGGCAATATGGTCATTTTCATAATATCGATTCTACCCATCCTTGAGCATGGAATGTGTTTCCATTTGTTTGTGTTGTCTGTGATTTCTTTCAGCAGTGGTTTGTAGTTTTCCTTCTAGAGGTCTTTCATATCCTAAGTATATTCCTAAGTATATTGGTTAGATATATTCCTAAGTATTTTGTTTGTTTGTTTGTTTATTTATTTATTTTTGCAGCTATTGTAAAAGGGGTTGTGTTTTTAAATTAATTCTCAGCTTGCTCTCCATTGGTGTATAGCAGAGCTACTGATTTGTGTACATTAATTTTGTATCCTGAAAATTTGCTGAATTCATGTATCAGTTCTAGGAACTGTATGGAGGAGTCTTTAGGGTTTTCTAGGTATACAGTCATATCACCAGCAAACAGCCACACTTTGACTTCCTCTCTATTGAACTGGATGCCTTTTGTTTCTTTCTCTTTTCTGATTCCTCTGGCTAGGACTTCCAGTGCCAATGTTGAATAAAAGTGGTGAGAGTGGGAATCCTTGTCTTGTTTCAGTTCTTAGAGGGAATGCTTTCAACTTTTCCCTATTCATTATTATGTTAGCTGTGAGTTTGTGATAGATGGCTTTTATGACATTGAGATATGTCCCTTGTATGCCAGTTTTACTGAGAGTTTTAATCATAAATGGATGCTGGATTTTGTCAAATGCTTTTTCTGTGTCTATTTAGATGATCCAGTGATTTTTGTTTTTAATTCTGTTTATAATAGCAACAGTTTTGAAATTATTTAAATAGCCCAGACTAGAAATTTATTTTAATAAATTATGATATGTTCACATAGTTTAAACTAAGAAATAACTAAATATTTTACAGTTAAAATAACATTGATCTTCAGTGAATTGACAAGTGGGTAATTTTGGGTGGTTTAATTTTTTGAATTCACCATTTATTGCATTTTTTTTATTATATATCACTGATTTAAATAACTTTTCTTAAATAAAAACACAAAACATTCCTGTAAAATAACTATGTGTTGGTTTCAAATTCTTATAATCAGTTGCAATTTTATTTGTTCCTGACACGTGGCTATAAACCTGATGTCTTTTGTCTTACTGTTTTTCCTTCCTGTATTCCCACCAGTAAAAGAAAGCAGCCAGAGAGGAGAAAGTCAATTTTAATTACCTGTGACATTATGAAATAGCAAAGAAAGTTGTCACCTGGGATTTTTTTTAAGTACACTTTTCATTTTAATGCATGAACAATCTGTTTTCAACAAGATCATATTTTTACCCAAGAGATCTCATAAAATTATATTGTTAATTGTCACACATGACTATATTTAATTTTGACAAAAAGTGTTTATGAGTAAAAGACATCAGTGTAATTCAATGTAAGACAAAAAGTCATGTATGTGAAAATTCATGTTAACCACCTTTAAACCAGAATTACAAAAATATGTATATATACAAGTCAGGGGAATGAATGGCAGGTTTATTGCTTGCTCTGATACTTGTTACCTGTGGCAATATTCATTCCTTCAATACTTATTTTCCAATATATTTGAATAGAACTACTGAGAAATGTATACTGAACATTATAATTGCTTTTCTAATTTTTATTTGAGGTAAAATATACATATATAATTTACCATCTTTATCATTTTTAAGTGTACAGTTCACTGGTAATAAATACCTTATATTCTTTTTTTCTTCTTTATTTCCCCGCTCCCTCATACTCTTCTTAGCCTCTGGTAACCACCAATCTATGCTGTATCATCATGAGATCCACTTTTTGTATCTTGGCTTATTTCACTTAATATAATGGCCTCCAGTTCCATCCATGTTGCTGAAAATGACAGAATAAAATGTAGTATATATACATAATGGAATATTATTCAACCAAAAAGAAATGTAAAATCTCCCCATTTAGAAGCTACCTTTGTATTTGATTATTATGCTTATCTAAACCCCTTAGGTTAACATGTAGGCTGTGCTCCTCTTTACCCCTGACGTATTTTCAACAACGCTCCTGTTTTTCTACCTTCTTTAGATAGAATATTAAATAATTGAATATAAGCCTTTCTCCTTTTTTAAAATATAGAAATATAAAGCTATGAATTCTGCAAACTTTATAGATTATTTTCTATTATCACTCAGTTCAAAGTATTTTCTAATTTATCTCATACTTTTTTATTTAATGTGTTGATTACTTAGAAGTGTTTTATTTAATTTCAAAATATCTAGGCTTTCCAAAGATATTTGATTATTAATTTTACTGTATTACAAATAATCTATAATTTCATTTTTCAAAAAGTTTTTATGACTCATTTTATCTAGTATATACCCTATTTTGTCAACATAAAATGCACACTTGTACAGAAGGTTTATGTTCCAAGTGTTAGATGTATTCTCCTCTAGATTATCAATTATTTCAAGGCAGTTAAAATAGATTTTCTGACTTTCTATGCCTTTAATGAATTGTTGTCTTATTCTATAAATTGTTGATATAAGACCATTAAAATCATCTTGCTATCTACTGAATTGTTTGCCTCCCCAAAGTCATATCTTGAAGCCTTAACCCACAATGTGACTGTATCTAGAGATAGGGTATTTAGGAGGTAATTTAGGTTAGACAAGGTTATAAGGGTTGGACCCTAATCTGATAGGACTGTGGTCTTAGAAGAGTTGCATGCACGTGCGCGCACACACACACAGACAGAGAAGAGAAAGGGGGGGAGAGAGAGAGAGGGAGAGATTGCACCCTACCGTGTAGGGACACAGAGAGAAGACAACATCTGCAAGGAAGGAGGAGAGACTTCACTAGAACTTGGCCATACTGACATTCTGATCGTGGACTTCCAGACTCCATAACTATGAGAAAATAAAAACTTCAGTTGTTTTAGGACACCCGGTCTATGGTATTTTGTTATGGCAACCCGTGCTGACAATCACATTCCTGTTATAACTGCAGAATCATCTATTTTACCTTTAAATGTTTCAATTTTCACTTATGCATTTTGAAGTTCTGTTATTCAAAACATATATAGACATGATTGTTATATATTTGTAGTAAATTTAAACTTCTATTTTTAGGAATTGTTCCTTTTTTCCTCTGTTAATATTCTTGTCCTAAAGTTAGTATTTCATATATTTAATTTATTTAACTATTTAGTATATTTGATATATAATATTACTTTTGCCACTCAGTCTTTTTATGCTTACTCTTGGCCTGAAATATCTTTTTCTATACATTTAGATTAAAACTATATATTTATATTTCAGTGAATCTTTCTTTATTTTCCATTGGCATCTATTCTATTTTTAACTGTAATATCTAGACATTATTAAATATATTTATTGACATATTTGGATTTAAGTTCACCACATATTACTATTAATTTCCTCTATTTTTCAGTTCTTTCTCTTTTCCTCATTTTGTTTTGATTATTAGATTTTGGGTCATTATGGTTTTAGATGTTTAGAATTCCACCTTAATTTATTCATTGGCTTTTTAACTATACCATCTTGTGTTTTCTCTAGGGATTAAAATATATCTCTAAATTTTACAGCTTTTTAGAGTTAATATTGCACAAATTCACTTAAAATGTAGAAGTCTTGCAATAGTATAGATCCTTTAACTTACATCATTTATGTTAAAATTGTCATATATTAAACCTTCATGTATTAAAAACTTACAGCATAGTCTTACCATTTTTTATTTAAATAGTGTTATATGTTTAAAACAAGTTAACAAAAATTATTCATTTATTTTACCCTTTTATGTATCATTACTGATGCTTTCTATTGCTTCCAAAATATATTCTTTTAATTTCAATTTGAAGGAATTCCTTTAAGTTTTCTTGTTGGATAGTTCTTGCAGAAAATACTCTTTGATTTCTTTCATCTTGAAATTATGTAATAATGTGTTTATTTTTCAAATACATTTTATTTCCTGGATGGAGGATTCAGCCTACACACCTTATGCCTTTTTTTTTCTGGTTGGTGATTAATATTTCTCTTAATCTTTCTGTATTGCTTTTATTTTTATTTTCTTGGTGTTAATAAAGATATTGTTAGCATTGTCAATAACGCTGACAGTAGTTACAGAATTATTCTTCATGAAGTTTACTGAGCTTCTTGAGCCTGTAGATTTATGTCATTGAGAATTTTGGAAATAGTTAAAGCTTTTTAAAAAATATTTTATTTTCTATCCCATGCTTTCTTATTTCTCTGGTTTAGAAGTTATATGTGTGTTAAATCTTTTCGTATTTTCTCATATGTTCCTGAGATTTGGGTCTTTTTTAAACTTTTAAAATCTGTTTTTCACATTGGATAATTATTATTGGGCATCTTTAAATATTCAGGCTTTCCTATATCATATCCATTCCCAGTTAAGCATACACAATAGTTATTTTTAAAGATTTTAATTTTGTGAATTCCAAATTTTATTTTAAACTTATTAATCTTTCTGCTGTTTTTCCATCTTTTTATTTATTATGAACCCACTCTTCCCTATTTCATGAATATGATTATAATCTTATAAGAGCCTTCTAAAATTCCTCATCTTCTGATACCTATATCTGAGTCAGCTCCAAGTCAATCTCTATTATTATCTTACGGCTAGGTCACATTTTTCCATTTCTTCTTGTAAGAAGATTATTGTACTATATTCTTGACATTGTAAATTTTATTTGTGAAAAAGTGAGATTCTATTGTTTTCTCCTAAAGAATATTGATTAGTTTATTTGAACAGGTAATTTAATTTGTTTTATCAACATACACATTCTGTTTTGAACAGAATGCTAACAATATCTTTATTAATACTAAGCAATGTACATTTTTTATCTTAAAATTGTAATCACATATTCACACTCTATTTTTCCCAGAAATTTGCATACTCTAATGTTCTTAAAATGTGTGTTATTTTAAAAAATCGCCCATTTAGGTTTTCTGGTTTTGTTTTTATTATTCTTTATAAGAGTACATGCATATGTGTTCATGTGTATGTGTACGTATAAAAAGATTTCAATGAAAAACAATTATTCTGAGACTTACCATCTTAGCATGTTATCATTGCACATTATATAACAAATAGTAACTAAAGTAATGCAAATGTTTAACTGCTTAAATATAAATGAGAATAAAAATTAAAATTTTATTAGACATTTATCTTTTAATGAAATAGATGTTTTTCAAAATTAATTTACATATCCATGGACACGTATTTATGATATAGGGTCACCATCCATTTTTTGGATAGTACTCTGCTTTTTATTTTTATAGAGCCAAGTATTAAGAAAACTTTTACATAAGTTAAAATGAAGGGCGTTTTAATATAGAAATATCACTCAACTTTTTATACTTTTAATTCACCTGTCAAAATTTACGTAGTGACCTATTTCTAAAATGTATTTTCATAGAGAAATCATTATTAAATCTTGCTATACAATGTTATAAAATAATTGGTCTTGGAGTTAGTGTATAACTTTGTTTACATGTAAATAAGCTCGAAACTATTCAGCATTTAATAGGAAAATAAGATTAGGATTTACTGACACTGGAATATTTTATAATGTAATTATTCGGAGTAGCTTATTGAATATTCTTTTGAATAACACAAACTGAATATAAGAGTATCAAATGCAAACTTTGTGGAATTTATCCCAAGTATTTGAAAAAGAGCATAGTAGTCTCAGAATATATTTGTTAGATGTTATAAAAAGTGCAGCATCACTTCATAATTACTATTATGTAATATTATATTATATTTATAGGCAAGGATTTTTAAAGGTCCTTTTCCTTCTTGCTAATGGCTTAGCCTATTGAGAATAGCTGAAAAAGACATTCTTCCTTTTAAATACAAGAGGAAAGGAGCTGAATTTTGGAATTCATAATTTTTTACTTCTCTAGTCTTCTTTTATGAAATTCTCCTTCAACAACAATGCATTTCTGGCAAGATAAGAAGTCATTAAACAGAAATGTCCTTTATTTTGAGAATTTAAACAGACACACCTCTTTTATCCTTCACTAAATCATTCTGAGCCAAACATAATTTCCTATTTCTGTACTAAACAATATGGTAAGCAGACAAAAAGGAATTAGCTGCTTTTTGCCTAAGAATACTTACTCCTGGAATGTAAGACTCTGAACCAACTGAAATGGCTTACACGTCGAAGTTGAGAGTTTGGTCTTAAATCCTTGCTTCAAGACCTTCATCTTGTCCTCATCTAGCCACACATCCAAAGCTGTAATTGCATAAGTTATGCCCATTCTTGGTCACTTCTCTGCCTAAACGAGAATGTCTTAAAATTGCCCAGAAAAACAATTATAAAATCCTATACCTTGTCTCTACTGATTTTCCATTTTCTACATACTATTAATACTCTGCAAAAGTAGTATTCTCTCATATTGCTATAAAACTAGTAGCTATATTTAGCTTGATTAACAGCTTATCTGGTTGTCTTTTTGAGAATAGATTGATGAGAATATTCTCACAAATCTGTCAAAATTCTTTCTTTTTCATTAAAGCAAATATCTTTAATAATATTTTTTGTTGGAGAGGTTACATGCATTCTCCATAGAAAATTCAGAAAATGTGAAGAAGTAGAATTTTCCAAGAATAATTCATAAACTCAGGTGATGAGAGGTGCTTACAATTTGGGTATATTCTTTTAAAAAGTAATAGTATGATAAAATTCGTAAGTTTTTTGGCTTTTCTATGTATTCTGCTGGCTTGGGCATATAAATACCTGGCTGCCAACATTATTTTTAAACATTTTGTTCATTTTTCTTTTTAAGACTATTTATGTACTTCTCTTGAGTAATTTTTCATGTTTTCTAAACTTTAAATAGCATTGCATTTGTCTTCATGTTATTTACCAACTAACCTTTCTTTCACCAGTTGATGTTTTATTAACAGGTCTTTCTTGTCAAGTCTCTGAATTTTTCAGCATTCTACAAAAGTAGGACACATATAATATAGTTTTAGTTGCCATGTTATATCACCTAGTTATGGTAAGAGATTAGTTATTAACACTTAATGAGCATTTACCTGACACCTTGCATTATTTCTTTTATTCTTCTCCTTCTCCTTCTCCTTCTCCTTCTTCTTCTTCTTTACATGTGCACAACGTGCAATTCTTTTTCTGCCGTAGCTTGAGATTCCCAAACTTCAACGTTGTGCCTCTGTGAGCAACTCTGAACTCCCTGTTGGTGAGCCTGTATAACCACAATGTAGTCAGCTTACATTGCATCTGAGTGCCAGCTACTTTTCATTGAGTCCATCCTAATCAAATATAACATGTTAATTTGACCATATCTGCCAATATGTTGTTCATATATAGGTTCCTGTTCACAGATACTGGGAGTTAGAAACCAAACATATCTTTTGGAATAATGAATTGGAGATTCAACATACTACAATGGACATTTACCCATGAGCATTGTAAATGAGATGTAGAACAGGTCAGATATAGATCTCTCAAAGTAATGAATTTACAGTGATATAAAGCAACTATATTATTCTACCCAATTCATTCAAATACCAGGAAATAAGCCTCTCGATATC
The DNA here is from genome assembly GCF_002776525.5 of Piliocolobus tephrosceles. Lineage (NCBI taxonomy): Eukaryota > Metazoa > Chordata > Mammalia > Primates > Cercopithecidae > Piliocolobus > Piliocolobus tephrosceles. The sequence goes on along the minus strand of NC_045448.1, from coordinate 84,383,867 downwards.
TCAGAGATACTGTAAGCAGAAGGAACTTAGAAACAAAACATGGTTGTCCTGAAATAGCTAATGCAGTCAAGGGAAAAAAATAAGAATAAGAACAATGAACGTTCTCTTAAGATGAACAAAGTGCCCATTTAACATTTAAACCTTCAACAAGGATTTTCTATTTCTCTATTAAAAGTGAATCTTAGAGAAATAAATGCCAGGTGTAACTGCATGACTACTCTACACAACAAATGAATATAAAAGTTGTGGAAACAAACCAAGACCACACAAATGAGAATGAATCAGCAATGATTCAGATTTTGCTATAACAAGACAGTCAGGCACACTTATTTTGTATTTGACAAAGTCTCAGAGATAGATAAATGGGAAAGTTTTATACTGAAAAGAAATAAAAGCTTCAGTGATACTTTGATTAGAGGTTTTTGACATGGAAAGTGGGCTAACTAGAAGAGGGACTTTTATGTGACAGCATTGTGCAGTTGATCCTCAGAGAAAATAGATAAAAGAACAAAAATAGGAAAGTCCTGACCATTCTGGGTCTATTGTTGCAGCAGCTGTAGTGTGGTTTCCTGTACTGCTTCTTGCAGGAGTAGTAGGTCAGAGTTCTGTTTTCCTATATGGTCTGGCCATTGCCCTTAGGTATATTCAACCTCTCAAACTAGACACAATGTTCAAAATCAATCATTTCAAGGCTTCAGAGTCAGGAAAAAATGAGAATAATGTATTATTTAAAAATTGCTGTAGCTGTGGGAAGAACAGCAGGAGTCTAATGCCTTCATGCTTGGTGATGTATCGATTACTCCTTCCTTCAGTTTTGTTGGCAGCCTCAGCATTTGTCACTGCCTGGAAAATTGGCAGAGTTGTGAGAAGATATGAACATGGGGCATGAGCAGGGGCAAGCTGTGGATCTATCAGCTAAAAGTAACACATTCAATAAGAAATGAAGGGGGAGAACCCATCTCTCTATCATTCTGGATGTGAAGAATGACAGGTGAATCAGGTATTTAACAGGGAAATTATGATAATGATTGCAAGCTCTCTGCACATCCCTGACCACGTGGGGGAAACTCAAGACAACCCCTTGGAAAGCCAAAGCAAAACAAGAATTGAGGGCTGACTGAGAGTTGAAAGTGAGCCCAAAACCTACACATGGATCTATTAACAGAGGGTAAAAACTTAATAGGAATAATGTGTGAAACCTGTAGTGACAATGACTCAACAAACTGGGATTTTATTAGATAGATAGAAACTATAAAAATGGAAATTTTGAAATAGAAGATGCAATAGCTGAAGCAACCATTCACTAATTGGGATCAATATGCTTATTTTAGATTACAGATGAAAGAATCAATAAATCTGAAGGGACATCAACAGAATTAACCAATCAGAAAAAAATCATGAGAGAAATAAATTGACAAAAAATAAGCAGAAACTTGTATGGCTGTTACAAAATTACTAATGAATGTACAATAAATGTCTCAGAAGGAGACAGGATAGAAAATGAGTTAGAAAAACATATCCAAAGATATAAAGACTAAATTTTTCTGAATTTGATAAAAATAATATTAAAGTTTCAAGAAATTCAGTGGTACCCAAGTAAGATAAGCACAAAAAGGACCAGTCTGTCTCTCCCATGTAAGGTTATTTAGTTGTCCAACACTGTCATTTATAAACATTTTTCTAAGGCTTGATGCTTAATCAGACATTTCAACCTTTATATCACCCACACTTCTCAGGAAAGGTAAATAAAGCAAACTAGACAACAGTAATCTACAATAGGCCATTATAGCATATCACAAAAGGACATATTGAGTCCTTCTTTTAGCATGGAAACATTGTTTGGGAGGCTTGCTAGCTTTAGAGATTGTTTATATAAAAGAGTTTAGAATAGACCTTGCTTAGAAATGATGCCTATTTGGGGGCTGCCTCAACTTTACATGTCCGACAGGAAAGTGAAACTACTTATGCTGAACCCCCAAATATTTTGTTTGTATTTCTGAAGACCTATATTCTAGAAATCTCCTCATCTGGTCTGTACTCATTCTATTTATTGAGACCAAAACATTACCATGATATTTAACAACCACATAGGGCATTGTGAATAAAGAGAGATTATTAAGTGATATCTGACATCTGATGTTCGAGTTGAGATACAAAATTCTATATTCCCGACTGTAGGCAATTGCATGGGGATCTGTTTATCTCAATAAACTGATGTCTGCCTTCGAAATAGACCCTTAGGTCAATTTTGACCTATTTCTTTTCAGGAAAAAAGGGATAATCGTAAGGTTAATTCAAAAAGAGACAACGACCGGGTGTTGTGGCTCACCCCTGTAATCCCAGCACTTTGGGAGGCCAAGGCAGGTGGATCACCTGAGGTCAGGAGCTCGAGACCAGCCTGGCCAACATGGCGAAACCCCATCTCTACCAAAAATACAAAAAAATTATCCGAGCATTGTGGCGGGTGCCTGTAGTCCCAGCTACTGGGGAGGCTGAGGGAGGAGAATCACTTGAACCCAGGAGGTGAGGTTGCAGTGAGCCAAGATCACGCCACTGCACTCCAGCCTGGGTGACAAAGCAAGACTCGGTCCCTCCCCTGCCCCCCCAAAAAAGGGAGAAAACTATTTATCAGATTGTATTCAAAAAACCTTTAACACATGAAGTAGAATTTTTCACAGCTTACCTCTGCCAAAAAGCCACCTCGTATTTTATTTTGTAAGAGACCCCAAAAGTTGGGAGAATCCTGCTTGTTCTAGTTCCTAGATGAGCAGAAACACTAAACCGTGTAATTAAGGTCTTATAACTCTCACCCCTAGAGTTTCCATGATGGTGGACAGTCATTCAAAGTAAAGAAGGCTTGGCTTGGATATAATGTTGGACCCTCAAGGAGAAACTTTTGCTAGCCTATGAGAAAAGTGTTGCCACAAAACTTTCTGGGACTTTTAAAATTACAAATGTAAATACAGAAATAAAAAGGAAACAAATGAAACTATCATGATTGGCTAATATTCTTATGTCTGGTTCTTTTTTTTTTTTTTTTTTTTTTTTGACAGAGTCTTGCTCTGTCGCCCAGGCTGGAGTGCAGTGGCACGATCTCCGCTCACTGCAACCTCCTCCTCCCAGGTTCAAGCGATTCTCTGACCTCTGCCTCCAGAGCAACTGAAACTACAGGCATGTGCCACCACCCCTGGCTAATTTTTGTACTTTTAGTAGAGATGGGGTTTCACTATTTTGGCCAGGCTGGTCTTGAACTCCTGACTTCAAGCAATCCATCTGCTTTGGCCTCCCAAAGTGATGGGATTACAGGTGTAAGCCACCACACCCAGCTGTGTTATGTCATACAATTTAAAAATGATCTTCTAAGCAGAGAAACAAGAAATTTTGATACATGATGCCCTATTACTCGAGCTTAGCCTGGATCTGAGAACTGAAACCAATATATTTTCCTGTTCTTGTGCTAAAATATTATAAAACATTTCCTCTATCGTGAACAATACTAAACATAAGCAGATAATTGAACAAAGACAGTAGAACAGGCCTCTGAATTTTAGCACTATTAACCTTTGGACCAGATGTTTTGTTGTTGTTGTGAAGGGCTATATTTATCTGGGTTCTCCAGAAAAAGAACCAATAGGAGATGAGATAGATAGATCATAGATACATAGATACACAGAGATATATAAAGAGAGAGAGAGAGAAACAGAGAGGGAGATTTACCAAATATTTGGCTCTTGCAATTATGGAGGCTGAGAGGTCCAAGTTCTAGCCCAAGTCTAGGTCTGAGGCAGAAAACGAATGTACCATCTCAAAGATAGGCAGAGAAAAAGAACTCTTTATTACTTATTCTTTTATTTTACTTACACCTTCAAGGAATTGAAGTTTTCTTCAAGGAAAATGTAAGTTTTCTCATATGTGTTTACTAAACTTCCTAAGAGGGTCTTTTGAATGTCTTTGGCAACAACATTATTACTTGGAAAATAAAGTTCAAATGAGCTTGTTAAATACCCATCTTGCCTTTTGGTTTTCCTGTATTTATTTCTTTTATAAGGTTATCCAATAGGAATTCTCAAGACTTGAATGAAAGATGCAACAATTACCAAACACTTCACCCTCCATCTAAATATAAAGTTTTTATCATCCGGGCAATTACAAAGTAGCAAATGAACATTACATGGCTATAAACAAATGCAATTCAGTAAGCCATAGGACAGGGAATCTCTGTTTTCTTAAACAAAAGCAACTAAGGAAGGATAAAACTGAAATATGTGACAGAGGGTGTAATATCTACAAGAGCCAGAGGTAACAAACACCAAGACTAAAGGACCATTTCCTCCATAGATTTCTCAGAGTGTTTTGCCTGTGATCAATATGATTATCAACTTCTGGAAATTTTAGGGGCCAAGAAAACTATGAAAAGCACTGAATTACATTCTTTCTCCACTCACTCTGATGGTAGGTAACAAGCTCAGTGAAAAAGAATTCCCATATTTTTCATATCAAGTTAATTAAGAACATTGAAGGACTTAAAACGTGTGTATCATTTGGGCCGGGCACAGTGGCTCACACCTGTAATCCCAGTGCTTTGGGAGGCCTAGGCAGGCAGATCATGAGGTCAGGAGTTTGAGACCAGCCTAGCCAAAATAGTGATACCTCGTCTCTACTAAAAATACAAAAATTAGCCCAGCATGGTGGCGCATGCCTGTAATCCCAGCTACTCGAGAGGCTGGGGCAGGAGAATCACTTGAACCCGGGAGGTAGAGGTTGCAGTGAGCCGACATCATGCCACTGCTCTCCAGTCTGGGTGACAGAGTGAGACTCCGTCTAAAAATATGGATTATCATGATTGACAGAAATGAATAGATAAATGAATACTCTAGAAACACTTAATTCTAGAGTAAGACTTCTAGGAATGGGAAAAAAATAAAAATATTTACTGCTAACAAAAAGCTCAATCTGAAAATGAAACAAGGATTTATTTTTGGCATGTTGCACACACTTAAGTTATCTATGAAATAAGAGGGAAAATAGAAATATGAAGAGCAGGACAAGTCAGATTAATTACTAGTTCTAGTTTTTGATAAACGATGGCTTGATATTTCAGTTCTGTTACCTGCTTCAAACACTAACAAACAGTTTTGGCCCAAAGATTGCAACTATTTACCATGGAAAGGTTGTTTAAAGATATAAATCTGGTTTTTGTTTGTTTGTTTTGCTTTGCTTTCTGAGACCAGGTCTAGCTCTGTTGCCCAGGCTGAAGTGCAGTGGAGTGATCAGGGCTCACTGCAGCCTTGACCTCCCAGGCTCAAGCGATCCTCCCACATCAGTCTCTTGAGTAGCTGAAACTACAGATGTATGCTACCACACCTGGCTAAGTTTTTTTTTTTTTTTTTTTCTATTTTTTTTGTAGAGACAAGGTTTTGCCATGTTGCCCAGGTTGGTCTCCAATTCCGAGACTCAAGTGATCCTCCCACCCCAGCCTGCCAATGTTCTGGGATTACAGGACATGATCCACCATGCCCAGCCAAAGATACTAAACTTTTATAGGAAATAGAAAATGCAATCATTATTTTATGACCTCTTTTAAGCCTCCTTATTTTGAATCAGACACTACTCCTTTTTTCCCCAAATCCACCCTCTCCAAAGGGGGAAAAAACATTTTGCATGGAATATAAAATTCATCCATACATTCTACGTACTCCACAGCAAAAGGCTATACAAAAACATTTTCATAAGGTTTGTCTTCTGAACGTCTCCAAATTGTCCTTCACCGACTGAAAATTCATTTCTTTGATCTTTTTCTTCCATTAATTAGTATTATCTTTTTTTCTTTCTAGATCTGTAATGCCCTAAGAATCCCGTTTCTTTCTAACCTTTTTAGGATGTAGTTCTGCCTCAACTATGCAATTAGTATACTCACTGTTCTGTTGATCTAATGTGGCATAGCAAATCACACCAATATTTGTGGTAAAAGCAATATCATTTATTATGCTTATAGATTTCAGACAGAACACAGTAAGTTGATGCTGTACAACATCTAAGACCTCAGCTGGGAAAACTAAAATGACTAGTGGTTTCAATCAAGTGGAGGTTTCTTAACTGATATGTCTGGTCCCCTGCTTATGCTGCCTAGCCCGTTTTTTCTATTGAAGCAAAAAGACAATCAACGCCTTCATGCTGTTCCTTTTACTCTCTCTGCCTGTGACCAACCTTGTTCTCTCATATGGCCCTCCTTGGTGTGGTGTTCCCCTCTCCTTTCGGGAACTGGAGGCAGTAAACAATCGTTTAACGGTAATCCTCTCCTGATCCATTGGTATCACCATATCTGAATAAAATAAAATCTGTATTTTAAAACAAGGAACTTCATGTTTTTAACATTTGAATAATTACAACTTAATAGTGTGAGTTTTCTGGAGAAAAAAACACATGTTTACAGTGAAGGCATGTTTAGTTCAGTGGTCTCAGGCCATTTGTAACCCTCCAGTAATAGAAATGTTTAGGCACAGCCTTTACTGTCTGTCCGGAAAACTGCTTTCATTTGTCATTTTTCTACTATAGAAAGGCTTTGAGATGTGCTTAATTCTATAGTTTGCACATCTCTATAATAACTATGGAGAGACGTTTTCTAAATATTTGCTGCCCAATTAGGCCAATTGCCCAATTGATCAACATTAGTATATTAACTGTTGTTGCCCAATTGATCAATATCAACATATTACCTACTTATTCCATTATTTCACACTTGTTTTTCTATGCCCTTATATGATAGTAACATGAAACGAAGATTGGGTTTTTGTTCATGAGAATCAAGTATGCTAACATATACAAAATCTGAGTTTCCAAAGATAAAATAGCGAACAGTTATTGAATGCTTATTTTGTGGCAGGCTTTGAGAATATAGAGAAAATTAGAGTACAGTTTTTGCACTCAAGTAGTGTGGGGATGCATCCATATAATCCCAACTTTTGTCCTCAGGAACTTTAGGTACCACTTGGTGAAACCTTCTTCGTGGCATGACATGCTTAAGACATTTATCATTCACATAATATGTTTGCATTTTAAAAGCTGAATAAAACTTGAGAAATGATTTTTTTTCTTTCAAATAACTGTGGTGATGGAAAATCCAAGAAGTCTGATGGAATTACTGGTGAATGATTTTGATATTATGAGCAAAATAATATAATAATGTTCTGCAGTGGTTATTGACTTTGCCATATGGCTTAGAGGCAATTGTACTGATAACCCACTGAGAATTGATTTGGAAGACTATGGATAGGTAGTACAGGGCGTGCATTTGGCAGGAAACAGTGAAGTCAGGACTGAAAAGCTGAGATATGGCAGAGTACTCAACCACTGCACACTTGTAAAACAAGTAGGGTGCATAGTAGATGTTCTTGTGTCCTGTGCAAGAATGGAAGAGAAGAGAATAAAGATAAGAAGATCCTGGAGACAAGGCAATGATGTAATGGTTCAGAGTTCTTAGAAAAGCAAAATAGATACTAGCATTTAGACTCTCATATATGTTGTCCCTCTTCCTTCAATAGCTGTTTTTCTTGTGTAGCCAATTTTAGAAGCTCTTTAATCAATAACATAAAAGCACTGAAGCCTAAAAATTAAATCTTCTATTTACTGAGGTTTGCTGGTTTTGCTGTTTTATACACAAGCATAAAAAGTTCTGTATTTTAAGTGAGGTTTGCAGTTATGACAATCAGATGTAAAAGCAAATGTAATGTCAATTATCTGTATTTGTTTTGCCCTAAATAAAGTAACCCATGAAAGGCTGCAAAACTTTCTTTTGCTGCATCGTATTCCTTATTACAATAGCAATCAGGGTCTTTGTAAAGATCAGAAGCCATTATTATTTTTATACAATATGAATGTAACTTTCCAGAACATTATCTGTTTTCCAAAATAAAAAGCTGCCAAATTTTGCATTCACCTGGTGCTGAAAAGAAGTGAGAGAATCTCATTTGAGAGCCAGGTGTGATGCCTTTCTAATACAAGCATTTGCATTTATTTTCTTTTGATGTAGAAACAATCTCCTGAGGAAATCATTCATTTGGCATACATTCATTACAAAAAGCATGTACAAATTATTCTCCTGAATTTTTATTTACCTATGTTAGATTGGATTATATTACTTTTTGAAAATATTTTATTCCTCTCCCTCCCTATAGTATTGCAAGCAGGTTGCCACATGATTTTTCTTGCTAAAACTTAAGGGTAAGGAAAAGAGTCCCTTTTAACCAGAATCGTTAAGAGCCACTGTGTCCTTCTGCAGACTTTCTTTGTTATAGTCACCACAATGTTCTAACTGGTGGCTATTCTGTCCATCAGGGTTCCTGGAGTGAGGATAATGATGTGTAAGCAACGTTCATAGGCAGCACAGAATAGATCCTTATTAAGGAGCAAAAATAAACCTTAGTTTATGTATGACATTTACATATGAGGGCTGTCACTTTAGCATAGCTTGACTAATATGGTATCTATTGGTTAAAAATAGTATTAGACATTTTTTCAAAGGTAAAATACATTAATGTGTTCTAAAATAAAAATCAGGCCTGAGACCAAAATCTCTATCTACATGCTGAAAGGAAAGAACATAAAATGGCATGTGAATCACAAAGAGTAGGCACTATATTCTAGAAAAAGGGAGGTAAGAAGGAAGACTTCACCCAGGCAATATCTCCACACTCCATCTAACTCAGAATTATTTATATTTCTGTAGTGTTCAGTCACTATTTTTTCTTCATTTTATTACATTGTTTTCTTAAAATTCCAACTTTTATTTTAGATAAAGGGGGTACATGTTCAGGTTTGTTACATGGAAATGTTGCATGATTCTGAGGTGTGGAATTACAGATCCCCTTGCCCAGGCAGTGAGCATAGTACTCAATAGGTAGTTTTTCAGCCCTCCCCACACCCTCCCTCCTTCTTAGTAGTCTACAGTATCTGTTGTTCCCATCTTTATGTACATGTGTGCTCAATGTTTTGCTCCCACTTATATGTGATAATATGCACTATTCAATTTTCTGTTCCTGAATTCGCTCCATCTATGTTGCCGCAAATGGCATGATGTTATTCTTTTTTTATATGGTTACACAGTATTCCATTGTGTATATATACCACATTTTCTTCATCTAATCTATAATTGATGGGAACCTGGTTGATTCCATGTCTTTGTTATTGTGAATAGTGCTGTGATGAACAGATGAGTGCATGTGTCTTCTTTATAGAATAATTCGCTTTCCTTTGGATATATACCAGCAATGAGATTGCTGGGTCAAATGGTAGCTCTGTTTTAATTTTATGAGAAATCTCTAGACTGCTTCCCACAATGGCCGAACTAATTTACTTCTCACCGACAGTGTTTAAGTCTTCCATTTTCTTTGCAGTCTCGTCAGCACCTGTTGTTTTCTGACTTAATAATAGTCATTCTGACTGCTGTGAGATGGTCTCTCACTGTAGTTTTGATTTGCATTTTTCTGATAATTAGTGATGCTGAGCATATTTCCATATGCATGTTGGCCACTACTGTGTCTTCTTCTGAGAAGTGTCTGTTCCTGTTCTTTGCCCATTTTTTAGTGCGGTTATTTGCTTTTTCTTTGTTGGTTTGTTTAAGTTCCCTATGGATCCTGGATATTAGACCTTTGTGGAATGCCAGAGTTTGCAAATATCTTCTCCCATTCTGAAGGTTGTCTGTTTACTCTTTTGCTAGTTTATTTTGCTGTGCAGAAGCTCTTTATTTTAATTATCTCCAGCTTGTCTATTTTTGTTTTTGTTGCAATTGCTTTTGGGGATTTATCCAAAAATCCTTTGCCAAGGCCAATGTCTAAAAGAGTATTTCCAAGATTGTCTTCCAAGTTTGCTATAGTTTCAGGTCTAACATTGAAATGTTTGATCCATTTTGAGTTAATTTTTTATGTGGTGAAATGTAGAGGTCCAGTTTTAATCTGCTGCATATGGCAAGCCAGTTATCCCAGCACCATTTATAGAATAGAGAGCCTTTTCTACATTGCTTGTTGCTGCCCTTGTCAAATGTTAGATGGTTGTAGGTGTTCAGCTTAACGTCTGAGTTTTCTATTCTGTTCAGTCGGTCAATGTGTCTAATTTTGTACCATTACCAACCTTTATTGGTTACTATGGCTTTACAGTACGGTTTGAAGTTGGGTAGTATAATGCATTCAGCTTTGCTCATTTTGCTTAGGATTTCTTTGGCCATTTGGGCTCTTTTGTGGTTCCATATGAATTTTAAAATATGATTTACTCCTTCTGTGAAGAATAATGTTGGTATTTTGGTTAAAAAGTTGAGTCTGTGCATTACTTTGAGCAGTATGGCCATTTTTGCAATATTGATTCTCCATTTGCATGAAATTATCTTATAATTTATTTGTGTCATCTCTGATGTCTTTCAGCAGTGTTTTGTAGTTCTCCTTGTGGAGCTCTTTCACCTCCTTAGTTAGCTGTATTCCTACGTATTTCATTTCCTTTGTGGCAATTGTGAAACTGCATTCTTGATTTCACTCTCAGCCTGAACTTCGTTGGTGTATTAGTTTGTTCTTGCACTACTATAAAGAAATACCTGAAACTGGATAATTTATAAAGAAAAGAGGTGTAGTTGACTCATGGTTCTGTAGGCTATACAGGAAGCATGGCTGGGGAGACCTTAGTAAACTTATAATCATGGCTGAAAGTGAAAGGGAAGCAGGCACGTCTTATATGGCTGAAATTAGAGGAAGAGAAAGAGGGCGAGGTGTCACACAATGTTGAATAAACAGATCTTGTGAACACAAGAACAGCAAAGGGGAAATCCTTCCCCATGACCTCATTACCTCCCACCAGGCCCCTCCTCTGATACTGGGGTGACAATCTGACATTAGATTTGGGTGGGAATACAAATCCAAACTTTGTAAGTCCACCTCTGGCTCCTCCAAAATTTCATGTCCTTCTCACATTGCAAAATACAATCATTCCTTACTCAACAGTCCCCCAAATGTCTTAGCTCATTTCAGCATTAACTCAAAAGTCCAAGTCCAAAATCTTTTCTGAGACAAGGCAACTCCCTTATGCCTATGGGTCTGCTATGGGTCTGTAAAATCAAATACAAGTTAGTTACTTCCAAGATATAATGAGGGTAGAGGCATTGGGTAAATACTACTGTTCCAAAGGAGAGAAATAGGCCAAAACAAAGAGCTACAGGCCCCATGCAATTCCAAAACAGAGCAGGGCAGTTATTAAATCTTAAAGCTCCAAGGTAATCTCCTCTGACTCCATATCTTACATCCAGGCCATACAGATGCAAGAAGTGGGATCCCGAGACCCTGAGCAGCATTGCCTCTGTGGCTTTGTAGGTTACAGACCCTGCAGTGCTTTCACAGGCTTGGATTGAGTGCCTGAAGCTTTTCCAGTTGCACAGTATAAGCTGTCAGTGGATCTATAATTCTGGGGTCTGGAGGGCAGTGGCCCTCTTCTTACAGTTCCACTAGGCAGTGCCCCAGTGGGGACTCTGTGTGGGGCCTCCATCCTCACATTTCCCTTTTGCACTACCATAGCAGAGGTTCTCCATGAGGGCTCTGCCCCTGCAACCGAGTTCTACCTGGACATCAATACATGTTTTTCCATACATCTTCTTAAATCTAGGAGGAGGCTTCCAAGCCTCAACTCTTGCCCTCTGTGTACCCTCAGGCTTAACACCACATGGAAGCCACCAAGGCTTATAGCTTGCATACTCTGGAGCAGTGGCCTGAGACATGTCTGAGACCCTTTTAACCACAGCTGGAGCTGGAGTGGATGGGATGCAGGGAGCAGTCTCTTGAGGTTGTCCAGGGCAGTAGCATCCTGGGCTGGATGCAGGAAACCATTTTTCCTTCCTAGGCCTCCAGCCCTATAATGGGAGGGGCTGCCATAAAAGTTTCTCAAATGCCTTTGAGGCAATTTTCCCACTGTCACGACTACTAATATTCAGATTCTCTTTACTTATTAAAATATATGCAGCCAATTTGAATTATTCCCCAGAAAATGGGTTTTTCTTTTCTACTACATGGTTAGGGTGCAAATTTTCCAAACTTTTATGCTCTGCTTCCTTTTTAAATATAAGTTCCAGTTTCAAATCATCTCTTTGCTCAGGCATGTGAGCATAGGTAGTTAGAAACAGCTAGCCCCTGGTTTGAACACTTAGCTGCTTAGAAATTTCTTCCACAAAATACCCTAAATCATCTTCCTCAAACTTAGTTTTCCACAGATCCCTAGAGCAGGGACACAATGCTTCCAATCTGTTTGCCAAAGCATAACAAAAGTGACCTTTGCTCCAGTTTTCAGTAAGTGCTTCATCTCCATCTGAGACCACCTCAGCCTGTGCTTTATTGTCCATATCACTATAAGGATTTTGGCCACAGTAATCTAACAAGTTTCTAGGACATTCCAAACTTTCCCTTATCTTCCTGTCTTCTTCTGAGCTCTCCAAACTGTTCCAACCTCTGCCTGTTACCCAGTTCCAGAGTCGTTTCCACATATTCAGGTGTCTTTATAGGAATGCCTATGAATTGGTACTGTTCATAGGTACCAATTTTCTGTATGAGTCTGTTCTGTCACTGCTATAAAGAAATACCTGAAACTGGGTAATTTGTTTTAAAAAACAGATTTAATTGGTTCACAGCTTTCCAGGCTGTACAAGAAGCATGGCTGTGGAGGCCTCAGGAAACTTACAATCATGGTGGAAAGAGAAGTAGAAGCATTCACATCTTTCATGGCCATAACAAGAGGAAGAGAGAAGGGGGAGGTGCTACATACTTGTAAACATTCTCATGAGAACTCACTCAGTATCACAAGAAGAACAGCAAAGGGGAAATCCATCCCTGTAATCCAATTACCTCCCACCACGCTTCTCCTCCAATATTAGGGATTCCAGTTTGTGAATTAGGTGGGGACCCAAATCCAAACCATATCAATTGGTGCACAGAAATGCTGTTGATTTTTTATACATTAATTTTGTATCTTGAAACTTTACAAAAGCCATTTATCAGTTCTAGGAGCCTTTTTGCAGATTCTTTAGGATTTTCTAGCTATAGAATCGTATCTTCAGCAAAGAGAGATAATTTGACTTCTTCCCTCCTGTCTGGATGCATTTTATTTCTTTCTCTTGCTTCACTGCTCTGATGAGGACGTCCAGTACTAAGCTGAATTGAATAGAAATGGTAAGAGTGGGCATCCTTCTCTTGTTCCACTTCTCAAGGGAAGTGGCTTTTTATTCATATATTGTGTTGATTTATTCATTTCCTTTTTCAACAATTATTTGTTGAGGGTCTGCTTTACAAACGTTCTTCTGAATAAAGTAGTAGGTGCAGGTCTCAAGACACATAGATGCTAATTACCATGAGAGAATGTGCAAGCATTTGCACAAGGAGGCAAAAGGAAATACAGGTCCAATTGGAGTGTGGAAAAAACAAGGAACGGTTTCTGATGAGATGAGAGGAAACAGGATTTAGACTAAATACAAGAGAAGAATTTTGACAGAAGAAAAAATAAAAGTGCATGCTGTGTTGAGCAGATGTAATCAAAGAAGGGCAATAGTTAAAATTCAAAGAATATCTAAGGAATTGTAAGCTATTTGTTCACTGCATAGGGTATTCTAAAATTCAAGTGTTCTAAAATAATGCTAGATGGGTAGAATGGCTTAGAAGAACTTGAGACAAAGATCTACAGATTTGAAACTTTTGTTACCACACAATCTCTAACAGACTTTTGTTTTTCTTTATTTAGAAAGGATATCCACAGTACAGATAGAGAGGGTGGACATTTTTTCCACCAGGTCTTTAGTAATGACCCCCGCCCCCATTCCCAAGATGTCCTGCATTAATTATTTTGATGAAAGAAAAAATAAAAATGTGTGGAAATGTACAGTTTCCGCACTGATGAGCAAAAATCTTGGAAGCTGTTGGAGCTCTTCCTTTACAATAATAAAAAGCGATCCAAACTGAAAATTAATAACTTTTCTAGAACACTTCAGAGAATAGAAGTCACACTGGATACAACCAACCCAGAATCAGAGGTAGCAGGTCATAGTAGAAATCTGCTTATATGAAGCCTTAACTGCTGGAGACATACAATGGTAGGAGCATTTTATTGGGCATTTTGATCACTTGCTGGAGATGGAGTATGGACTAACCTGAGAGTGAAAATGTCCAGGTGGCTGCAGTCTTAAAAGTGTTCTGGGTTTTACATCCAGAAATTTTCCAAGATGTCACGGTTAAGAGCCAAGAAGTTTTCTCCCAGAGCTCTGGAAGGGGAATGGTGAAACAACCATTTTAAAATACACCCAGAGAATTTTCCATAACAAATGCCTACTCCCTTGGAACCAAGAATTTACCAAAGCCTTATCCTATCTACGAAGAAATGCATTTACCCAATTTGAACTCCTTCTAGCTTTACTCTTTCACCAGAGTAAGTGAAGAGAAAACTGAGAAACACTCGCAAAGGTTGCAACCCAGTGAAATAAGCCAACTAAATGATTGAGACTTAACGTTAGGATACAGAACGCTTTACCTCACTCATACATTACATCACATTAACAGGACTTTTGTATCGTGATAGCTGGAAGACCTGCAAGAAACTGACTGGTAAAGAGACAAAAACAAAACGCAGGAAAAATCAGAAGCCTCTGGTACCTCTATTTATTAAAACCTTAGGCAAAAACCTGTCTCCTAGGAAAATAACAAAACCTCACTTTGTTTCTATTACCCAATACATTATGTTTTCTATTTACAAAAATTACAAACCATGCAAAAAGGAAATAAAAATAATAATCTGAAAAAACACCGCAAGCATCAACACCAGATTTATATATAATATAGATCACAGATTTTAGAATACTCAGACAGGAAATTTAAAGCAACTACTATTAGTATGTTAAGGCTTCTAATAGAAAAAGGAAACAGTGTAGAAAAACACATGGATAATTAGGGGGAAAAAATGAAAACTCAAAGAATAAAAAAATTGCCAAAAGTCAAAATGCTGTTAACAGAAATTTAAAACTTCCTTTGATGGACTCCATAGAAGATAGGTCAAATAAAGAATCAGTGAGTTTGAATATGTTAACAGAAACTTCCCATAATACAATGTAAAGAGAAAGAAGTATATAAAAACAGAACAAATCATCCAAACAATGCGGAAGAATTTCAAAGCTTGCAATATGCATATACTTGGCATACCCAAAAAAAAAGAAGTAAGGGAGAATAGAGCAACAATAGCTGAGGATTTTCTAAAAAATACTGATAAATACCATATCATAGATCCAGAAAGTACAGAGAACACCAAACAGAATGAATACTAGAATATCTTAATCTGAACCCAAAATACACCTTGCCATGTGTACATAAAATAAGCCAGGGTAAAAAGGTTGCATGCAGTATAATTTCAATTATATGATATTATGAAAAATGGAAAACCAGAGGTACGTCTATCAGTTATTTCCAAGGATTTAAGGGAAGGAAGGAGGGTTAAAATAATGAAACACTGGAGACTCTTTAGGGCAGTGCAAACTACTCAGTATGATACTATAATGTCGCATACACGACATTTTGCATGTATCAAAACCCATAGAATGTTCAGTTCAGAATGAACCTTAGTGTATACAAATTTTAAAAAAGCGTTTAGTAGGCTGAGGATCCCAGAAGGAAATGCAGACTGACAAAAATCTAACTGTATTATAAATGTATTAAACAACTTCACTTAAGTGGGTAGTAAGAAAAGTTGTTGACCTAATTAAGTGGACGTCAGTGGAGGTTGTAAGACTAAAGGTAAAAGGAATTTCATATAAGCTCCTTAATCTAGGTTACAAGGTTGTTCCGCAGAATACATAGGTTAACAATCATAGTACTTCTATGCATGTATATAGGTATTCATCATTTAATTAAGTAGATGACAGATGATGGGAGCTAGGTTTCTCTTTATGGAAGTAAGAGATTAAAGATAAGCAAGGGTAGGAGGCTAGAAAGATATATTTGTTAATAGATTTCAGTTGGAGCTATCAGTATGTACTTTTGCGTGTTTATAAGAAGTATTTATAGATATATATATATACACAAGTTAGTATACACATATATTTTCTTGCACTGTCAGTTAAGAAGGCCTAGGAGTAATGACATACCAGTAGCCAGGGGCACACCTAACACTTAAATCTTGGTTTCTAATATTATTATCCAATAATAAAACCAGGACTCTTTGGAGAAGTGGCTAATTCTAGGACTGGAGCAGAAAATATACAAGCCTGAGTCTGGAACATCTTGTAGCACCAGAAGGTATGAAAGTTAGAAATACACCACCCTGGCATATTAACTATTATGAATTAAAGGCACTTGAAAAACAGCAGGTGCAAACAGATCATTCTGACCTCTTTTCTCTTTCCTAAAAGTAGAAGATTAAATTTCTGTATGAAAGACACTCTCCCCATACTAGAAGGAGAGAGAATGTCTTCATCTGCAAGGACAATAAATCAGAACTGAGGGAATTCTGTACAAACCTTGTTAGAACTCTCTTCCACATAATTTAATTGTTTCTTTACTACTTACTACTCTTTGTCTAATTCAGTATATAAGTAACTAAGTCTAAATTCTTTGGGTCTTCATTTCTTTACGAAGGTTCCTGTACAACTTAAAACTTGTTGAATAAAGTTGTATACTTTTCTTATGTTGTTCTGTCTTATGTTATCTTAATCCATTTTCAGTTGCAATAATGGAATATCTGAGACTGAGTAATTTATAAAGAAAATAAGTTTGTCTAGCTCATGGTTCTGGAGGCTGGAAAGTTCAAGATCAGGCAGTTGCATCTGGCAAGGGCCTCATGCTACATCATAACATGGTATAAAGGGGGAAGAACAAGCAAATGTGTGTGAAAAGACAAATTGAGAAAATCCAACTCACTTTCATAACAACCTGTTCTCACAATTACCCATTCCCATGATCATTAATTCACTCCCTCAAACAAGACATCAATTCCTCTCAATGACCTAATCACCTCTTGAAGGTCACCCCTCACAACATCACCACAATGGCAATCAAATTTCAACATGAGCTTTGGAGAGAACAAACCATACTCAAACCATAGCATATATCAATTTAATTCTCAGACTCAGCCAAAAGAAACCTGGAAGAAGAGCTTAAATCCTTTTTACAGGCTGAAAAAAATAATAATGACATACATTCATTGTGATAGTCAAAAGACACATAGGATCCAATCATAAGCGCCATCTGTGGCCACCAGAACAATTTGAATTACAAAATGGAGTAGTGTTGGATTATAACCCAAAATACAAAATAAACATACATAAGCATATACATATAAATACATTCTAAATAAGTTAATTTATGGTGAAGAGAGATAAATACTTTGTTCAGAAGAAGTCTACATAATTTATGTAGGCATTCCAGTCTCAAGTAGGGGAAACATAGCTCCCCACTGTTTCAAGTGTGGAATGTGCATAGTGACTGACTTTCAAACATTGCAGTATGGAAAGTGGTCAAGAGAAGATTGACTTTACAGTGGCTAAGTCTGATATCCACTACCCCAGAGAGGCGTCAGGTTAACATCCACAGTAATAAATATGTTGATAGTATGTATCCTTGATATGATGTAATTAAAATGGCACCTATTTCTGTGCTTTTCTCCAATAACATATAATAATTTTTAACCAGAGAAGTAAAATCATCTGATAAATTTCTATAGGGGAACATCATATAAGAAAGCTGACCAGTACTCTTCACATTTGTCAAGGTCCTCAAAAGCAAAGAAAGTCTGAGAGACTGTCACTGTCATAAGGATCCTAAGGAAACCAGAAAACTAAATGTCATGTGGTCTTTTGAATAGCGCTCTGGAACAAAGAAAGTATGTTAGGCAAAAACTAAGGAAGTATGAATATGAACTCGAGTCAAAAATAGTGCATTAATATTTTTCATTAATTATAATGAGTGTACCATACTAATGTAAGGTGTGTATAATAAGAGAAATCTAAAACCATTCTAAATATTTAACTTTTCTTGAATAACAGCACAAAATGCTTTGTGTAAAAAGTCAGCTTCTAACAATGTTTTAAACTTGTATATATGGAATCTTATAAATGGCATGGGTTTTGGAGTCAATACTTGACTTAAATATTTATTACCCAAGTATCCTTTAAAAGTCACAGGCCACTATGCACCTTGGATTTTATATCTGTAAAATTTATGAAGTTTATTGTATCTTCAGTAAGATGATATAAAAATGGATCAGTTTGGGGTATCCTAAATCAGAAAATAAATGAAGAAGTTGTTAGTAAAGTCCCTGGCATGCAGCACTGTTTCTTTTTTTCTTTTTCCTCTTCTCTTTTATTTCCCAATTTATCTTTAATAGATATACATCCTGTAATCAAACAACATATTCCAATAACATATCTATTAAAAAAGCAATGACATCTCTAAGAATACAACAACCAAAAGTAGCTCCTGGATAAAGATTTTTAAGTTATTAAATTGGGGAGCATCACTAAAAGGAAAATTCAAAGACCTCTGTTAAACATGAACCATTTAAGTTATAATGCCAGGTTAATCCACTCAACTAGGCTATTATTTTGTCATACATTTATGATTTATTTGTGCTTTTAAGAAATCTGTATCATCTGCATTTTGTTATTTTTTAAAAATTTTAAACATTTGTTTGACAGATAAATGTTGTATATATTTAAGGTGTACAACATAATGATTTGATGTCCATATACATTGTGTACTGCTTACCACAATCTATTTATATGTGCATCACCACAACTAATTACTATTTTTGTGTGGTGTGGGGTGGTAAGGACCATTAAAATCTGCTCTCATCAAATTTCAAGTAATACAGTATTATCAACATTAATCATGTTTATACATGTTTGTACATTAAATCCCCAGAACTTATTCATCTAATTACTGAAAGTTGGTGACTTATGATCAAACTTCCTCACTTCTTCTACCCCCAAGTCCTTACCAACCACTGTTCTTTCTGCTTTTATGAATGTGATTTTTTGGATGGTACATGTAAGTGGGATTACACAGTGTTATGTTTCTATATCTAGATTACTTCACTTAGCATAATGCCTTCCAGATTCATTTATGTTATGGCAAATAACAGGATTTCTTATTATGGCTAAATAATATTTCTGTGTGTGTGTGTGTGTGTGTGTGTGTGTGTGTGTGTGTGCGCGCGCACGCGCGCATTTTCTTCTTTGTACATTCTTCCATTCATGGATGTTTAGGATGTTTTCATATCTTTGTTATTGTGAATAAAACTGCAATGAACATAGAAGTTCAGATATCTTTTGCAGATACTGATTTCATTTTTTTTGAAGATATATCCAGAGGTGGAATTGCTGGGTCATGTGGTCATTCTTTTTTAAATGTTTGGAGGAATCTCCATACTGTTTTCCATAATGGCTGTACCAATTTAAATTCCCATCAACATTGTACATGTGTTCGCTTTCCTCCACATCCTTGCCAACACTTGCTATCTTTTTAATAACAGTCATTCTAACAGGCTTGAAGTGATATCACACTGTTGTTTAAATTTTCATTTCCCTGATGATTAGTCATATGGACCACTTTTTTATATGCTTGTTGGCCATTTGTATGTCATCTTTGAAAAATATATATTCAGGTCTTTTGCCCATTTTTTAATCAGAATACTTGACTTTTTCTATTGAAATCTGTATTATCTGCATTATCTAATTCCATATATATTTTATATCTTAACCCCTTCCCAGGGGGTTAATATACAACTAAGAGGTGCCAAATTTATCATCTGCCATATTTTGACCCTGGGGTCCCAGGGACCTCCCCTCATAAGAGCCCTCTTCCCAGGAAAAGCAGGCAGTGTATCATGGCTAGGGTAATAGGTGATGTCCTCATGAAAAAATAGGCCTAGAAATCTGAGCTAAGGTCTTCCAAGGCATTTCCAGCTGATCTGTCTTTTCTTTTTTTTTCATTTTCATGAAGTTCATATTGACCGAACTCTATTTTTAAAGAGACAAAAATAGCTGAGGAAAGAAGAGCCAAGACAGATGATAAATGTCTGATATTTAAAAGTGTTTTTCAGTTGTCTAAGGAGAGAACATGGAAGAAAGACATATATAAGCACATGTTTCTGGCAAAAAAAAAAAAAAAAAAAAGGCAAGACATGAGCATGAATAGAGCCATCGTAGACCCAATAATCAGTTAATGCCTTCAGCTCTGTATCATGAGAAAGTAAGGGTTCTCCTGTGCTTCTCTAATGTATAGTAGGATATAGCAAGCATATTTTTCCCTTTGAATAGTTTGAAGGAATAAAATTAAAATTTATTTTTCAACATTAAAGGTTTGACATGCAATGTCAATATATAAAAATAAGACTCACTTATTTCTATGTACTTGTTTACCAGCGTGGTTTATTGAAAGCTGTTCAACCAAATAGAAGCACAACAAATTTTATTGATACTCTTGCCATACAAACAAGTGCACAAATATGCAATATATTATACTAGCCACCTTTTCCCAGTGTACTGAAATTTTAAAGTCATTTTATCAGTATGGAATATAATCTTTGAAACCTTACTGATCATTTTGAGTTTTAGAATATGTCTCCAGAAGGAGTTTGACTTCAGATCAGAAAATGCCAAACTTTAACTAACAAATAACTATTATCCTAATCCCTGTCTATTCCCCATATACTCTTGTTAAAATGTTTTCTTTCTACTGCTGTTTTTTGATACATGTTAAATAATTATTTATAAGCATTCAATTTTCAGGAGAGAAATCCAACAGAATAGATATATTACATATAATTCTTTCTATGTCTGAAAAGCGTGGAAAGCTGGGTTTTATGATTTGAAGCTGATTTACAGCAAAATGCCAACTTTGGCTGCATTTTTTATTTTTAACCTTAGAACAAATTTAAACAGGAGACCCTTGTGTACAGACAAGCAGGCTCTATGTAGAAATCGACCTAAATGTCCAGATGAAAATTGTACTTTTGAAAAGGCACTATGCAGCAAGATTTCTAACAGCATGAATAGTCTCCGTTTAGATGCCGTGAATACAAAAATACTCCTGGCATTTAGACCATGAACAATTCAGGAGCTTGAACTGAATTTTATATGATTACTAGCTTTGCTCAAGCCTCTCCATGCTTTATTTAAAATGAAAGTCGTTTTCTCAAAGAAAATATCTGAGTCATTTTATTTTTCTCAAAGTTATTCAAAATGACTTTAATGAGAAAGTAAGGAGTGAGGTTTTTTTTTTAAGCATCTGTTAAATGCTTTTCTACATTTGCTATTGGTCTTTCCTTGGTCAGCAGAGTAAACATTTCAAGAAAGTTAGTCAACTTACAGTTATCTAGGGTTAAAAAACATAAATATCTAATGCATATTAAATTATTATTGTGAAACCAATGCTAAGTGTGATATGCAAGTGTAGGCCTTGTCCTAGAAGCCTTCTTGTTGTGATTTTCTAATTATTTACTTTACAAATTAATTTTATATATTACATTTTGGTATTTTTGTGATCTCTGTATTTTCCCAATTGCCATCAAATAAATATCTCTAAAGTTATTGTTCATTGTACTTTGTCACATTTTTAAGAACATATAGTTATTTGAAATGTTATTAGTATAATAGCTCGTTTTTATGGACTGATTCACATGTAAATCTTGTATTTAGTTAAGTTCACCAGATTTTGTCAAAAAGATGCATTTATTTAACTGGCTATGGAACAAACAATCACATGGACATAAAATAAAATATTATTCATCTCAAAAGACTTTTAATTTGCTCAAAAATCAATGAAAAGTTTTGATAAGAAACTCATATTAGGGATGCTTTATGTTAATAAATGTAAATTTATCATTGCTAATATAGATACAAAATTCTTTTCAGTTACTGCTATCTAGCAGCTTCAGAATTATTCCTGATATTTGCCTTACCCATCTTTATAATTAGTCACCAAGCTTCCTGATTCAGCACTTAAAAAAGAAGACCTCGAAAGAGGCCTCTAGCCAAGCTTTCCACATTAACCGCTAACATTGTAATCATAGCTTATTTTTGGACAACTCATTATGTGTACTTTGTTTTTAATGTTCAACTCAGCAGTTTATAGGACAAAGTTTAGAGTGTGTCATAAACACACAACTTTTGAGAACAACTGTTCTTATCTTCTGTCACCATTAATTACCTAAACTGGAGGAAAAATATACTAAATATCTTGCTAATCATTTTAAATCCCATGATTCTAGCAAGAATCTTTATGGAACTGAGGAAACACTTTTTTTCCCTCCATTTGCAAACTCCTGTCTGATTCTACCTTGAAAATGCCATTCCACTCTTTATGCCACACAGTCACCCTAGTGTGGCCTAAATGGTGACTTTAAAAATGAACAGAAGTGTTTTCCTGTGTTCCTCTCCCTATAAGATCATCTACCTACATTAGATGTCTAGGCAAGATTATTAAGAAAAAAAATCCAAAACTTGGAAAAAAGCATGAAGATGACTGCATGTCCTTTTGATTGTTTTATTTTATTTCAAAATAAAATGATCAGAGTACTCCTAAGTAGATATCTAAATTTGATACAAGTCTGGAATTATTCCAGAATACACATCTGAATTTGACATTGCTTCTTTCTATATGTTTAGACCCCTCAATAAGAAGTTACAAGTTAATTTGTATTTTTTTTTCTAATGGAAAAGATAAAAAGGTCACTGATTTTAGGCTGTATAAAACAGTAAAAAAAAAAAAAAAAAAAAAATTGTATCTATTCAGATACGTGGCCGGGCACGATGACTCATGCTTGTAATCCCAGCACTTTTGAGAGGCCAAGGCAGACAGATCACCTGAGGTCAGGAGATCGAGGCCAACCTGGCCAACATGGTGAAACCCCATCTCTACTAAAAATACAAACAATTAGCCGGGCATGGTGGTGGACACCTGTAATTCCAACTACTTGGTAGACGGAGGCAGGAGTTCCACTTGAACCCAAGAGGTGGAGGTTGCAGTGAGCCAAGATTGCACCACTGCACTCCAGCATGGGATGCAGAGCAACACTGCCTCAAAAAATAATAATATAATAATAATCTAATGATAAATATTTCCTTTTCTCAAAGTTCAAAATCAGTTTTTAATGTCTTTTCATGTTTCCTTGATAATTTAATTATAATAATTTTTTATATCTTAAATCCATTAATTTTTACTATAGTAAATATTGCAACAGAAAGAAAGCAAGATTCAAAATTAGGATAAAGTAACAAATGTTTCATTGAACATCCTCGTTCAATACTTTCAGCGCTATGTTTGAAAATATAATTGGAGAAACTTCAAATGAAGCAGTCAGTCATTAAAGCAAACAGGACTAATTCCTCTGTTTCAGTGTCCCTAATATTGTATGTCTGACAATTAGGAAAAAACGAAAACTGTTCCTTGCTATAACTATTGTTATGTTGGCTCCAATTATCAAGCCTCATCTGACTCATTTTCCTCATTTTCTATGCATTCCTGTTTTAAATGTCTGTGGTATGCAGCAGCTGTTGTTGTTAAACTTACGTGTTCTTTTTTTTTTTTATTTTAGACTTTGTAATTCTTCAAGTAAAGTCTGAGTAAAAGTATGCCCTGTGAAAGATTATTTTCCAGAAGCATCAGATATTTGATCACAGAAACATGTCAAAGAAGATTTGGAGCAACAGGTTTAAGATATTTTTCAAAATTGAATCTGAGTTTTATGGCCAAGAACATTTTGATCCTTTGAATGTATGTGAGAGAAGCCATTAAAAGATACACACAGACTTATTTTCTAAAATATTTTTACAATTTTTCAAAAGTTGTGTTTCTTTTATATATGAAAATAATGTAATGATGGAAATTTAGTGGCACATGGAAACAAACATAAATACATATTTGCAAGTATATTTTTATTTTTGACCACATCCTTTTCCAAATATCCCTTTATTCTATGATGTCAAAATGGTTTCATTTAGGTTCTATGACTTGTTATGACGAGGCATTAACGTGCCAGTTATTAATCTCTGATATGCTGAAAGGTCGTTCCTAGAATAAGGTTTGAAACACTGAATCATATTTAGAAGTGACTTGAGAATTGAAGATTTTAAATAAACATTTTTAATTTTAGATTTTCCAACTACTTCTCCTCTACCCTTCTAGTTTACCCACCACATTCAGGCTTCTGAATATACCTGAGTGTAAAGGAAATTGCAGCCAATGCAACCTCTTTATTCTTTGAGAATTTGCCCTGAATCTTTTCCTTTGTCCCTTGGCTAGAATCAGAGAAGAAATCACAGGCAATAAAAAATACATGTTCTCCTTATCTACTTCTCTCCTAACCCTATACCTTCAAGTCAGCCATAACGAATGCATTTCTGACATCCTCAGTTCTGGGCTTTATTCAGATCTCTGAACTACTTCAGTGATATATTATTATTTTTTAATATAAAGGCCATAACATAAATATAATGAAAGAAAAAGTAAAAACAACGCAGAACTTTCAACCTTTAAAATCTACTTTAGGCCGGGCGTGGTGGCTCATGCCTGTAGTCCCAGCACTTTGGGAGGCCGAGGTGGGCGGATCATGAGGTCAAGAGATTGAGACCATCATGGTGAACATGGTGAAACCCCATCTCTACTAAAAACACCAAAATTAGCCAGACGTGGTGGCGCATGCCTGTAGTCTCAGCTACTTGGGAGCCTGAGGCAGGAGAATCACTTGAACCCAGGAGGCAGAGATTGCAGTGAACCTAGATCATGCCACTACACTCTAGCCTGGTGGCAGAACAAGACTCCATCTAAAAAAAGAAAGAAAAGAAAAAAGTCTGCTTTAAAAATTTAAAACTTTATCCCCCACACATAAAACAATACTTAAAAGCATGTGTAAGTCTTAGACAATACTAATTATATTATATCCCTGAGTCACAGTATTTAAAATGTCTTGTCTTAGGGTATTGCACACCTTGTTACATTTTCCTGTATGTAAATGGCTCTTATCTTCTCCTTTCATTAAGCCTCATGCCTCACTCTATATTTTGTTCCATGGAAGGACCTTGAAAGTGATCAGCCTCCTCAACTCCTTGGAATTTGTGTTAAGTTCATTAACACAATAGAGAATCTTCTTTAAAATTAATACATCTTTTTGAAATGAATTCTTACCACAAATTGATCCTCTTTTGTTTTACTAATGTGAGTTTTCAGAAAATGAGATTGTTTACAGTGGAAATGCATATAAATTAATGAATCGAAATCTGATACATTTAGAAATTAATCTAAATGTTAAGAAATAAGTGTAAAAACCTTTTAAAAAATTTGTATAACCTGTTATTTTCCCATTTCTGGCCTTAATCACTATCCCAAATTATTGTTAAATAAAAAATTATATGGCTATTGCCATTAACTTTACTAGTAATAGCTTTCTACATAAACTAGAAATTGGCTTACATCCACAGCCACTATCTGCATCTTTAACATTATCTTAGCGTCTTTTTCTTCCACATAGAAAACTTCAATAAATTTGCGTAAATTTTATTTCATATATTATTCATTCCAAAATCAGAAGAGTTGGAGGCAATCTGAAATAAGTGTATGGTTATCTGTTACAAAGAATGTATCTGAAAAAATTCAACAAATAGTTTACATTCAAACTTACTAAGAGGAGGCAATCTGAAATAAGTGTATGGTTATCTGTTACAAAGGATATCTCTGAAAAAATTCAACAAATAGTTTACGTTCAAACTTACTGAGAGAGATATTTACTCGTCTATATGAATTGCAATGTACTCTTTTTAAAGGTTTGGAACTTAATTCTTCAATAAGGTGGGGATATCTCAAAGAACTTGCCCATCCAGAAGAGTATATTAGGACTTCTTTTCCTCTTGCTGTAGTATTCAGAAAGAATGTAGAAAGGTTGTAGGGGTGGTACTAATTAAACTTCTAGCTAATGCTGAATCACCAGGGAAATTGGATGCTTTGGTGGAAGGAATTAAAACACAGAGTAAAAACAAAATGGACATACTGATAGAAGGCTTATATCAACACAATCAGATAAATGTGGCTAACTTCAGGTTTTATTTAGTAAGCAAAAGGCCAGTGCAAATTAAACAAGATAAAAGTAGCTCTCATATCCAACTAGAATGTGTTTCTTATGAGTAGAAGACACAAAATGATGAGTTTTAAACCCACAAATGAATATTTTAACTATTGACTCTGTCTTACAGAGCTGAATGCTGCATTTATTCAACCACTTATCTATTATTTTTAGACATATTCATTGAAACCTACTAAAGGTCATACATTGTGATAAATCTTGAGAATTAAATGGCTAAGAGGCCATAATTGAGTGTTTATGTCAAAAATGAGTGCACGCTTACAATACAGGATGATGATTACTATAATTGAGATAAAAATAAGATACTGGGAGACATGAGGGAGGAAGGGAGCCATCACTTTCTTGGGAAGTTAAGAATACTTCCACAGCTGAGGAGATGAATGAGCTGTGTTTTACCAGATAGGTATGAGTATTCTCTATGGAGAGAAATTGACAGAAGCATAGCGTTAGAAGTTTTATGTAATTTTTGTATAATACCTGTGATAGAATTTATGAGAGATGAGATAAAACCTCGGACTTTAAAGTCCTTGTATATTACTTACCTCTAATAAAAAGACCAATTATTAAAATGTATAATAAAATATGCAATTAAATAGGATGATAATCAATGTTACCAACATTTCATAGAAAATCAAACACAAATAAATATATTGAAATGTACTAAATCTTAAGTGTAACTTATTATTTACAATTATTATTGTAAATTCTGGATGGTCATTTAAATATATCTTAAAATCAAAATTTTTAAGTTTTTTTTTTTTTTTTTTTTTTTTTGTAAATATTAACTGTTCAGAGAGGATTTCCTTGATGCAATTGCTGGTAGAATGCCCCATCCTTTTATCCATTTAAATTGCTTTGGCTTTTTTAGGGCATGTATCTGGAACTCATCACTAGTTCCCCATTCTATTTTATTGTTTTTAAAATTGACTTTCTGCTCCCAGAAGCTCCATGAGAACTTTCGTGTTTTATTCATTATAGTTTAACTGCCAGAATGGTGCCATGCAAATTGTAAGCACTCCAAAAGTGTTTGTTGGATGAATAAGACAGAAATTGTGACATGGCACTTTTTACTTATAAAATTTTGAAGTGAAATATGTACTGTCCTCAATTAATGAGGGTTTAAGTTGAAATATCTGGTTTGAGTTGAATTTTACCATGTCTGTCAAAATTAAAATCTACAACCCCCTTAAAAATTTTTCTTTCAATATATGTATACAAATTATAAAACTATGTAAAAATTTAGGTAGCCTTAAAGTATTAAAATACAGCTAAAATATCAATCAATATAGGATAAGAAACATAAATTAGAGTATATCTTTAAAGAAAAGAATAGTGGGAAACCATTACACATAAGATATATAAAAATAAAACTTGGCCGGGCACAGTGGCTCACTCCTATAATCCCAGCACTTTGGGAGACCAAGGCGGGCAGATCACCTGACATCGGGAGTTCAAGATCAGCCTGGCTAACATGGTGAAACCCCGTCTCTACTAAATACACAAAATTAGCTGGGTGTGGTGGCACACACTTGTAATCCCACTTACTCGGGAGGCTGAGGCAGGAGAATCACTTGAACCCGGGAGGCAGAGGTTGCAGTGAGCCAGTATAGTGCCACTGCACTCCAGCCTGGGTAATAGAGAGAGACTTTGTCTCCAAAAAAATAAATAAATAAAATAAAATAACATAGAAATAAATAAAACTTATAGATAGTAATACTAATAAAAATTAAGGCCGGCCACAGGGGCTCATGCCTGTAATCCCAGCACTTTGGGAGGCCAAGACCTGCAGATCATGAGGTCAGGAGTTCAAGACCAATCTGTCCAACATGGTGAAACCCTATACTACTAAAAATGCAAAAATTAGCTGGTTGTGGTGGTGCGTGCCTACAACCCCAACTACTCAGGAGGCTGAGGTAGGAGAATCACTTGAACCTGGGAGGCAGAGGTTTCAGTGAGCCATGATTGTGCCACTGCACTCCAGCCTGGGAGACAGAGCAAGACTCCATCTCAAAATAAATAAAATAAAATAAAATAAAATAAAAATAAAAATAAAAATGGGAAAATAGTATGTATTGTGTAATATCATGGAAAAATTTAACATGTTATATAACTGCTACTTTACAATGGTGATGTTTCAAAACTAAAACAGTTTTCTTTTGGGTAAGTGATGTGCCCACTTGTATTATATCTTGGATAGATCTCATAAATTTGACATAGGAACCCAACCTGGGAGCAACCTTGGCAGTCCAAGCTTCCGTACTCTTCAACTGTGTTTTAGGATTACTGGTAGTATTTAAATTATTTGGAAAGCTTTACACTGGGTAAGATCTCTGATTCTAACAGTCTGATTTGAAAATCTTACCTTTACAATAACCTCATATGCATATCCGCATACACATACCTATGCTAACTGTATGTGTGTGTTTGTGAATGCGTGTGTTTGTGTTTAAAATATCTTTAAACATATTCATGTAAAACTCTTAAAAGGAATTACCTCTAAGGAGTTTAACTAGGAATCAATTATGAGGGAAAATGTTATTTTCTGTTTTTTTTTTTCTTTTCTTTTCTATGTATTTATTTATTTAGAGACAAGGTCTTGCTGGGCAGGCTGGATTGCAGTGGCATAATTATAGGTCACTGTAGCTTCAAACCCTGGGCTCAAGCGATCCTCCCACCTTAGCCTCCAGAATAGCTGGGACTACATACAAGTGTGTGCTACCATGCTCAGCTAATTATTTTCCCTCCTTTTTTTTTTTTTTTTTTTTTTTTTTTGGAGAGAAGGAGTCTCACTGGGTTGCTCAGGTTGGTATTAAACTCCTGGCCTTAAGCAGTCCTTCCACCTTAGCCTCCCAACATGCTGGGATTCACAGGTGTGAACCACGATGCCCAGACAGAACTTTTCTGTAGCGTTTACTTCTACATTTTACCTGTTTACATGGGCTTGAATTGAATTAGTAGAAATAATAGTAAGAGCAAAACTAAAGACAATTAAAATATATCTGCAAGTGTTTACAATGTAACATAAAGTAAAAATTTTAAAACAGTATAATTAAATTTACATTTTAGAAAAAATTTTGGAACTGATGATCATGGACTAGACTAGGTGAGAGCATGGGAACATCAACACTACTGTAAAGTGGTCCAATAATACAGATGTGACATTAAAGGAATAGAAATACAAGTTAAACACTGATAAGAGATACACAAGAATTAGACCTACTGAATTAGAAAAGAAAGATTCTAGTTGACTGGATATAAAGAATGAGAATGAGAAAAATACTACAAATATGTACTAACACTTTACATTGAGAGACAAAAATAGTTTAGCAATTCTGCAAAATGCGGGATTCGGGATAACCATAGCAGTTGGTTGAGGAAGAGAAACAGTTTCCAGAAATAGAATTAGAACTTAACAGTATTAGTTCCAAGTTGGATTCACTGGGCAAAGAAGATGCAGTCAAACTGATTGCATTTGGAGGATTTTTCTATGAGAAGAGCAGAGGTAATTAAAATTACATAAATGCTAGGGTAAATTAAAGCAAGAGACATTGAACTCCTTTTACTTGATTAAGCAAAGTTTTTCCTTGCATGGCCTCCTTCCGGTGCTCAATTTTGATTTTTTTTTTACTACTACTACTACTTATGATGACTTTAAATGATTACATTTATGGTCAGTAATTTCATAAATTTTCTATCATTTGCTGTATACAAGTTTATCATGTTACTGTTATTATTATTAACATGGTGACATATAAATGAAAAACCAGAGTTCCACGAGAATATTATGTGGCCAATTTAACAAAATCATTGAGTGATTTAGCTATAATTTGAGCTGAGTCAGTCTCAATCATTATCTCACACTCTTAAGCATTATACTCATGATGACTTTCAAATTCAGGGATATTTTGCATTGCTCTCAGAGGACATTGGGACATTTAAATCATCTTCATGTGAGGATAAGCCACTTGTGAATATTTAAGAACTGGCTTAAGAACCAGGACTCTTTTGGAATTACATTCAGATTCAAATTCAAAATACTGAAACAGTAAAGTGGATGATATTGTTATAGTTCCTAAATTTTATTCTTGTTTTCTTTCATTTAAGGTTTAGAATCTTACAAGAAACTTAAAGTTGGCAAAGAGCTGTGGTAAGGACAATGTAACAAATCATAAAATAATTAAGTGGGGAGGTAGAATGGGAAATGATACTAATAGGGTTTTGTATTATTCTGTTTTCACACTGCTGATAAGGAGTGAGACTGGGCAATTTACAAGGAAAGAGGTTTAATGGAGAATTCAGAGTTCCATGTGGCTGGTAAAGCCTCACAATCGTGGTGGAAGGCAAGGAGGAACAAGTCATATCTTACCTGGATGGTGGCAGGCAAAGAGAGCTTGTGTAGGGAAACTACTGTTTCTAAAACCATCAGATCTGGTGAGACTTATCCACCATCACGAGAACAGCACAGGAAAGACCTTCACCCATAATGCAACCACCTCCCACCACCTCCCTCCCTCAACACATGGGAATTCAAGATGAGATTTGGGTGGGGACACAGCCAAACCATATCAGGCTTATATGAATTATACAATTTGCAGTAATAAGGAGAATTCTAGGTTGTTCTTGCTAATGAGAGAAATAGGGGGTTGCATTATTTTTGTCAATATGCCTCTTTCTGAGCTAGTATGGCAATATGCTGATACTTTGTCTTGATTTGATCTCATTGTTACAAAATCAGTTCGTATTTTCTAAGCTGGCGCTCATGGGTTTATTTTATTCTGTCTCATGTTCATTATTCTGGAATTGCCTTAGTTTCAAATTCATTGATAAGTAACCTAAAGTATAAATAAGGTGACTAAGCTTCCAGAAGCTTTTCTTAAATAGAGAAAAGCTTTTCTCAATCTCAATCAGACATTACTGATTGAGGAAGATAGTCATACAGGAAGTGACAAGTCTCTGAATGTAGTAAAGTTATTAGATCTTTGAATCGAGTAAAAATACCTGGCTCCCTACTAACAACTCAGAAAATTTAATTTTCCATTTACAATATAGCAAGGAAAAGTGGCTTTATATTCACTGTGTATTTTGTTCTATGTAATATTAGTTTAATTAGATTATGGCCCTTCAGTTAAGTCTTCCTTTTTGAGTTTAATAGAAATGAGCATATATCTTTACAATACCTCTTGTGATAAGGCTTAAAATATTGGCAGATATATTTTTAAGTGGATTCAGTGGTTAACTTAGGCTTACAAAATATAACCAAGCCATTTGATCTCCAGCAATTTTAAGTTACACATTTGCTTCAGAAACCATTTGAGTTAAGTAACTTAGACTGGATCATGGGTTCCTTAGGTCCTCAGCATAACATGGCTACACTGTCTAAATATTCATAGTGGAATAATATAAATTTTTAGAAATATACTGCAGGTTATTTTGATGGCTAACTATGAACCTCATCAGCAAAATTTTATCAAGTGTTTTATTCATTTGGAATTATGAGTTGACACCTCATTGAGTCACAATACGGAAGAGTACATGACATCATCTTAGAATGAAAGATTATGTTTTATTTAGAAAAGCTCCAGTGAACTCAAATGTGATGGTGTCATAACTGAAAGAAAATTACCCTATTAGAGTGATTTATGATAATCATGGCAATTAAATTGTTTTTAAATGAGGCGTTCGGGGGTTCACATTCAGTGTCTTTTCTAATTTTAGAGACTTTTGATGTGGAAAATCAATATAGTAAATGAAGAAACGAAATTTACTGTATATATATAGTTAATCTTGTATCTCAAGTTTCTGATGTATATATGAATCTGGGAGTGGCAATTATATATGAGATTAGAATATTTTCAGATTTCATAAGAAGCTATATCAAAAATAAGGTAATTATTGTGTGTTTTGTCTTGTTTTGTTTTGTTTTGTTTGGGAGATGCGATCTTGCTCTGTCGCCCAGGCTGGAGTGTTGTGGCACGATCACAGCTCACTGCAGCCTCCTCCTCCTCCCGTACTCAAGCAACCCTCCCACCTCAGCCTCCTGAGTAGCTGGGACAAGAGGTGTGCACCACTGTGACCAACTAATTTTTGGATTTTTAGTAGAGTCAGGATTTTGCCATGTTGCCCAGGCTGGTCTCCAACTCCCGGGCTGAAGTAATCCACCCACCTCGGCCTCCCAAAGTGGTGGGATTACAGATGACCCACTGTCCCTGGCAATAAGGATTGTTTTATTCAATAATATATATGAGTCAAATAATTATATGCATGGAAATTTTCTGTTTTCTTTGCCTGATTTCGAAGATTGGAAATATCAACTAATCTCAACTGACAAAAAAAGAGACAGAAAATGGCATGCTTTTTTGAAAAAAACAAAAACAAAAACAAAAAACCATTTTAAGACAAATCAGGTAAAATTTTAAAAAGGGTGTATTATTTCCCCAACTATGTCTGTCTGTCTGTCTATCTATCTATCTATCTATCTATCTATCTATCTATCTATCTATCTATCTATCTATCTTATCTATCAGATAGATATATGTGTGTTTGTGTGTCTCTGTGGGTGTATTTTTTCCCATGTCTGTCTATCTATCTATCTATCTATAGATTATACACACACACACACACACACACATATATATATCTGGGAAAATAATACACCAACACATACATACATACGTGCACACACACAAATACATATATATACATAGGTATGTTTGTATATCATTGAAAGATTTATGAATCTGAGATATTTTAATAAGATTAACATTGAAAAGCAATTTTTATTAACATGGTATTTTAGAAAAGCAGAGGCACCTTTTGAAGTGTTTTAATGTCGTTTCTGGAAAAAAGCATGGAAGTTTGAATCTGAGATTTGAAATTAAATTATTTTTGAAATAATAATTCTGTAGATGTTCATGGAAAATAAGTAGATAAACAATACTAACTGAAATGAACATTGTACATAATGACACATCCATTAGCTTCTTACTTAAGTTTTACTTATGAAAAAATGTCATTATTCTTCATTGGAGAAGGTTGTTATGTAACTTATAGGAAGTAGAAAAAAATAAAAACTAAGCAGGAAAGTAAACAAACAAAATTTCTGACTTTAACTTAATAAGTTGCTCAAAATGTTACCATTTTTAACTTGTTTTATAATTGGACAACCTATCTTTATACTTTCATATCGTAGTTATGTTTCTTCCTTGGAGCGAGTATGCACATGTATGTACATGTTCATTTTTGTCTATTTCTTTTTCATATTTAAAGAAAAATCCCTTTCTTGACATCCCATTTCCTCCCCACTCCATTCACTCTAAGTAGAGGGTTTATTTGAATTGGTCAAATACAAAGATATTTCATAGGGTGATCAGCTATGGTAGATAAAGTGTTCAATGCTGCAGACATCAAGGTACCTTTGACCATAGACCTATTCTTCCTCATCCTCTCCTAACTGCACAGTGAGTCACTTCTCACAACTGTAGCCTTAGAAATCTTTTTTTCAGGCATTTAAGTCAACTCTTACTTGCACATTATTCAGCTCTTTACTTGAGGTAGTTCTCTGATTTGACTGTCCCTCTAAGAATATAAGTGAAATCTGAATCTGGTCAGCACAGTTGCCTAGGTCATGCAAAAGGAAATTACCTTGCAATGCAGCTGAACTCCTCTAAGTTCTAGGTTAATGTCAGGGGCAAATAACATGTGTTTTCTTGAATTTCCCTTGAGAATATTAAGGAGAAGGGAAGAAATAGGAGATTGTCAAAGTTAGGGCAAATAGTATCTTCACATATTCAACAACCAATAAATATCTTTCTGGAATTTATTTTACAAATTATAAAATACTTTGTCCATATGAAATACATTTAACTATCACTCTAGCCACCATAGCAATTTGTATCTATATTGGAAAAATAATTTTCCATTTCGATTCATTATTTTTGACACAAAACATTATTGATAAAATATTCTGGATATACATGTCAGAGAAAAAAATTATATCTATATGTATATGTGTGTATATTTATATATGTTCTATTAATAAAGGGAGCTCTAAGAAGGGCAAAACTAAAAGGACTATCACATTGAAAGAAATGTGAATCTCAGAGAACACAATAAAATGAAAAAAGAAAGTAGAAGGCAGAATTATTACACAATTCTCTGTTAATTATATTTCTACTAGCACAGTTCACCTTACCTTTAATATTTTTTATTTCTTTACACACATTGGAAAGTCATGAATCCTGAAAATTTGATTTAAGAATTCAAGTACTGAATTACATAGGAAGTAGAAATAAAATTGTCTTTGAAATAAAATAAATCATCATCCAATATCATAAAGTATTTCCTTTCCTCTTATTGATGGTGCTACAGTTTTCCAAGACTAACACCAATCCTTTAAATCAGAAGAAAATAAAATGTGTGTCTATATATGAATGTATGTTTGTTTGCTTGTGGGATATTTGTTGTTGTTTGTAAAATAAAAATGTCATTTGCCTTGAATAAAGAAAATAGATAAAAAATAATTATCAGAAAATGCAAATCTAAACCATGAGATAAAACCTCGCACTTGATAAAACTGATATATATTACTTATATAATATATATTATTTTATAATTATATTATGTAAACATATAATAAATATATTTATTAATAAATAATAAATATATATTACATGTTAGTTATTTGATATATAATGATATATAATATATATAATATGTTATATATTTTTCTTCAAAAGTTTAAAAATAAAACCACCATATTCCTAGCATTTTCACTTATGGGTGTACATCCAAAAGAATTGAAACAATTCAATTAAGATCTTGAAACAATGCCTGCACTCCTATGTTTATTGTAGCATTAGCATTATTCATAATAGCCAAGGTATGGAAACAGCCCAACAATAGACAAATGGATCTTTAAAATGTAGTGTGTGTACTTGTGTGTATTATTGGCAGATATATTTTTAAATGGATTCAGTCATTAATTTAAGCTTACAAAATAGATCAAAGCTGTTCAATCTCCAGCAATTTTAATTTATACATTTGCTTTAGAAACCACCTGAGTTAAATAACTTAGTTATATACTCTGAATCGTGGGTGCCTTAAGTCCTAAGCATAACATGACTACAATGTCTACAGTTCTATATAGAGAGAGAACTATTATTCAGCCTTAAAAAAAGAAAGACTATATATGAACATATATATGTAGATGTATATAAAATGAACTATTATCAGCCTTAAAAAAAGAAGGAAGACATTATGCTCTATAAAGTAAGTTAATCACAGAGAAACAAATAGTGCATGATTCCACATATATGAAAGTATCTAAAGTAGAATTATAGAAGCAGAAAACAGAATTGTGATTGTCATGACATTGGGTGAGGGGAAATGGGGATTTTCGCTGGGTATACTAACAGTTATACAAGTGGAGTAAATTCAGAGATCTGCTACATATATAGTGCCTATATTTAACAGTAAAGCATTGTACATTTACAATTTTAAGAAAGTAGATCTATGTTATGTGTTCCTAGCACACAAAAAAATATAAAAGCAAAGAGACACAAGAAAACGTCTTGATGTGAAGCGTATGTTTATTACATTAAATGTGGTGATAGTATCACAGCTGTATGCATTAGTACAAAATCATCACATTTTATACATCAAATATATGAAGTTATTTGTATATTAGTTGGATCTCTATAAACTATATAAAATAAATATTTAAAAAACAACAAGTTAGTAAGGATTTTAGTACAAGCCAAGATAGAGTCATTTCACTTCAAGTTTTCTTTCTGACTGACTCCGGTTAAAATCTGCCAACAGATTACAAGTATAAACTCCCAAAGGACTCTGAAAAATAAATAATAATAAGTGATTGATGAGTGAAGAAAGTCAAAACTTGAAGAAATATCCATATAGTGATGAGGAGATTTTTCCTTTCCTCTTCCTTTTACCTGAGACTTGACTCGAGTGGGTAGAATCAGGGAATTGTATAACAGACATAGACATTAAAATCTAAGAATAGTCTACTTTTCTGGCCTGAGAACTGGGAAAGGAAAATCTGTGAGCCCAAAAATGTAAATAGAGTGATCACCTATTTGGTGTTTTCTCTTTTCTATGTTATTACCATGTTCTTGCCCCCATTGCACAAAACGCTAAATCCCTACTGCCATGGGAGTAGGGAGCAGGGCACCAAGAACTCTAAAAGAACCTATTTCAATGGGTGAATAGGACAAAAAAAAACTGTTGAGTGAAGAGGATCCTGATCTTTATTCTCCATTTTTTTTTTTTTTTCTGTAGCCACATTAGCCCAATGCCAACCATTGTACAGTTGTGTGTGAAACTAACATTCTAAAAGAACCCTATCACACTACTGAAAGAAACCAGGAAAAGGTCTCTGGGGGCAGAGAGAAAATTTCTAAAGATGTCAATCTCCTAACTCTGTGTATGGACCAATACCATTTCTCTAAGCACTGAATGTGTAGTATACACTCAAAAGATTCCATTAAAATATGTATGCCAATATTTCAACATTATCTTGTAATGTAGATGCAATATGTATGAAACTCAAACATAAAACAGAGGATCAGGAAATCTACATCCTGTAGTTGTAAATCTTCGATGTTTTACTTGAGCTGGTAAAATAGTTTAAATAGGATGTCAAAAGTTAAGACAACTAAAAAGTTATATTAAAAAACTAAAATCCAATAAATAAAATTGGATGCTAAAATATGTTCAAATAATCTTCAGGGAGGTAGGAAATTGAAAGTAGAGTAATAAAAAGCAAACGAAAGAAAGGAAAATAATTGATAGACTTAAATCTCACCATATTATAACTATATTCAGTATAAATTATCTAAACACATGAATTAAAAAAGCAAGATAAACCTCTTTATTAGCTTATATAAAACTCATTTTAAATAACATGATATAGAAGATTAGTAAAAGGATGGAAAAATATAACATGCAATCACTAATTTTTAAAATATTCATTGCTCTTTTATTTATATCATAGAAAGTAGTTTCATAACAAGGAAAGTGATCAGGACAGAATGTAGCATTTCATAATAATAAATATAAACTGCCAATACACTAAAAACTCATCCTAAATGTGTATGCACCAAACCACAAAGCTAAAAAATACATTAGGCAAAACTGAGAGAATTGCAAGGAGAAACAGACAAATCCACAATTTTACTTGGAAATTTTAACACTTTTCTTTTAGCTATTGATGTAACAAGGAGACATTAAATCAACAAGTATATGAAGATTGGAACAAAAACTATTAACCAAGTTCATAAAGCTGACATTTATACAACACTGAACCCAACAAGAGAATACACATTATTCTCAAGTGTACATGGAACACTCACCAAGATAGATCACATTTTGAGCAAACATAAAACATTCAGAATTATAATTGAAATAATGCAAGAATATTCTCTAATTTTAGCAATTAAATTAGGGACTAATACTATTTAAAAACCTAGAAAATTGCCAAATATTTGGAAATACTAAAAAACTTCAGATAAATCAGTTGTCAAAGAGGAAGTCTTAAGAAATATTAGGAACATTTTTAATTGAATGAAAATCAAAATACAACATATTTTTGGGACAGAGCTAAAAGCTATTGATCTAAATTTTGTTACAGCAAATGCCAGTAATATAAAATAATGAAGGTCTGAAATAAAAAGACTAAGCTTCAAAAGCAAGAAACTAGAAAAAATGAGTACACCCAAAATAAGCAGAAAAAAGGAAATAGCAATAAGAAAAGCAAAATTTATTATTAAAATTAAAAACTAAAAAAGAATAGAGAAGAACCAAACAAATCAAAATTTAATTGCTGAAAAATATTAATAACATTGTTAAAACATTAGATGAATGTGTCAATAAAATTAAAAGAACATAAACATTACTAGTATCAGGAATAAAATATGGGATATCACCAAAAGATGTGTATATGTTAAATTAATATTAAAGAAATATGATGACCAAAACATATGCCCATAATTTCAATGACTTACTGAAATGAACCGGCGGGGCGCGGTGGCTCAAGCCTGTAATCCCAGCACTTTGGGAGGCCGAGACGGGTGGATCACGAGGTCAGGAGATCGAGACCATCCTGGCTAACACGGTGAAACCCCGTCTCTACTAAAAAATACAAAAAACTAGCCGGGCGAGGTGGCGGGTGCCTGTAGTCCCAGGTACTCGGGAGGCTGAGGCAGGAGAATGGCGTAAACCCGGGAGGCGGAGCTTGCAGTGAGCTGAGATCCAGCCACTGCACTCCAGCCTGGGCGATAGAGCGAGACTCCGTCTCAAAAAAAAAAAAAAAAAAGAAATGAACCAATTCCTAAAATGACGCAAGTAACAAAACTCACTCAAAGATATAAATAACCTAAATATTTCTATTTCTATAAAATAATTTGAATTCATACGTAACACTACTCAATAAAGAAAACTCCAAACCAAGATAATTTCACTGGGAAATTCTACTTAATATTTAAGATAAAATTATAGGCTTTATGCATCATTTTTCCAGAAAATAAAAAAGGACATCACAGTTTCAACTTATTTTACAAGGCCAGAATTATTCTCATACTAAAACCAACCTAATACTTTGCCAGAAGACAAAACTGCAAGCCAATATCTCTCATGAACATATACA
Source organism: Piliocolobus tephrosceles (assembly GCF_002776525.5). Classification (NCBI taxonomy): domain Eukaryota; kingdom Metazoa; phylum Chordata; class Mammalia; order Primates; family Cercopithecidae; genus Piliocolobus; species Piliocolobus tephrosceles. The sequence goes on along the minus strand of NC_045448.1, from coordinate 84,345,076 downwards.
CAGAAACCATCAATAAAATATTATTAATAAAATCTATCAATATGTAAAAATAAGAACAAATTGTAACCAAGTGTTTATTCCAGCAATGCAAGACTTGGTTATCAGGGAAATCTAAGTTATCTAGGTTATTAAGAGAAATTCTTTAATCTGATAAAATTCATTTATAAAAATCTTACCACTTTCATCCTTCTTAGTGAAAGACTAAATTATTTTCACCTAAAATTTAGAACAAGGCATGGATATACCCTCACTACTCTTCTGCAACGCTATATGGGAATTGCTAGCATGTAAAAATAATGCAGGAAAAAGAAGTCATACAGATTTGAAAGGAAGACATGAAACAATCTTTATTCATATATGACATGATTGACTATCTAGAAATTGTGATGAATTTCACAATTGTGATGTTAACAGAAGTAATAAGTAAGTTTAGGAAGGTTAGAGAATACAAAGTTAATACCAACAAAAAATATTCAACTATATTGCAATATGCTAGTAAGGTACAACTAGAAATCAAATTTATGCAGTTTTTATATATGATTTAATAGCATTCCCAAGTAAAAATATACTTACATATTCATCTAACAAAATACGTGCTGGACCTGTATGATGGAAACTCAAAACACTAATGAAAAAGATTAAAGAAAGCATAAATAAATGGAGAGATACACCGTGTTCATTGTTGAGAAGATGATATTCTTAAAATATCAGTCCTCCTCAAATCAATCTATAGATGTAATGTTATTCAAAACAAAATCCCAAAAGCATTTTGTGTAGTTATTGACAAGCTGATTCTAACACTTAAAAGAGAAAAAAAATAAATAAATAAACTAAAATTAACACAAAAAATTAGAAAAAGAACAATTTTACAAGTGTTAACCCACTAGATTTAAATAGTTAATATAAAGTACTCTAGACAGTATAGTGTTGGTGGAAGTATAGACACATTGATGAATGATAAAGAACAGGTAGCCCAGGCCGGCGTGGTAGCTCGCGCCAGTAATCCCAGCACTTTGGGCGGCCGAGGCAGGCGGATCACAAGGTCAGGAGATCAAGACCATCCTGGCTAACATGGCGAAACCTCGTCTCTACTAAGAATACAAAAAAAAAAAAATTAGCCGGGCGTGGTGGCGGGCCCCTGTAGTCCCAGTTACTCAGGAGGCTGAGGCAGGAGAATGGCGTGAACCCGGGAGGCGGAGCTTGCAGTGAGCTGAGATGGTGCCACTGCACTCCAGCCTGGGCGACAGAGCGAGACTCTGCCTCAAAAAAAAAAAAAAAAAAAAGAGAATAGGTAGCCCAGGAACAAACCTTCTAAAATATATTCAAAAATATGTTTATTGACAAACATACAAAAGCAATTAAATGGAGAAATAATATACTTTTGAAAACATACTCCTGGGAAAATTGGTTGATTATATGAAAGAAAAAAAAATCACCAACTCCTTACCTGTTAAAAAAAACTAAAACGGATCGTATATATAAATTTAAATGTAACATCTTTTGTATTAAAAAAAAATCTATGACTGGGTTAGGCTGAGTATTCTTAGATATGATAATAAAAACATGAAATGTAAAAAAAAAAAAAAAAATTGGACCTCATCAAAATTAAAATCTGTTGCTCCGTGAAAAACATGATTAATAGAATTAGAAACCATAAACTGGAGGAAAATACCCAAACACACCTACTGGGATTGACAGAATTAAAACCTGGTAATACCAAATGCTGATTAGAATGTTGAACAGCCCGAACTCGCATGCTTTGCAAGTGGGAAGGCAAAATGGCACAGCCTCTTAGGAAAACAGTTTGGCAGTTAGTAATACATTTACCATATGAACAGTCATAGATATTTACCAAAATAAAAGGACATTCTTTATTTATACAAAAATCTGTACACAAATGCTCAAAGCAGCTTAATTTATAAACATAAAGAAGGAAACTCAACTATCCCTCAACTGGAGAATGAATAAACAAACTGTGATACACCAAAACACTGAAATTCTATTAAAAATAAAAAAGAACATAACGTTGATACAAGGAACACACAATGTGGCTGGATCCTAAATGCATTAACGTAAACAAAAGAAGGTGGATTCAAAGACTGTATATTTTGGAATTCTGTTCAAAAGAGAAAACTACAGGAATTGGGAAAAGATAGGTGTTTTGTAGGTGTTTAGCTTATGGGGAGAGTATGATCACAAGAGAAAATTATGATGAAACATTTTTGGAAGTGATGGAACTGCTTTACATTTTGATGGTAGTAGTAGTCAACAACCATATACATTTTTCAAAACTCAAAAAAAGTGTTTAAACTAAATTTAAAAGTTGGAAAAAATAAAGTTATAAAATATTGATGTAAAATGAAAACAGCTATGCTTTTAAAATTAAATAAATGTATTAAAATGATGCAGTTGCAATCAAATCAAAGGAATTAGGGAAGAGGTTTTTCAAATGGAACAATGAAATAACAAGAGATTCTCCTTTGTCCTCCCAACCTCCACTAAAGTATACATAGCAATAACGAACATGTAAGGTGAACAATGTCATAAATGATTCTGAATTTAAAAGATATCAAGAAAGAAACTGTAAAATCTGCTCCCTGGAAAAGACTGACCAAAATTGGGGGTCGCATGAATGTAAAAGTAAGGCTTAGTTAAAAGAACCGTAAGTCAGCATCCTGACTCTTCATCAGACTCTAGTCAAAAACATTGTAAAGTTCTCATGTGATTATATGTATAAAATGGTATATTACATAATTATTTTTAAAGGTTGCTTTTTTTCTTTTGCTCAGTTTCAGTCTTGCCTTACTTTTTAGGGCAGCTCTAGCAGCACATAAAAACTGAAAGTAAAATACAGAGGTTCTACATACCACACACACCTGCACAACCTCCACCACTATCAACATTCCATAGCAGTCATGTATTTTTTTACAATGAATAAACCTACATTGACACATCATCATCATCCAAGTCCATAATTTACATGAAGTTTAGCTGTTGGTGTTATACATTCTACGGGCATTGACAAATGTATAATGGCCTGTATCCACTCTTACTGTATCACACGGAATAGTTTCACAGCCATAAAAATCCTCTCCACTCCACCTATTCACCATTCCTGGACCCCACAGTGTCTGACAACCACTGATCTTTTTACTAACTCTACACCCTTTTCAAGATTGTCATATAGTTGGAATCATACAGAATGTGGCCTTTTCTGATTAGCTTCTTTCACTTAGTAATATACATTTCAGTTTTCCACATGTGTTTACATGGCTTGATAGCTGATTAGTTTTTAGCACTGAATACTATTCCAATGTCTGGATGTACCACAGTTTGTTTATTAGTTTATATACTGAAGGACATCTTGGTTGCTTCCAAGTTTTGGTAATTATAAATAAAGATACTTGATTACAGTATCTTTACATATGGGAGTAAATGTGATGTCTCAATGTATGTATACATAGTATAATCAAATCAGGGTAATTACCATATTCATCACTTTAAATATTTATCATTTCTTTGTAGTGACAAACTTCAAAATCTTCTTTTCTATCTCTCTTGAAATATATGTTATATTATTATTTGATATAGTCACTCTACTGTGTAATAGAAAACCAAAACCTATTTTTCTTTTCTAACTGTAACTGTACCCACTGATCATGCTCTCCCTGTTCCCTACTTCCTTTTATCCTTCTCACTCTCTGGTAAGTATTATTCTATTTTATATTTCTTTGCTTCTATAAAATCAATTATTTATATTCCAAATATGAGTGAGATCATGAAGTATTTTCCTTTCTGTGCCTGATTTATTTCACTTAACAGAATGTCCTCCAGGTTCATCCATGTTACTACAAATGTCAGGATTTCATTTCGTTTTGTGACTGAATATTATTGAATATTATTCCACTAAAAATATACATATTTAGTGGAGTAATATAGTGTCCTATATGTATATTATATTTAGTGGAATAAGGGGTTGACTGTGTTATAGTCAACTGCTTATATACATGTCATAGATGTTATATATGTGTGTGTGTATATATACACACACATACACATGCACACACATACACATGCACATGCACACACAAATATATATATAAAAAACATTTTCTTTATTAATTCATCTGTAGATGAGCATTTAGGTTAATTCTATATCTTGTCTATTGTGAATAATGCTACAATAAACATGGAAGTACAGATGTCTCTTAGATGTATTGATTTCATTCATTTCTTTTAGATGTATACCTGGTAATAGAATTGCTGGATCATATGGTACATATTTTTAACAGCAGTTTTTTTAAAATTATTATTATTTTGTTTATAGCCAGTATAATTTGGATGAGGTGATATCTTATTGTGGTTTTGATTTGCATTTTTCTTATGATTATTGATGTTGAACAATTTTCATATATCTGTTGGATATTTGCATGTCTTCTTTTAAGAAATGTCTATGTAGGCCTTTTGCCCATTTTTAAATTACATTATTTGGTTTTCTTTTTGCTATTGAGTGGTTCGAGAGCCTTTTATGTTTTAGAATTTAACCCCTTATCTGATTCATAGATTTTAAATACTTTCTCCCATTCTGTAGGTGTTCTCTTCACTTTATTGATTATTCTGCTGTTCAGAAACTTTTTAGTTTAATGTAACCCCATTTGTCTGTTTTTGCTTTTGTTTCCTATGCTTTTGAAGTCTGACTCAAGATGTTTTTGCCCAGTCCAATTTCAGAAAGCATTTCCTCTATGTTTATTTCTATTAGTTTTATAGAAAACACTATATCTTCTCTATGGCATGGCTTTGTTTCCTTACTGAAGATCAGTTGACTATATTTGTGTGAGTCTATCACTGGGCTTTTTATTCTGTTTTGTTGACATACTTTTCTATGTGTCAGTACCACTCCATCTTGTTTACTGCGCTTTACGGTAAGTTTTGAAGTCGAGTACTGTCAGTACTCCAATTTTGTTCTTCTCTTTCAAAATTGTGTTGGCTATTCTTGGCCTTTTTCCTCTCTTTATACATTTTAGAATTGTTTGTAAATATTCACAAAATAACTTGTGGAACTTTGTTTGGGGTTGCATTGAGTCTCTAGATAAAGTTGGGAAAAACTGAAATCTTGATATTATCATGACCTCTTATCAATGAACACAGAATCTCTCTCGATATAGTTATTTTTTGTCTTACTTTCATCAGATTTGGTAGTTGTCCTCATATTGATCTTGTAATTACTTTGTTAAATTTACATCTAAGTATTTCATTTTGGGGTGATTATATAAATAGTATTGTTTTTAATTTTCATTTAATTTCAAATTCCAATTATTAATTATTGTAATAATTTTAAATGGTAATAACAATAGGTAATGTTTATTGAGAATTTTACTGAATGTTAGACACTGTTTTGAACTCTTTATATTGGTTATCTGAATTTTTACTCTCTAATTTTTACTAAAGGAGCTATGCACCGTTGCTTTCCTATTTTACAGATGAGGAAACTGTAAAATGAAAATGGAAATGGAAAAGCTAAAATAACATGCCCTAATTGCTTCTACTAGTAAGTGACAGAGACAGGATTGGAACCTAAGAGCCCTGGCTCCGAAACTTTATTGCCTACCATGTTTACAGGCCACTCTAGGCCTGTGTGAGCAATTCTAAGATGATTAAGCTACACAGCATGCTAGGATTACACTACTATTGGAAAGAATATGAAAGTGGAAACAAGAAAGCAAACAAACCTAAAAACCAAGCATGATAAGAGTATTCCTCTAAATGTTATCTGTGAAGTTCTGGATTTTAATAAACTTGAAATTTTGACTTAAATATCTAATCTGTATGTCAAACAGGTCCAGAGTTTAGATTTATTTTGGGGGTACATAAATTAAAGCAAGGCAGAAAAACTCTTATAATTATAAGAGTTATAATTTTGCTATGTTATCAGAATTTAGATCACTGTAATATTTAATTTGACTGTCAGTTGTATACGTAAAAATGCATCTTTCTGGATAAATGTATAATTTTATGTATTTATTTTAAAATATAATGGCAAAGGAAAAATATTTTACATCTTATATAAAACTGCAACTTTGATATTACTACTTCCTTGGAAGCTAGAAACAGTAAATTGGCATTGGAGTTACAAGATCTGTGTGTAATTTACAATGTCAATTGCATTGCTAAAAAAAATATTTTAACCTGAATAGTCTCTTCCTTGCAGACTGTGCACTTCCACTTCACTAAATAAATCTTCTTTGTGCTTTTCTAACTTGAGTAAGCTTTATAAACATTAGATTAGTTAGGAGGTTTAATTATCTGACAACTAGGATTTTGCTATATATAGTTGTTCATAGTTCTCACTCCTTAGTGAAATCACAGAATAAAAAGCATGGCTTTTACACAAGTAGAAAAAAATCCTATATTTCATAGTAAAGGGAATTAAATGAATGGAATAGTGTTGTGCCAGGAAGCCAACTGATGGTAATTTGTTACATACATACAACACATACACTAGCACAATATAGATACAAAATATAGATATAAAATTAAACATTGTAAAAGAAATGTGGGCTTCAAATATAAAAGGAAAATAAGTCCACAAAAACAGGTTCAACATAACAATTAGGAAAATACAAATTAAGATCACAGTGAGGTATCATTTACACACCTATCAAATAAACTAAAATAAAAACAATGACAGTACCAAATGCTGGCAAGTATGAAGAGAAATTAGATCTAGTGCTGGTGGGAGTGTCAAACAATAGAGTCACTAAGGAGAGTAATTTAGCAATTTTTAAAAATAATTAAGTGTATGCTTAACATATGACCCAGCAATTACACACCTGACTGATTATCCAGAGAAATAAAAAGTTATGTTCACATAAAACCTATACAAGAATGCTCATAACAGCTTTATTCATAGTAGCCAAAATGTGGAAACAACTAAAATGTCCCTCAATAGACCAATAATTAAACAAACTAAATCACATTCTCAGCAATGAAATAGAACAGACTATTGATATATGAAACTACTTAGATGAACATCAGAGACGTTATACTGTGTGAAGGAACTCAATCTGAAAAGATCACATACTGTACAGTTCCATATATATAGCATTTTTTAAGTGACAAAATTAAAGAGATGGAGAATATGTTAGTGTTTGCCAGAGATTAGGGATGGTGGAGGGGAGAAAGTAGGCACAACCATAAAGCAGTTGTTTGAGAGAAATCTTCGTGGTGATGAAGTAGTTCTGTATGTTCCTTATTAAAGTAGTGCTTACACATATTTGTGTATGTGATGACACATACCTTTGCACATATACTGTATCAATGTAATATTCTGGTTTTGATATTTTACTATATTATGTGAGATGTAAACCTTGGGAAAAACCAAGTAAAAGTTATTTGAATCTTCTGTTATCTTTGCCACTTCCTGCTAATCTATAACTATTTCAAAATAAAAAGTACTAAATATCTTAGCCTAAATTAGGATATACTTGAAATAATTAGCAGAAGGTAAAAGAAAATAATAATGACCAAATAACTAAATATTTTATTTTTGAGTAATGGTAGAAAAACTAAGGATAGAAGGATAAAGCTTCATAGCAGTCTTCAAATGTTATGAGGATTAACCATTAGGTTATTGCAAAAGTAACTGCAGTTTTGGACATTACATTTAATGGCAAATGCTGCAATTACTTTTGCACCAACCTAACACTAATCTTGGCCTTCAAACAATGTGGATAGGATAAAGGATAAAAAGTAACCTGAGACAGAATGCAATTTTATGAAATTGACTAGAATTTCTTGAAATCTCAGTTAACTGTGAGAGTAAATTTTATGATGCTAAGTTTCCCATATGGGTAGAAATTATGACTGAATGACTCAGGAACCATTCAAATATGGCCTACCATTTAGTTCCAGAAGCATGTACAAGCTCAGAGATGGACTATTCTATCTCATGACAAAGTGTGGCTATTCCTGTGTAAGTAGATAAAGACTCAACGGTAATCTACACACAGTATGTTTTTAATTAATATACTCTTTTTCTATTATTCACCTTATTAGTGCCATTTTTAGGAAGTCATATCTCTCCTCTACTTAGCACTACCAGAATTGTCAGAATATGCACTGAGAAGTGAATCTGACATTAATTTGCAATGAAACAGAAATGAAAAAGAGCTAAAGAATGCCCACTCCTTGCAGAAATTATGGATTTCTTCTTGATGTTAAGTTTTATTCATTACTCATTTAAAAGATGTATAACAGAAAAAAAAAAACTATGTACTTTTTAGAGCCTTAAATCACTTGATTTAGAGATAAACCAAGATGATTTTCAGGAAATAATCTTTAGAATAATCTCGGTTCTGTTTTTATTTTCTGTGAACTCTTTCTTTTCTACTGTATGTGTCTCAACTTATTAAAGATGTAGGATATATAACTTCATTGGAAAAATAGATATGAGTTAAATCAAATAATCACTTAGCTTTGGATGTTAAATTATGTTTTTAATATTTTAAAATTCCTATTCTAGAAGGATGATAATATTGAAAATAAGTGTTGATTCTCAAAAGATAATCAGGACATTTATTGATCAAAGCTAAGCTTATACGCCTAACTGCAGTAAGGGAGAGCAACCCCTTAGGAGAGACTTAGCAGTGTCAGACCTAGAAGGGATAAATCAAGAGAAGATATTATTAGACTTTAATTCAGAATTGGGAAGAGTTTACAAAATAGTATGTGAGCTCAGAAAACTTGGGCTCTTGAAACTAGTTGGATGATCAAGCTAATTACCCTCTTAGCTATTTAGAGGTTTTCTAATTTTATATTTCTTAGCAAATATTTAACTTATTTAACTATAGCAAGTATCTATGTTATTTTTGTTTATTCTCAATATTATTTAATATAGAGACAGAAAAATACGTTAGTTTTGGTTCACAAGCCTTCTTGAGAGAAAAATGTCATAATAATTTTTGAATTTTTGATTTATTTTCTCTTTTTCACGTCAAATGTTGAACTACAGGATTTTGCCATTGTAGTTAGAATAATTAAATGGTAGAAAACTCGAGATAAAGAAATCAATATCATTTTAAATGGGATAAGAGGAAATAAAGAAGAACAAGGAGACAAGAGAGGGATTTATTTTGTTTGTGTATACCTTTTATTTCCCCCTTTATTTCCTTACGTTGTTCCAAAAGACTGTATGAGGCGAGTATGATAGATACTGAGGTAAAATCGTAAGAGCTAAATCACAGTGCCCTTTAGCTGGCTACGAAAAGAAGCTATACGATACACACTATCACTTTTTAAAAATTATTTTCATTAGTAACAAATCATTGGGTCTAGCTCATACCCAAGAAAGGATAAATTTAGCACCACTTCTTTAGAAATTTGGAACACGTTTTAAAACCATCACAGAGGTTAAATGGTTTAGGAATGCTGACCGAGAATGTTGAAATCTCTCATGAGTTAAGAAGTGAAACTTCATGCATGCTTATATATGTACTTTTAGCTCACACCTTACTGGCAATGCGCATGCAGTCAGTATACACACCAGGTCTATACTGTTATAAGAACAGAAAGTTAATTTCAAAGGCAATGCACTTTTCATTGATTTATCTGTTTTATCACAACTTTCTCATTAATTTCCAACCTTAAAATCTATAACTACTTTCTGGAGTCAAAACCAGAGCTGGAGTTCTGGAAATGATGGTGGATTGAATTTATGTGTTTGTGTCTCTTCCTTCCTGAAACCTCATCATTGTGATATACAAAATATCTTTTAAATTGGTATACATTTATTAAGTAAAAGAGAAGAGGAAAGGAGATGGATTTAAGGTAATGGATTTAAGAAATGGGAAAAAAGATAAACACGCATTAATAGACTTAATCCAGATATCAGGATAGGAAAAACCACATCAAAAATGTTTAACATTATTAATTATTAAAAAATGCAAAATTAATACCACATTATATACCATATACACCAAGAGAAATTTCTAAATTTGGAAGAGTGCTGATGCCATGTGCTAGATAGCATGTGAAACAACTAGAACTTTAACATTCATGTGGGAGTGCTAAATGAGAAATAGTTTGATAATTTCTCACAAAAGTATACAAATAATCATATAATTTAGCATAGCAGTTTTGTGTAAGATTTCTAACACTGCTGTAACAAATTGGTAAAAACTGGGTAGCTTAAAAATACCATAAATTTATTATTTCATAGTTCTGGAGATGAGAAGTCTACCACTGCAGGCTCTAGAGAATTTTCCCTCACCTCTTTCTCACTTCTGTTGTTTGTTGGCGGTCCTCAGCATTTTTTTTACCCAAGCTTTGGAGTACAAGAGATCCCATGAGCCAGGTAATGAGCATAGTAACCAACAGGTAGGTTTTTCAACCCTTTTCTCCCTTCCTCCCTCCCCTGTCAAGTAGTCCTCAGTATCTACTTCTTTGTTCCTATCTTTATGTCCATGTGTACTCAGTGTCTAGCTCTATAGGTGAGAACATGCAGTATTTGGTTTCCTGTTCCTGCATTAATTCCTTTAGGATTATGGCCTCCAGCTGCATCCATGTTGCTGCAAAGGACAGGATTTTGTGTTTTTTATGGCTACATAGTATTTCATGGTATATATGTAACACATTTTCTTTATCTAATACACCACTGATGGGCTCCTGAATTGATCCTTGTCTTTGATATTGTGAATAGTGCTGCAGTGAACATACAAGTGTGTCTTTTTGGTAAAGTGATTTGTATCCCTTCGGGCATATGCCCAGTAATGGGACTGCCAGTTGAATGGTAGTTGTATTTTTACTTCTGAGATATTTCCAAACTGCTCTCCACAGTGGCTGAACTAATTCACATTCCCACCAGCAGTGTATAAGTGTTCCCTTTCCTCTATAGCCTCACCAGCATCTGTTATTTTTTGATGTTTTAATAATAACTATTTTGACTTGTATGAGATAGTATCTTATTGTGGTTTTAATTCGCATTTCTTTCATGATTGGTTGCTTATATGTCTTTTGAGAAGTATCTGTTCATGTCTTTTGACCACTTTTTAATGAGATTGTTTGTTGAATTGTTTAAGTTCCTTGTAGATTCAGGAGATTCAGGTTGGATGCATAGTTTAGCAACTTTAATTCCCATAGACATGCTTGGCTGCTTTCACTTCAGTGTCTTTGATTTTGTTACATCTTTCACTTGAATCCTCTTCTGTCCTCTCCTCGATTGCTGATTCCATTTGAGCCATATTTTCCCTACATTGCATCAGGCTGCAAAATATAATATAAAGAGAATATTACACTTCTTTCAGGCCTGCCACTACCTTTTGTGGGGCCCAGAAATGAGTACAGATAAAGATACATTTCTAAATTTGGACCATATTTCTAAATATTTAAAAATGTAATTATAGTAAATAAATGTAATAGTATATTTTATCATCTTACTTTAAAATGTTTTAAAATGTATAAAATTAAAACATACATGTAAAGCTTTAGATTAATGTCTAAAATAAAGTCTCAGAGAATATAAGATAATTATTTTGGGGAATGTCTGTGTGTCCTTTTCATGATCACTGAAGTGAAGTTTGGATAAGCAATGGAATACAATGACTGATGATGGACAGAAGGATAGCTTGTTCCCTGTAATTTACCTTTCTTATATTCATTTTAAAAGAAGTACAAATTCATTGTTATAATCAACATTTTACATAGTATTTGTTTTATTGAAAATAATGGTAAAATAAATGACTTTTCTAAGCTGTCACAAATAAATTTTACTCTCCTGAGGAAAAACAGTATAGTTAATCTTTAAACTGTAAAGTAAATAATAAATTTTGTATATTCCCTTCAAATATTGGAAAAGGGTCAGTAAATATTGCAGATTATTTTATCATACAAATAGCTATCACTTGTATCACCGTTTCAATATCATTAAAGCAATATGTAACTGCATACAGTATTAGGCTTTATGCATGTTATTCCCATACATGCACATATAAAAACTTAAGATTGATATCAATTATTTAGTATTACACAATATGCCTCATCTTACATGTGCAACTAAACTGAATTTTGAGAACTCTGGAATTCCAATTAGAATGCACAAAAAGCTAACTCTCATCTTTCCAAAGGACTTGCACCACTCAAATGTTCCTTGTAGACTTGTCTCGGAAATATTGGTACAGCTTACACACCTGATGGCATCAGAATGCAGTCATCAGAAAATATAGAGCATGAGATATGGAGAAGCATTCTCCTGGGATCTGAGGATATTGTTCATAAGAGAGTTGAAGATCACACATCAGATCTTACTAACACAAAGTACATGATTCCAAGCACAAATCCTAGGGGTTGTTTTAATAAGTTGACTTTTTTTGTGATATAGAGATCCTAGTTTTCTGTCTGTTTGTTTATTTGTTTGTTTGGTTTGTTTTTTGAGACAGAGTTTCACTTTGCTGTCCAGGCTGGAGTTCAATGGCCTGGTCATAGCTCACTGCAGCCTCCAACTCCTGGGATCAAGCAATACTTCTGCCTCAGCCTCCTACGTAGCTGGGAGTACAGGTGCACACCACCACAGCTGGCTAATCTTTTTGTAAAAATGAGGTCTCTCTTCCTTGTCCAGGCTAGTCTTAAACTCCTGACCCTAAGCAACCCTGCCACTTTGGCCTCCCCAAATGCTGGGATTATAGCACTTCAAAAACACAGAGACTGGCTCCAGTCGGCCCAGGCGCCGGGGCGAGGAGCGAACGCTGCAAGGCGGCGGCCTGAGATTTCCCATTCTCTCATCCAGATGCACTGGATAAACCATGAGGCTGCTCATTTAATAAATCTACTGTTTCACTGTGCGGTCCTTTCAAGAGATAAGAAATTTCAACAATTGGAATAGGAACAGCTCCAGTCTCCATCTCCCAGCGCGAGCGACACAGAAGACCGGTGATTTCTGCATTTTCAACTGAGGTACTGGGGTCATCTCACTTGGGAGTGCCGGACAATCTGTGCGGGTCAGCTGCTGTAGCCTGACCAGCGAGAGCTGAAGCAGGGCAAGGCATCGCCTCACCTGGGAAGCGTGAGGGGGAAGGGAGTCCCTTTTCCTAGCCAGAGGAACTGAGACACACAACACCTGGAAAATCGGGTAACTCCCACCCCAATACTGCGCTATAACACTGGCACACCGGGGAATATATCCCACACCTGGCCGGGAGGGTCCCACGCCCACGGAGCCTCCCTCCTTGCTAACACAGCAGTCTGCGGCAATCTAACCGCAAGGCAGCAGCGAGGCTGGGGGAGGGGCGCCCGCCATCGCTGAGGCTTAAGTAGGTAAATAAAGCCGCTGGGAAGCTCGAACTGGGTGGAGCTCACAGCAGCTCAAGGAAACCTGCCTGTCTCTGTAGACTGCGCCTCTGGGGACAGGGCTCAGCTAAAGGAGCAGAAGCCTGTGCAGACGCGAATGACTCTGTCTGACAGCTTTGAAGAGAGCAGTGGATCTCCCAACACGGAGGTTGAGATCTGAGAAGGGGCAGTCTGCCTGCTCAAGTGGGTCCCTGACCCCTGAGTAGCCTAACTGGGAGACATCCCCCACTAGGGGCAGTCTGACACCCCACACCTCACAGGGTGGAGTACACCCCTGGGAGGAAGCTTCCAAAGCAAGAATCAGACAGGTGCACTCGCTGTTGAGCAATATTCTGTCTTCTGCAACCTCTGCTGCTGATACCCAGGCAAACAGGGTCTGGAGTGGACCTCAAGCAATCTCCAACAGACCTATAGCTGAGGGTCCTGACTGTCAGAAGGAAAACTATCAAACAGGAGGGACACCTATACCAAAACCCCATCAGTACGTCACCATCATCAAAGACCAGAGACAGATAAAACCACAAAGATGGGGAAAAAGCAGGGCAGAAAAGCTGGAAATTCAAAACATAAGAGCGCATCTCCTCCTGCAAAGGAGCACAGCCCTTCGCCAGCAACGGATCAAAGCTGGTCAGGGAATGATTTTGATGAGATGAGAGAAGAAGGCTTCAGTCCATCAAACCTCTCAGAGCTAAAGGAGGAATTACGTACCCAACGCAAAGAAACTAAAAATCTTGAAAAAAGAGTGGAAGAATTGACAGCTAGACTAATTAATGCAGAGAAGGTCATAAACGAAATGACAGAGATGAAAACCATGACACGAGAAATACGTGACAAATGCACAAGCTTCAGTAACCGACTTGATCAACTGGAAGAAAGAGTATCAGCGATTGAGGATCAAATGAATGAAATGAAGCGAGAAGAGAAACCAAAAGAAAAAAGAAGAAAAAGAAATGAACAAAGCCTGCAAGAAGTATGGGATTATGTAAAAAGACCAAATCTACGTCTGATTGGGGTGCCTGAAAATGAGGGGGAAAATGGAACCAAATTGGAAAACACTCTTCAGGATATCATCCAGGAGAACTTCCCCAACCTAGCAGGGCAGGCCAACATTCAAATTCAGGAAATACAGAGAACACCACAAAGATACTCCTCCAGAAGAGCAACTCCAAGACACATAATTGCCAGATTCACCAAAGTTGAAATGAAGGAAAAAATCTTAAGGGCAGCCAGAGAGAAAGGTCGGGTTACCCACAAAGGGAAGCCCATCAGACTGACAGCAGATCTCTCGGCAGAAACTCTACAAGCCAGAAGAGAGTGGGGGCCAATATTCAACGTTCTTAAAGAAAAGAATTTTAAACCCAGAATTTCATATCCAGCCAAACTAAGTTTCATAAATGAAGGAGAAATAAAATTCTTTACAGATAAGGAAATGCTTAGAGATTTTGTCACCACCAGGCCTGCCTTACAAGAGACCCTGAAGGAAGCCCTAAACATGGAAAGGAACAAC